>NC_132844.1:68889005-69200790 GCF_048164855.1 Canis lupus baileyi | reverse complement strand
AAAGGCCACCCAGCCTAGACCGTCAGCACCAAGGGGATGTGGACCAAGGAAGAGGAAGGACAGGATGTGGGAAAATGAGGAATGGAGTAGGGGGACAATAAAAAGGGACAGCTGGGGAGGATGGTGGCAGCAGTCAAGAGCGGTGGGCGTGCCTTGCCCAGTCCTACCTCGCACAGACATCCTCTTGGGGAGGATAGTGACTGCACCCTCAGCCACCTCCTCCAGGTGCAGCACCGGTGTGCTCTTAGAGCCCCAGCTGTCCGAGCCCATCCAGAAGAAGTGGCCTGTCTGGTTGGCCTTCCGTGCCGCCTCTAGCACACGCCTGTGGGAACACACACCAGCCCAGCCCAGCCGTGTCTGCCCATGCCACGACCCCACCCCAGCCACACCTGCTCAGGGGCCGTTAGCTGACCCTCCCCACCCCAGGCACACACACATCCCCCTCATAGCCCATGCCTGTTCCACCAGGCCCATGCTTCCACCTGCATCTGGCCCACACCCTCCTCTGGCCCAGGGTGCTCCCCCAGACCCACTTCTGCCCCTAGGGCCACATCTGTCCTACAAAGACAAACCCATTTCCCTAGGTCCGTGCACGCCCCATATCTGACTTGCACCCCCGGCACCACATCTGCCCAGTCTGTGTCCTCTCAGGCTCATGCCACCCTGGTCCTGTGTCACAGCCACATCTCTTGGTTCATTTTCACATCTATATGCCTGCAAATGCGTACATACACACGCACGTGTGCAAACATACACACACTCCTCTACATGGTTACCCCTCTGCACCTGCTGCTCCCCTGCCAGCGGAGCCCTCTCCAGCCCACCCCCTTCTGTGCCAAAAGCCTGGGCCTCCAAAGAGCTGCTTCCCAGACCCTCCTGGGTAGATGAAAGGGTGAGAGGCAACCAGGTGCTCACCTCACCCCGTCCACAGTCCTACTGTGACAGTGGTTGTAATCAAATCAAATTGGGGACCCTAGAGCCCAGCACAGGGCGGTACCCACAGGAGGCACTCTGGAGGAGAAAACCAGCCAGAACTCCCCCAACCCAGCTCTGGGGAATGCCTCCTCAGAGGAGGGGAGGCAGAGGGGGGCAGGGAGGCCGGAACTCCAGGAGGCAAGCACCGAGCTCAGAAGCTCACAGTGAGGGAGAGGCTGTGATACTAGGAACTGGGACACGGCCCCCAGGGCTTGGGGGGGCTGCGGATCCTGGGAGCCTGTGCAGGAGGCAGCCGCTGGGGCCGGACAGCCCAGGGCTGGGGGAGAAACTCGCTAGCAGGCCCCAGAGCCCACGCCTTCCCTCCTCCAGCAGCTCTCGACTCTCCAAGTCCCCAAACCCACCCTCCCCAGGGCACATTAATGAGGGGGTGAGGGGGAGCTGTTCCCAGAAGCCATGCCCACAGCCTATTAGTACCCGCTAGCATCAGGCCAGCCAGAGATGACCAGAGCTCCCAGACCTTCCTCCCTGCAAAGTCACCTGGGTTTATTTTTACTTCTGTTTGCTTCTGAAAATGCATGTGGATTTCCCGAAATGCCTCTGCCCCCCCTCCCTGCGGCATTCCCTCTGGAGTCAGCCCCTCCCCTAGGTACCTCTGCTCTGGGAGGCATGGCCCAGCGCCCTCATCTTCCCTTCCCAGCACATGGGTCCATCTGAGCTAAGCAGGAGGCCTGGAGCAGGGTGCACTTCTGGATGGGGTATGGGTTCTGAGTCCTGGGCTTTGAGGTGGGGATAAAGATAGGAGTGCAGGGACCAGTAACTGAAGGAGAAGGACTTCTGAAGGGAACCTCCTCCTCCAGGAGCTGGTGACCTGTGGATAACAGGAATGTCCTGATGGCAGAATTTAGGGGGCCTGTAGGCCTTGAGGGGGTCAGGAGCAGCCCTAGGCTCCACAGCCTCTGACTCCTCCCTCCCAGCCTTGGGCTGCCTGAGACGCTGCCCTTAGAGCTGGTCTCTTAGCCGTTTGTGGCCTTAATGATCTTCCAGAACTTCCCCCTCCATCCCTGCAGGGACCTGGCAATGTCTCCTGGGGGAAATCTGTCCAGGATGGGGTCGTCACCAAGTGGGGAAAGGGCTGGAAAGAAGAGGACCCAGATGGACACTGGTTAGCAACAGGGAGGGAAGCACAGGGGGGCAAGGGCAGACAGGCAGCCCTGGCAGAGCAGGAGGGCAGGGGAGGCTGAGGGCACAGCAGGCTATAACACGTCAGGCCAGCCAACTGAGGGGGGAGGCCTGGGGAGGATCACATCTACTGACTCATCCTCCCCCGCAAATGTGGGGGCCTGCCTCCCCCATTGGACTCTAGCAGGGGCTGTGTGTCCCCTGAGCCTGGGGCTTCCTGAGCTCAGAGCTTGCATCTCTCCCCTTGGCCAGGACAATCACAGAGGCCTGGCACATCTTGGCCCTGACATCAGTCTGAGAGGTAGTAGCAGGGAAAAGGCAAGGCAGGAAGAAGGGAAGTAGGTTAAGATGGGTGCTTTGATGTGCACCAGACTCGGGACCAGAAGAGATGGGCTGGCCCAGCACTGCATCACATGGTCCTGGCACCCTAAAGTCCACCTGTTTCCTCAGCAGATGCAGAGACTGAGGCCAGGGAGGGGACGACACCGCCCACAGAGAGTGTGCACCAGAGCCAGGACTAAACCCACAGCCCAGGCCTCTTCCCACTACTCCAAGCTTTGCCAAAGAGAAGAGGCAGGGGCTAACAGAGGTGGGGGTGGTGGGGACTCCACACGCCCCAGGCACTTGCTTGGAGCCTGACTTTAAGCCCTTTAAGCACATTCCTGCATTCAGTTCTCAAATAACACTACCAGGCTTGCATCCTTAGCACCTCCCTCCTTTTTTTAAAGCAGAAAAGAGGCACAGAGAGGTTGAGAAACTTGCCTCAGGTCACACAGCTAGGAGGAGGGAGAGTAGGATTAGACCTAGTTCTTTGGCTGACAGTCCAGGGCCTTAGCTCCTTTGTTAAAGTACCTGCTTACCATCCCCAGCTGATAGAATGGATGCGGGGGAAATAGTGAGGGGGGATAAGAGTGCCCATTAGCAGTAGCCTGTGCCCCAGCTGTCTCCCACCCCACCCCTCCAGATCCTACAGTGCAGTCAGGCTTGTCTAGGAAGGTCTCCAGCGGGACCCAGGGCTCTCCCCGTGACTGGCTCCCAACCCTCACCCCGCTGCCGCCTGCTCTCACCTGATGTCATCCTCATTGGCAAAGATGATGACCGCCCTGGCGTTTGAGGTCTCCAGGAGGCGACGGATGATCTTGTCAAACTCCCCAGGCTTGGGTTCCCGCGGTATCTTCACTGACTGCGCGATGCACACGCCCCCTGTGGGAAGGGCGCCAGTCAGCCTGGGGCAGGGGGCAGCACCAGTCTCTCCCCGCTTCACCCTACACCCTCCAATACATACTCCCTCCAGGAGACAGAGGCCAGGGCTGCCCATGGCCCCCCCAGCCAGACTTCTAGCTCACAGGTCCTGATCTGTGCACAGGCACAGGCTGTGCAGTCAGAACTGCCACGGTACAAATTTTGGTTCCACCACTCACCAGCTGGATGGCCCTGGGCATGTCACTTCAGTTCTCTGTGCCTCAGTTCCCCAGCCTGTAAAGCAGGCTGGTAGCGAGAGACAATACAGCATCATGTTTAGGAGCTAGACTGCCTGGGTTTCAATCTCAGCTCTGCTGCTTACTGCAGTGTGACCTCAGGGTGGTGACTAAACCTCTCTGTGCCTCAAATTCATCATCTATAAAGTGATGACACTACTACTTACTTCACAGGGTTGTTACCAAGCTAAGTGAGTTAGTGCACACAAATACAATAATACCTGGCACATAGGGAGTACTTAGTAATGGTGGTTATTTTCGTTGAAACCATCTCATAAGGTTTTTTTGGAGGAGTAAATCTGAGAAGAGAGCAAGTTGCCCACCCTGGGCTATCAGATCACCACGCATCCACATCCATGTCATGTGCACCTCCCAGGGCTCTTGTCCCCAGGTCATGTGCTCATCAAAAGGTCCCTTGATGAGACCGCTGTGCATGGCTGCTGACTCATACCTGTGCATCTGAGGCCTATCCCTCCAGGTCTTCCCACCCTTTCCAGGCTCTTCAGCAGGTAGGCTCCCCAGCTCCCCCTCTATGCCCTGACCCCCACAGGGTGCCTTGATGCCTGCCTCTCCCCCCATTCCCAGTTCAAGAACTCACAGGAAAGCCATTCTAATGTGTGTGCTTCCGGTGGAGTGACCAGAGGAGCTCTGAATGGGTCAGGGGGTTTGGGAGCCCCCCTGTCTCTCCTCCTTTGGCCCACTGCCTGCCTGGCTGGGTCCTGGAGGAGGGGCCAAGGGCCGGAGCCTGACTATCTCTTGAGCTGTCTGCCTACAAGAAGCCCAACCCCCACGTCTGCAGAAGCATCCAGGAGGCAGAGTCAATACATCCAAGGCCAGATTCACATCCAGGCTGCAAGGCTCACAGAAACCCTGGGAGCACTTCAGACTTCACCCAGCCAGTTCCTAGCCTTAGACACGTCTCCAGTGTTGGCAGGGGACAGATGTCATTCGTGCATTGAAATCCCACCTGACCTCCTGGTACAAAAGCACCTATGGATCACTGTTGCTGTTATCAACAGCATTTGACAGATGAGGACGCTAGACAGGAGGAGAAGTCACACAGTCCCCTGCCCCTACTGAGATACAGAGCAAGGGAGCCTCCAGGGGCTGAGAACACCAGGGTCCCTGGTGGCAGAGTCAGGGCTCAACTGATGGAAGAGCATGGGGGATTATTCTTAAGGAAACAGATCTTTTATCTAAGACTGTCAGCCCCTCTGGGTCCTACTCAAGGGTCACAGCCCAGCTCCACCCCAAACAGGATCCCCTGGGGACCCAGCAATGCCTCAAACCATCTACCTTGGCTGGGCACCTGGCTGCTGCCCACGCTGGGGCCACTTGACACTTCTGCACAGACTCCATGTGCCTCTGTGTGGGGCCCACCCACCAGCCCCACCAGAAGTGCCAACAGTACCCAGCTCCACTCCAGAAGGAGCCTCTAGGGGCGCCTGGGTGACTCAGTTGGTTAAGCCTCTGCCTTCAGCTCAAGTCATGATCCCAGAGTCCTGGGATGGAGCCCTACATCAGGCTTCCTGCTCAGTGAGGAGTCTGCTTCTCCCTCTCCTGCTCCCCCTGCTTGTGAGCTCGCTCGCTCTCTCTCTCTCTCTCTCTCTCTCGTAAATAAATAAACATCTTTAAAAAAAAAAAAAAAAAAAGAGCCTCTACCCTTGGAACAGAGGTGGCAATCAGGGAAGGCTGCCCAAAGGCGGTGACCCTGAGCTGAGTCTGAAGGAGGAGGCATAAGCAGCCAGATATGAGGCATTCTGGAGAGGAACAAGGTACACTCACTAGAAGGGGGGTAGTTCTGTGCCAGGCACCTGCCAGGCCTGGGGCCACACGACACATGCACACTCTCACATCCCTGTCCCCAGGAAGTAGACCCCACCCTGGTTCTCCACAGCAGGCAAAGCAGCCATGGTGCTCTGCCCTCGCCCCTGACTAGAACCCACCTCCCTTACTTTCTGCCTCTTTCAAGCAGGCCAAGCTCCTCAGGTCTCTCCTAAGGCACCAAAGAAATCCAAAGCACCAGAGAAGACCATGGTCACCAGGAGCTCATGGGGAAGGAGGGAGGGTCCTTGGGCAGGACTGGTCCCTCCAGACCCAGGTCCCACAGAGAGAGCCAAAGGGAGCCAGTCTGCTGCCCACAGCACGGGCCATGTGCTAATGGCAGCTGGGCAGGCGCTCAGCTCCCAACTAAACCTCCATATGGTTCCTTTCCAGTTAGAAAGTGGGCCAATTGTGACATTTCCCTCCCATCTGGAGAGACAGATGGACAAGGGGAGGTGGCTGGACAGGGGGTAAGGGTGAGCCACCTGGCTCCAGGAGGGAGGAGGGGGGCCAGGGGCATAAGGAAATGGGAGTTAATTGTCTTCAAATGGGGAGAAACTCTCAGAAAAGGGGTATTTCTGGGCCACGCCCCCCCCCCCCCCCCAGGAGGATCCACGGGATGGTCCCACCTGACAGCCCAGGGCCTATCTTGCATGTTTCATTTCTCTGGTGAAAGAATTAAATGACCACCACTCCATCAGCTAGAATGAGAGTGAGCCACGAGGTACCTGAGATGGGAGGATAGTCCAAGCAGGATACTCTTACAACCACAAGAGAGGGAGGCAGTTGGAGGCGGGCGGGGGCGGGGGGGGAGGATGTTCTACAAAGCTCAAAAATACCAGTGAACATTTATGAAGCATCTAGTGTGCATTGACTATTACTCTGCAAATTTTACATGGATTCATTCATATGGGGTGTCATCAGCACATCTCTAATTTCTAGATGAAGAAACTGAGGCACAGAGAAGTTAAAGGGGCTTCCCAAGGTCACATAGATAGTCAGGGGGAGGGGGAGGGTTTAAACACAGGCCATCTGGCTCCCCCATTGTGTCATGGCTCAGGCCATGTGGGGAAGGGGCTGGTGTACAAGGTCAAGGGAACACCTGCAGCCCGTAGACATGGGCATGTCTGGGCACACTGCCCGTTCTGGAGTAAGAGCCCACTGGCGTCCGGGGTAAAAAGCGAAGTACCCACAGGGTCCCTTTGCATTGCTGCCCAAATGTCAGCATGGCTGCTCCAGGGACCCCAGGATGGGGATTAAGCAACTGGCTCACCGGGGGCTGTGCCGGTGTGACACAAGCTCCCAGCAGTGAGGGGCACGGCATCTATCTCAGCTGCCCTCCTGGCCCCTTGCTGCAGCCAGAGAGGACCGGAGTAGCCCCAGAGGGACCAGCATTTACTGAAGCATCCACTCCAAGCCTGGCACGCAGTGAGGCCTCACACCCCCCAGGGCAGGTGCTAGTAGTCCCATCTTACAGATGAGGGCTGAGGCTCAGAGGTGCTAGGCAGCCTGACGGAGGTCACACAGCCCGGAAGTAGGAATGCAATCTGGGTCTGTGTCCAGACCCTCTCTCAGGCAGAGAAAGAAAAGGCCTGGGTCACTGGGTCTCTGTTGAGCTCTGCTTCCCGCAGCCCCTCCCCACCCCTGAAAAGACCCCAATCACATGCGAAACCCGCCAGCCCTCTTGCCTGCTATCCTGTAGCTGTAGCTCCATCACCATCGCTGTGGGGATCGTGGCTAACACACCCCTGGGACCCCCTCTTCAACCCTCTCTACCAGGGAGGGAGTTCTCCTCACCCTACTCCTTTCCCCCATGGCCTCCCTCATTGGATAAAATACAAACCCATGAGTCCATACGGACAGTAAACAGAATTGAATTAAACCTAAGTAGCAAGAAACAAGCCCACTCCCTCCCTATCTCTGCTCAGAGGTTGAAACCTTCTACGTCTCCCAGACTCCAGGCATAGGATCATAAGAAAGCAGGGAGCATGGAGGAGTCCCTCCTAAGCGCCCCCTTGGCCAGCCCCTCACTCTACACCCCAGCCTCCCAGGCCCTGGGTGAGCACCCAGCTGCCAGCTACAAGCTCTGCTGCCCACCAAGTCAGTGCATCCACTCACAGGGCCACGGGCACGAAGCCATGACCGCTTGCCAAGCACATCTGAGCACTTGGGAGCGCAGGGACCTCACAGACCTCCTGGCCCAGGTTGGACAGGGAGCAAGGAGGACGAGGCCCGAGAGGAGGAGTGCTTTCCCCAGGGGCACACGGCAGTTGGGGCAGAGCCCACCTCCAGATGAGGCTCTCGCCACTGCACCAGGGGGTTTAAAATCCAGGCCAGCCCTCTGTGGCTTCTTCCCACCTGCTTTGTCACAGAATAAGCAGAGCCCCCCCAACTAAACCCAGTGAATGTTGGGACATCCCCTTACCTCTCTGGGACCCCTCCCACCCCCGCCCTCCCTCAGCTGTGCAGTGAGTGCCCCACGTACCCCCAGCTGTGGCAGCCCAGAGCCTGCCCTCTCTCCACGCCTTCCCCTCCCACTGGTCAAAACTGACCCATCCTTGGTCCCCTCAAGGCCCTGCCTCTGCTCCCAGAAAGCTGGGAGAGTGGCCACTGAACACTTTGGAGACTACATAGAGACATTCAGTAAAGTGGGGTGCGCTGATCACCTATAAGCTGGCACGCCCCTTTCTACATTCCTCCCACAGGAACGCACACATGGGCACAGGAGCCCCACGCAGCCATGCACTGCAGCACCGTTTGCAAAAGCAGACTATCGGAAATGACCTAAATACTTTACAACAGAATGGATAAACTGTGGTGTTTGTACAGTGGAAAGAAAATAGCTCTCACAACAGTACCAGCACAACCGAATCCTGAGAACAGGAAGTTGATCAAAAAGGCAAATTGCAACATGATGTGTCCCGTCTATGAGGAGCTTAAAGATCACATATAATAAGACTTAATGTATAGGGAGACACACATCCATATGAACAAAAGCTGCAGGAAGGCAGGAGCTTCTGTCTGTTGCACTCATCGCAACCTCCCCGGAGCCTAGAACAGTGCCCAGCACATAGTAGGTGCTCAATAAAAGTATGCTGAATGACTTCCTTCTACCACCTTCAGAGTTGTGGTTACCTCAAGAGAGGAAAGCAAAAGAACAAGACTGAGAAGGGCTCCATGGGGTGGGAGGGGGGCAGGGGGATTGGCTTCTAGACAATCCATGTTCCATGTTTTACTTCTTTAAGCAATAATCAGAAGCAAATATGGCAAAATGTAAATGCTTAGTAAATGTGGACCACAGAATCCAAATCGGACAAAACTTTCAGACACAAGGCACAATGATGGTATGCTCGTCCTCATGTGGTTTGTGCTGCCCGATGGAGGACACAACAGGACACACCCCAGCCTTTCCTTTCCATCTGTGGAATGGAGCCCCTTAGCCGCTCCCAGCCCAGTGGCATCCACAGGGCACTGGAGGGCGGGGAGTGGGGAGCCTGCCAGAGACCGCCCTTCTCCCACCAGCCTTCTGGCTCCTGAAATCCTATCTGCCCCTGAGGACAGGCTATTAGCCCTCCCCTGTGCCTCCCCCAGGGTCCAGACACCTGCCCTGACTTGAATGTGACATAGAGACTCCACTAGCAAAACTTGATACTGGCTTCCTGTTGTATTTTGTGGTCTCTGAGCCCCTTCTATTTGCGGTCTGATGACCTTTCCCGGTGTTCTCCGGGTCCAGCCAATGTATCTGTGTCAGTGTCTGCCTCCAACTGCACTCCCCAAGGGCAAGGCCGGGTCCGTGCGTTCGTGTGTTCCTTCATTCATGCATGCTTTCATCCAAGAAGCGCCCTGCTCAGTTCCCAGCACAATCAGATGCTGAGAAATGATAACAAGCGAGATCCCTACCTTGGAGCTCATGGTCTAGTTGGGAAAAGCAAGACCAGGAAAGAGAGCAATCAGCCGGAGGAGAAGTGCAAGGGGACACCCTCTGGGCTGGCAGGAGTAGACAGTGGCAGGGGATGGCCCCTGGGTGCCAGGCCCACCACATGCTTCTCTGCACTTCACGCATCCACCAACACACCCTGCCCGCATGCTGCTACTTTCCCTTCATGGAGTCAACAAATGTTTACCGAGCTTGTCTGGTGCCTGGCAAGTTTTAGATGCTAGGGCGCAGCCGTGAGGATGGGGCCCCTACCCTCACACAACCTGCTCATGGTGGCAGAAAACCTCTTGGAGGCGGGGCAGAGGAGGAAACCAGCAGGGTGATGGGGGGCAGGGGTGGGGGCTGCATCCCCTCATTCCACCCCGTTGGGTCCTAAAGGACAAGGAGGGTCAGGCCAGTCTGTGTAGCTTAAGAGGCAGAGGCAAATTTGAGTCTGCTCTGACTTTTCCCTTGGAGCTGCTGCCTTGCCCGAGAGCCAGGAACTGAAAACACTTTAGACTTGTAAATCCCACCCTCAAGTGAGAGCTCCCTGCTAAAATGACCTGGTTTCTCTGTCCCCCAGTGCCTGGGATTGTCAGCACCTGGCTCCCTCCATCAGCACGGGTGACCCAGGGAGTTTGTTTGAGCACAGGGACACAGAAACCGCCAGGCAAGAAGGGACACCCCGGGGGAGCCAGTCACCCAGCCTTCCTACCTGGAGGGCTCTCCCTCGTGCCCCAGGGGACTCAGGTTTACACACACTGCACCTGTGCCCAGCTTCCTCGTCCTCCCCACACCTCCCTGCCCCCCACTAGATGGCTCTTCCCATTCTACCAGTCTAAAGAAGCCCTCCCCACCATCCTGCCACCCGCCCCCAGGGAACCTCCAGGTCCCCTGCCTTTGCAACACCCCACTTGAGGTGGCCTTCCACCAGAGCAGCCTGCTTTCACCTAAGTCCACCCCCCCATGTTGGGGGCAGTCAGGGGACCCGGGCTCTCTCCTTTCTCCTTCCTCCTTCCTTCCAGAGGTCTCACCCTCCAGGCTTGGGCATCTGTCTCTCCGTCCTAGTCTCATTCTCTCACTCACCAGGAGACCTACCCTTGCCAGGCCCTGAGTAAGGAGCTAAGTGGCCAGCATGCAGGCAGCGGGATGGGCCCCGTTGGGCAGAGAGGCCAGGACAGGGCGCCGCATCCATGGCTCCCCAGGGGACTCCACGTCCACCCCGTCTTTCCCCAGCTCCCAGGGCCCTAGGGTCACACTCTTCTACCCAGGCTGTTCAACTGGCCTGAATAGCACCCTGAGTGCTAGGCTCTAGACTATGGAGGAGAAATTTCCCTACGGTGGAAGCATGCAGGTGGCCCAGGAAGGCCTGTTCCCTCACAGCACAGTGAGCAGCTGCAGACCAGCACAGACACGGGCTCCTCTCCTCTTTTTCTTTTCTTGCTTTTTTCTTTTTTTGGTCCTTTTAAATTTAAAAAGGGAGAAAAACAATAAAAAGACAAATCCTGGGAAATCAAGTGGAAAAATCTACATTACAGCAAAATGTGAAGACAGCAAATTGCAACATAGAAAGAAAGGTGGGGGGAGTTACACAACCCAAGGGGGGTCCAGGTTCCTATAGGTTCCCAGCAGAGGGGGAGGTGGGAGGAAGGCATGAGGCAGGCTAGGAGTTACCCTGGACCATATGGCACCACACACATACACATACGCACACGTACGGGCACACACACACATGCACAAGCACGCACACTCAGCCCTGCCTCCCACTCCAAAAGCCAGGTCCTCTTCCCAAATCCGCTTTCAGGAGAGGGACCCACTCAGGGGGTCAGTGACTAATCCAGTGCTACTTTTGTTTTCAGGCAGCAGAGCTGTGGCTGGAGGGTGTTTTGAGGTCAGGAAGATGCCAGGCCCTGAGAGACTGCCTGCCCCTGATGCCTGGCTGTTCCAGGGTGAGGAGGGCTGTGGGAGCAAGTGAGAGGTAGGCCTGGACTCTAACCAACCCTGGCTCCTGCTGGGTCTGGGGCTCCCCAGGGGGCTTAAGGCCTCTAGTTGGGGGGAGGGTGGCCATTCAGGACTGGTTCACGGCCACTGTCCCTTTCTGCTCCTGCTCCCAGACCTACTCCCCACTACTCTCCACTTGACACAGCTCCCTGCCTACAACCCCCAGTGACTCTGTGCGTGCATGCACGTGAATGTGAGACAGAGATGGAGACAGGGACAGGGATTCGAGGTCCACCCCTCCTCCTCAGGTCTCTAACATCCAGCCTTACCCGGGCCCCTACAAGATCTGCTATCCAACCACATCTGCTGCCTCCACAGGCCTTCGCAGAGGATGCTCCCTCTGCCAGGCCCCCACCTGGTGCTGCAGGGACCCTCTGCAGCCTTCCCTCCCTGCACCTTGGATATATCCTTAGTGTCTGTAGCTCTGCTCAGAGCCTCAAAGGGCCCAGGCCTCGTGCTGTACCTGCTCGAGAGATAGGCACTGATTCATGCTTGCTGCATGAATGAGCCACTGCATAGCTAACTGAGGGGGATGGGAGGGACAGAGGGACAGAGGGGCAGGGGCAGCTAGCAGGGAGTAGGGGCAGAGGCTCTGCAGGAATCCAGAGTGGGGACCCGTACCTGCTCAAATCCTTCTGCCTCCTCTGGGAGCCCCTGACCCCTGCACCTGTGACCTCCCCTTTGAGTTGCCGCCCAGTCATGCTGAGTGCCCAGACATTTGTATGCCAGGCACTGGGCACCCACTTTGTGCCTGGCACCTCGTCCATGCCAGACTCTGGGCTCCAGAGATAATCCATTCACAGCATCTGCCCTTGCAGGATGCACTTGTGAGCTCTGCGCACATGCATGGGCCGGGCATCACACACACTTGGACATCTTCCTCAGTCTTGCCTTGCTTGGAGATTTTACTTCTCCAACTAGATGAAAATTCCTTGCTGTGAACACTTAGGAAAAACAAGAACAAGTGAGGGGGCACCTGGCTGGCTCAGTCAGTGGAACATGCAGTTCTTGATCTTGAAGTTGTGAGTTCAAGTCCCACGTTGGGGATAGAATTTACTTAAAAAAAAAAAAAAACAGGAAGTGAAGAAAAGTGTAAGAGAACCATACAAACTGGCAGGTCCTCAGAGTCTGAAGATAGCAGGGCCGGTAGAAAAGCATGAAGTAGAATATTCACCCTCCCTGTATGACCAGGGTGACTCTACCCCTAGGGAAGAAGTGGGCCAACTGTGAGAGATTTGGCTGGAGCCAAGAAGACTCAGGTACCAAGGGACAATGAAGAGAAGACAGTCCCCCAGTTTCCTGTCCAGGTGCCTCCCTAACACATGCCACCAAAGGTCTGTGCCAAGCATGAACACTGCACCTGCATTCGGCTTCCCCCCACCCCCGCCCCGCCCCTCCAGCTCAAGAAAGAGCATGCTAGCTGCACAGCTTACTGGCTGTGTGGCTTTGAACAAGTCACCTAGCCTCTCTGAGCAAAAGACCTTCCAACTACAAAATGGGAAAGGACTGGGACACCTGGGTGGCTCATTGGTTGCGCATCTGCCTTTGGCCCAGGGCATGATCCTGGAATCCCGGGATCTTGTCCCCACATCGGGCTCCCTGCATGGAGCCTGCTTCTCCCTCTGCCTCTATCTCTGCGCCTCTCTCTGTGTCTCTCATGAATAAATAAGTAAACTCTTTTTTAAAATGGGAAAGGACTTAAAGAAACTGCACCTGATGGAGTTGCAGTGAGGGTCAAAGGCAGTGGCGCCTGTGAAGACCTGGGTCTGCCTCCTGGGGCCAATGCCTTTGGGGACAGTTGAGGACAGTGGGGGTAGGAGCTGCTCACACAGGAGGGCGGGAGCTGGGAAGACAGAGAACTCATTCCCCAGGCCAAATCAGGACCCAGGGCTGCTGAGGTGTGCTCTGGGGGACCAGGGACACCATGATAAACCAGGACCTGACCCCGGAAACAAATGCTGGGCAAAACATACACGTTTCCCTTCCTGAATAATCTCAGCACCTAGCATCACTCCCAGCCACACCCCAACACACACATACACACACACGTGCACACAGGCAACACACCCCTTCACAAGTCACATACCCCAACCTCACACTACCTTAGGGCCATGGACCCGCATGAGGCCAAACCCAGCCCCACCCCATCACCAGCACGAACCTGATGACAGCCTGTGCAGAGGACAGGCACATGGCCACACTCAGGCACCAACGCACAGTCCCACTCACACAACCAACAGCCACACAAGCTCACGTGGTGACTGCAAGGCCTCACATGACCACTCGCCGCACCCGGCCTCCCTCAGTCACTCAGCCACAGAGCTGGGTACACCAGCACACTCGTGTGTCCACTCCTCCTTGAAGCTGCCACACCAGCAGGACCACACCTGGGCACCATTCATACCTCCCCTGCACTGCTGCCTCTGAGGCGGGCCTGGCTTGGGAGTGCCAGGGGGGTGGGTTAGTGACCTAACGGCGGGGTATGGCACCCCTGTCTTCCAACAACTATTTACCTAGCAGCTTCGGTGGCTTCTCTGTCAAGGCAAACCCTGTCTTCCTGCTGAAATCCTGTCCCTCTGCCTCCACTCCAGCCCAGCCTTGCCCCTGTGGAGAAGCAGGCTGGCTCTGGGGATGCAGGGGACACAGATCCAGAGCCCTGGCCTAGTGTGACATAGGAGGCTGAGTATGGGCACAGAAGGGCCCATGTCGCACTTCAACCACCGGGTTGCTTTGTGGTAAAAGCTACTTTGCCCAAGCTCTCCGAACATCCATTTCTGCATCTGTGATGGAATGACATTACCCCCACCCCCAGAAATACAAGGTTGTCGTGAAGATGGACGGGATCCCCCGTGGACATATCTGGCCTCCAGGGCAATACTTAGGGGAGGGGGAGAGGGCAGGTTAGGGGAGACTTATCAGGGCAGCTGTGGGGCTCAGTGCCTTGGAGCTGAGAGCTGCTATCTCCTCCCCAGGAGGCTGCTGGGCAGTGGCAGCCTTGTTCAGAGCTGCATTATTCATGGTGCTCAGCTCTGAGCAGAGGGAAATTTGCTGAGTGATCGACCTAATATCTTAACACAAACCCATTTAGGCAAAACACCTTTGAAGCAAGAAAGGCAGGAAAAAAAAATAGAAAAGAAAGCAAAGAGGTTCGGAGGCAGGTAGTGACAAAAGGCTGGTTCCTATCTGCCCGCACCCCCAGCACCCCCCCCATCCACAGGATACCCCTGCCCCGACTCAGCCCCCCCAACCTCCACTTTCCCTGACTCTCAGGCATCCTTTGGTTGAAGGAATCCCACCCATTTCTCAGATTTGGCTCAGAGAGGAAGGAGTCTGCCTAAGGTTCACACAGCATGTCAGGGGTCAGCCGGACCCAGGTCTGCTGAGTGCTAGCTCAGAATTCTCTGCTAAGGAGCCCTTCACAGAGCAAGACCCCAGAGCTCCAGTGACACCCCTGCTTCCTCAGCCTCTAGCTCCATACCCTCATACAGCAGGACCTCTTTCTCCAGATCAACTCTGATTTTCCCGCCCTCAGCCTCTGCTGGTCCCTCTGCCAGAAATACCCTTCCTGCTCCTCTACCCATCCAATACCCTGGAGGGGCTCATTTTCTCCTCCACTTCCCCCTGGAAACATGCCAGCTCTCTGGCCCAGCTGGAGCTCACCATGCCCACGTGGGCTCTCCCCACACCCTCTCCACTGGCACACGGCATCCTCCTGCTTGTGCCGTGGCCCATCTGCTAACTCTCCTGCTTCAGGGTGCCAGGGCTCCCAGCTCGGCCACCTCTAGGCTGGGTGACTTTGGACAAGTTACTTACCTCTCTGAGCCTTATTTCCCTGTACTACAGTGTGAAGAATACACATAAGAGGTTAATACACATAAGGTGCTCCGAACACAGCCAAGCGCACACGCACTCAGTAAGTGTTTGCTCTTGTAATATTGTCGGGTTTCTCCCATCACCCCATAAGCCCCTTTCAGGGGAGACCATGTCTTTCTCCTCCCTAACTCCCCAGTTTCCAGCAGAGTGCCAGGCACACAGGAGGGACTCATCAACATTGGCTGAACTGAGCCTCATTTCCAGCAGCATCCTCCACCTGGCCTCTCCACACCAGACTCCTTGAGAGGAGGAGTCAGTGATGGGCTGGTTGCGGGGGTGGGGGGTGGGGAGGGGTGTCCCCTGGGGGGGGCAGGGGTGTGAAGATGACCTCTGGCTCGCTCCACCCCCACAGCAGGAACGTATGCTCGGATGGGCAGAGAGAAGCCAGGGCGAGGGGCCGGCTGCCTGGCCTGCGGTTTGGCCAGGGAGGAACAGGCAGCTGCAGGCCGGGATAAAATATTTAGGAGCCCACATCCCCAGGAAGTGGAGACTGACAAGCAAAATGAAATGTTGAGATGTAATTACCCGGGCAGGCCAAGCATGTCTCCCCGCCGGCGGCGGGCTCAGCACCGCCCCAACTGCCACAAGCAGGCACTGGGTAATGAAGTCCTCCTGGGCCCTCTCCCATGCCAGCCCTTGCCCCCTCCTCTTCCGGCCAGGCCAGCAGGAGGGGCAGCAGAACAGCAGGACATGCAGCAAACAGGGCGGGCGGGGAGGGCATGGTCCAGCCCTGGCATAGATCCACCCAAGCAATCCCTTCACCTCCACTGGGCCTCAGCTTCCTCAGCCAGAAAATGGGGCTGCTGAGCCATGCCCAGGAGGGAGGACCAGACGGCGAATGTGCGCGTGCTTCATTAACTGGCATGGGCAGAGGACAATGAAAGGACAGCAGTGAGGACAGCAGCAGACACCAGCCTGACCCAGCATGCCACGAGAGGCATTCTTGAGGCGCTGGGCTGCCCAGGACTCAGCTTAGCAGAAGCTGGTAGAAAAAGGTCTGGGGCTGAGGCCCAGATGTGGGTGGGCCAGTCTGCTGTGCTCACCTCACCCCCAGAAACCTTCCCCAGGCCCTCCTAACATGGTTAGGCCACATCCAGGAGCAGAGAGACAGGCACCTGGACAGGGGCTCCAGGCCTAGATCCTGCTTTGCTCAGACTCTTATTTCTGCCTTAGTGCCCAATCACCCTGCCCAGACTCCTCCTTCCTCAAGTCAGCACCTGTCCATTCTTGAGGATTCAGGGCATGGCCTACTCCTCCAGGCAGCCTTCGTGGGTATCCCCAGGCTCCTTCTCCCTTGGGAGCCTGTAACAATTCCAACATCTCCATCACTGCACTTAGCACAGTGAATGAAAATTATGGGAGATGGCCGCTGTGGGGCCCAGAGCATTCACTGATTCAGCAACCACTTGCTAAGCAGCCCTCCTCCCAGTACCAGGCACTGTCCTCGACACCTTGGCTACAGTTACTAATAGGACAACCAAGAATCCTGCCCTTGTGGAGCTGATAGCCATCTATGGAGTAGACAACAGATGCTGAGGAATGAACGAACGAATTAATTAAGAGTCAGTCTACCGTCCAGAAGGTCTTGGCCTCAGCTCTGCTCCTGTCTTTCTACTTTCCTCTTCCTGTCCTCTCCCACCCCATCTTCTGTCTCTTATCTCTCTCTCTCTCTCTCTCTCTCTCACACACACACATACACACACACACACTACCCCATTATTCCACAGACCCTCATGTTCATACAGTGCTCACATGTTCTCTCATTAATTCCTCCCAATCAGCCCACAGCTTAGGTGACCATTTTACAGATAAAGAAACCAAATCTCACAAGCCAGAGCCTCATCCTGGCTGCCTCCCTGTTCCCTTTTGCCAGCTTCTCTTCCCACCCCCTCCACCTTTCTAACTCTTTCTCCCACCTTCTGGGGTGACTGGCAAGTTGCCTCCTCTCTCTGAGCCCATTTCCCTCTCTGTAAAATGAGGCAGGCAAGGCAGGCTCTGGGAGATGGTAAATGGGACCCATGCTTCTTTCCCCCATTCTCCACTCAGCAGCCCAAGCTGTGTCCCTCTCCATCTTCATTCTCATCCCTCCCTCCCCTCTCCTCTTGCTTGTCACCTTGTCCTGCTTCCTCCTCCCATCCCAAGGCCTCCCTTGGGTCCCAAGATGTCTGTAAAATGGTCGTTAGCTTTCCTTCCGGCTCATTAAAAATGCGAATTTGCATAGAATACCCATATGACCATTCTGTCTACAGCAAAATGGGACATGAATATAAGGCACCATGCAAGTCAGGGAGAAAAGGGAGGACGGTCACAATGGGAAAGGCAGGAAGAGGCCAAATGCTCACCACTAGAGTCTCAGGCCTCAGAGTCAGCCCCCCTCGGGCCCTTCAGCCCTTCCTTGCCCTTTCTGATGGCTAATTCACCTGTTTTTTCATTCTTAACAGTAACCAGCAAAGTAGGGACTGCAATTATCCCCATTTTACAGATGGTAAAACTGATAGCCAAAGAGGAACAGTGGCCTGTCCAAAGACACCTACAGCAGGTCTGTGGCATTCCTGGGGGGCAGCACTCTCTGCCATGGACTGGACTCCCCCAACCCACGTAGGCCTGCTGCTCTCACCAGAATGCTGCCCCTCCTCCCTCTCAGAAGGAAGAGGTCATGAAGAGCCACACCAGTCATGCAGTTCTTCTACCCAGAACAGCCCCTGCTCCTCTGGGACAGGCCCACCTTTTTTAAATTCTCCTCCCATCGCCCTCTCCTCAAGGAAGCTTCCCCTCTCCAAAACAACCATTTAGCCAGGTACAGAAATTTTTGGAGACAAATGTTTCCAAACCTCTTCTCCCAGCTATAGACAGTTGACCCTTGAGCAACACGGGTTTGAACTGTGCAGGTCCACTTGTACGTGGATTTTTCTTGGCCCAGTAGAGTACTGTAAACATCTTCTCTCTTTCTTGTGATTTTCTGAGTGATATTTTCTTTTTTCTAGCTTGCTTTATTATAATATCACATACAAAATATGTGTTAACCAACTGTTTATGTTATCAGTAAAGTTTCTGGTCGACAGAAGGCAATTAGTAGTTAAGTTTTGAAAGAGTCAAAACTTATATACAGATTTTCAACAGCACAGGGGCCAGTATTCCTAACCCCTATGCTGTTCAAGGATCAACTGTAATTACATTTAGACCTGCCTCATCCCAAAAATAATTTGCAGCAGTGCCCAAAAAGAAATATACTTGGCTAAAAAGAATTTGATAACAGAATTGAGGAGATAGAACCTCTACTCTATAGATGAGGCTTTGCTCAGCAGCCACAGACTGGCAGAGAACTGGCAGTTTGTTGGGACCAGAGCCAACCAGGGCTTCCCCCAGATGGCCCACCTTGGGGCAATTGCCACTATCCGTGGTGCTGAACCCAGGTGTGCACGCGTGACCTCCCGTCCACATGCAATTTAGGAGCAAGTCCTTCGGGCTGGAGCTTCAAAATACACCCTAAATCTGTCCCTTATTATCAGCCCCACCCCCAGCCTAAGCCAAATCACTTCTCACTTGGATGATGGCAATGGCCTCCTCACTTGCATTCCTGCCTCAGTGCCTCCCTCCGCCCAGTCTGTTCCCCACACAAAGCCAGAAAGATTCTATTAATCTCAAGTCTGTTAACATCCCTCCTCTTCCCACAAACCTCCAATAGTTCCCATCTCATTCAGAACAAAATCTAAAGTTCTCCCAGTGGCCTACAAGGCCCCATGTGACCTGTCCCTCTTCTTCTACTTCCCTCTACCTCACTCACTCTGCTGCTTCCTCTTGGCTATTCCCCAAACGCCAGGAAGCTTCCCACCTCAGGCCCTTTGCACTTGCTGGTACCTCTGCCTGGGGCACTCTTCCCAGAGATCACAAGCCTCACTCTCTCACTGCATTTGGGGCTCTTCTCAAATGTCCATCTCTGCAGAAAGGCATCCCTGACCACCTTATATGAGATAATCTCCCCTATCTGGCCCTCTCTGTCACTTACACTGATTTATTCTTCTCCATAGAATGTCATCAGCTCCTATCTAAAATTGTATTACACAGTGATGCATTTACTTGTTTGTTATAAGCTCCTTTGGCCCTCTCCCCAAATGGGAGCTCACAAGGCCAAGGATCTTTGTCTGTTTGGTCCACTGCCATAGGCCCAGTGTCCTGGTTGAATGCCTGGCACACAGTAGGTGCTCAATAAATATTTATCCAGCAAATGAATGAATTACCACCCAAAGGCAAAAGATGAAGGAGGAAATCCCTCACTCCTCCTCACCAGCTACATCCCATGGAGCTGGCTCTGTGTAATTTAGAGGCCTAGACTCCATCTTTCTGAGTCCCTAAGAACTCTAGGAACGAACACGAGGGGAGCTAGCATTGAAGAAGTGACTAGCAAGGGATGTGTCCCTCTCTATCTTTGGGGACTGTTAGACAGGGCCTCTCATAGGCTCATACACAGCCATCATGATGGTGACACCTGACCCACCTCCCACCACCACCCCACACACACACACTCTCCATCAGAGGAACCCCTCTACCCTCTCCTCCTACTCTGGCTCTGAGCAGAACCTCTGGCCTTTCTTGGGGACAGTCCCTGTAGGTCCCTCCCTCTGGCTGACCCACCAGCATTTCCCTGGAGAAGGCCAGGTAAAAGGCAGGCTCAACTGCCTCAAAGAAGGCTCTACCTTCCTTCCCTCAAGTTCCAGAGTCACACAGACCTAAGTGTCAACCCCAGCTCTGCCACTGCCAAAGCAGTGAGGGCCCAGGCAAGCCTGTGGGTAACCTGAGCCATACTCGCCTCTACTAAAAAAAAAAAAAAAAAAAAAAAAAAAAGGGACAAGTCTCAGAGTGGCTGTGTAGGGGCTCATACTGGGGCCAGAGCCTAGCAGCTTCCGTGAGGACAGTTAATGAGATATCCCCAAGAACTATGTATATTAAAACAAAAGGAGATTCAGGGGTTTTCCCCAGGCCAGGCCAGCAGAGGAGCCAATGCAGGAGTCAGAGCCTGTTGGGGCTCAAAGACCCTGGGAAGGGGCTGGTGGACATAGAATAGCAAGGCAAAAATGGCTATGAGCATCCCTCTGTGTGTCCATGTGTGTGACCCCATTGAAGAAGGCACCCAGCACCTTTGTGGTCTTACTGATAAAGAACTGGAAGCTCAGGAAGGGAAAGGGACTAGCTTAAGGTCACACACGGTAGAGGATAAGGCTGAGAGTCCCCCCTGCCCCAGGACACTCAGCAGCCCCATAGAGGCCTGAAGCAGGAAGTCTTAGGGTGGAGAAGAAAGAAAACGGTGAGCTCACAGGGTCTTTCTAGAGCTGCAGGGAAAAAGCAGTCTGGAGCTTGCTTCAGCTGCATCTCCAAGGAGCTCAGAGTGAGGTGGACCCCACCTCAGATGGGAAACAGGACTGGGGACCCCACCTCAGATGGGAAAACAGGATGAAATCCAATAGTCAGCCACTAGGTGCAGAGGGTTCGTGTAAGTCAAGTCCCAAACCCCAGCAGGGAAAGGTCACTGGTCTTCACTGCTTGCTTTTTAACAAAAGGGAAGAGGTCAGAAGGGATCAGGTTGCCATGCACAGGGCTCCTCTGTGGGCTCAGGTCCAGACCCAAGAACCAGACACACTGGCAGCTGAAGGCCAAGCCTATGGTATCCAGATTTTCATGTGATGAGGATGGACAGAAAAGCTAAGAGAGGTGAGTGAGGCATGCAGAGATGCATGCTGGGGGAACTCGCAGGTCCCCTAACCTATCACCTTCACATTGGCCATCAAGCTGACACTCCAAGAGGGAAAGTGACTGGTTACACAGCCACCCAGAGACAGAGTCAGAACCAGACTGGGCCCCAGTGCCCCTACTCTGATTCGTCATGGTGACAATGGATGCACCTTTGGTAGCCTGGTGTTTCACTTAGGGACCAGACTGTGCTAAATGCCTTACACCAATTCATTCACTAAATGCTCACAGCAACCTAATGGGGGTACTATCTATATCCCCCTTTCATGAAGTAGAAACTGAAGCCCAAAGACCATAAGGGACTGCTCAAGGCGGTGCAGAGTCTGGCGGCAGAGACAGCATCTGGGCTCTTAACCACTCCACTCTACTACAGCATCCAGAGGACAGGGTTCAGAAGGTCAAAGCCACAAAGGGGCTGCAATCCACAAAGGGAAGTTTTTTAAACCCCAAAGAAATCTTCAAACGTGTTCCACAAAGGAGGCTGGTGAAAAAAAAAAAATGTTGCTTCCTGTCCAAGAGGGCAGGGATGCAAATTCAGAGCAACAAGGGCTTGGTGTCTAATATTTTCTTCCTCCTGTAACTCCCATCAAGCTTAGAGGCAAACCCAGAATGGAGCACATCCCTGCTATGATAGGCCAGGGTGAACACATCAAAGACGGAATGGAGAGAGAAGGAAAAGTGACCCAATGCCACCCATACCAGGGGACTCACAAAATAAAGAGGTGTCAGCACCTTGCCAAAGGCCAGAGTGGCAGAGAAATCAGAGTGGACAGGCAAAGTCCCCAAGGCAGGTCAGGCAAGCTTGGGGTTATCTTCACAGCAATACGAAGATTGACCTGGCAATCACCGAGCAGTCACATTGATGCCAGCACCTTGCCAATCTCCAAGCACTGGCCAGGAGACTCAACTGGCTCGTGGTAGGCCTCATGGGTTGGCAGGGGGTACCCATGCCAGGTCCACTTAATTTCCATCTATAGTAGAGTGACAGGCAGCAGACCAAGGCAGGGGAAGTCATGATGGGTATCAAGTTCAATGAGGACTGACTACTAAGCTAGAATGGTGGGTACTGGCTGCAAGGTGGGGCCCATTTCCCTTCCGCATCCTTGGAAAATACATGGCTAGTGGGCAGGGCATACTGGGCCCCAGCTGCTGGGTCCCTGTACTGTGACTCCCAGAAGCAGCTGGGGGGAGAGTCCAGAGGTCTCCCCCTCAGAAGATGCTACAAGCTCATATATACCAAGCTAAAGCCAGCAGCAGGACCCCTCCCTGCTTCCAGCTCCCCAGCCCTTTGGCTAATGTCAACCACATTTCATCTGATTACATGCTCCAGGCTCTGTCCCTGTACAATTGGCCCAAATCATCCCTGAACCAAAAGACCAAACTCTGAAGTGCTACCATTTGATACTCATTCCTCTGGGTCTTCAGGGATGTCTTCTTTTCCAGCACTCCTCTGAGAGCCTTTGCTTATGGAGAAAAATGCCTGGAGCCCAGGGCCATAGACTGTGAGGACACAGCCTGTAGGGGGCAGAGTTAGACACTGGAGATGAACTGATTACAGATGAGGGAAGGAGGGCCCAGAAGGACAGTGATGGGCCCAAGGACACAGGGCTGGTCATCTGCTGGCCCACATGTTCATTCCATAAACATCTATTAAGCTCCTGCTGTGTGCAAGAGAGGGCAAGGAGGACAGAGCCAAGGAGCCCTTCCTTTCCCAGCCTCAAGAAGCCTAGAGTCAAATGGAAGAGGCCCAGGGAAAGTTCAGTAAGCACTGGGGTGGGTGTGCTTGAGGCTTCCCAGGTGGTGAGCCCTGGGGACCATCATCCTCCCTCCTGGTGAGCATCTCTGCCTCCCAGGCAGGAAAGCAGATGACAGAAGCCCTCAGGGAGGCAGGGCCTTGGCCTGAGCCTTAAGGGCAAAGAGGACCCGCCAGGGCCCTGAGCAAATGAGACACAGAAGGTGGAGACGGTGTGTGCTAATACCATCCCTTGGGTAAGCACACATGACCCCAACTGCCAAAAAATTTTTAAATAGGATTGGCTTGAAAAAAACTCTGTTCAGTTCCATGTCACACTACTCCCTGTCCCATGGCCATGAGGACCAGGCCAAGCCCCTCAGCGGGGTCCCACCTGCCTGACTCACTCCTACCTCCAGCCTCTTACTCATGCTTTCCCCCAGCTGGCATGCCCTTCCCCTCCTCTTCACTTGTCTAAGCTATGTCTTTGGGCCGATCCCCTGCAACCCTGGAGTATATCCCTTACTTTACCAGATGCATGGTAAACTCTACTGAGCCCCTACTGCATGCAGGGCAGTGCGTGAGGTCAGGTGGTACACTGCTCCCCTCACCCTACCCAGAGCCAGCAGGGCCCCTGGGACCTCTCCTCGCCTCACACAGGAGCTGCATACCTGGAGGGTGTGAAGCCCAGGCCAGCTGGGAAACTCAAGCAGGTCTGGAAAGCTCAGTGTCCTCCCCTTGCTGCACTCCAGGAAGAAAAAAAAAAAAAAAAACACCCCCAAGCCAGGCACTGCAGCAAGAAATGAGAGGAAGCAGGGCCCTTCATGGCAGCCTGATGCAGCTGCAGAGCAGCCCCGAGCTCTCATATCCCTGCTTCTGCCTCCGGGAAAGGATTCTGTCCTCGGGGAGTCAGGAGAGGGTCACTGGCCAGGGAGCTTAGTGGGAAGGGAGCTGGGGTCTCAGGGCCCCCGGACCTAAGCCCAGGTGCCTCTGCTCTGTCGACCTCAGTCTGCCCTTCTGCAGGTTGGGAGAACAACCTCAGGCGCCCTAGGAGAAGAGCTAAAGAAGAAAGCAGCTGGGGGTGGAGTCTGTGATCGATCAGCCACTCGTTTCCCAGATATTTACTAGGCAGCTGCTATATGCTGGGGACTTGCTGGGGATGCAGCAGAGAGCAAAACGGGCAAAAAAAAAATCTCTGCCCTCGTAGACCATAAACAAATATAAATTGATTTGTCAAGTGCTATAAGAAAAACAGAGCCAGGAACGGAATGGAGAGCAATGGGCCAGGGGAGGGGCTATAATACTGTGGTCAGAAAGGCCTCTCTGAGGAGGGGACAGCTGGGAAGACACCTGAATGTGGTGAGGATGTGGGCATACGGACATTCACAGAAAGACGGCTCCAGGCAGAGGGGCCACCAGCGCAAGGCTCCTGAGGTGAGCTACTACCCAGTGTCAGAGGAGCAGGGAGGAGGCTGGTGTGGCTGCAGCAGAGATGGAAGGGAGGAGAAAAGGCCAGGGGCAACGGGAAGGGAAGCAGGCATTCGGTCCACTCTCAGGGCTCTCTGGATCCTGGAGGCACCTCTCTGCTTTCCCAGATACATAAGCAGAGCTAGCACCCCCCAACCCCGGTGGCACAAACCTTTCTGGCTGGCCAACCTCTTCCCCATCCCCTTGGAGCCTCCAGGAGGTGAGTGTTCCCTTTACAGCCAGAGAAGCTGAGTCCAGAGATGTCACATACACAACCGGACGAGGAGGTGCCCCAGCCTTGAGCCTGAGCTGCCGTCCCGCCAGTCACTGCCCAAGCTGCTGCGCTGCTGACAGGGACCATCTAAATGCAAGCCTGAAGCTCAGCAGTGGGAGCTGGAGCTGGAGGTCAGACCAGTAACAGCTTGACTCACCAGTGTCTCCGGAATATCAATAGGGGACACAGGGACACAGCAGGGAGATGAGGCTTTGGAACTCCTCACTGTGCAAGGGACAGGGTGTCCTCCAAGGAGCTGGCCTGATCCATCCACCCCCACCCTCTCCTGCTGCATCGAGTGGCCACCTTGTTCCCACCTTAGAAGCCCATGCCTGGAGGCACCCAGGAGGCTGGAATCGCTCCCCAGAAAAGACCAGAACCAAACTCCCCAGGTAATTCCATGGAGACGCCCTTGTCAGGAGCTGACCTGTGTCCTTCCTGCCACATGCACTTGAGGTGGGGGGACCATCAGCTGGATTCAAATTCCACTCCTGCTATTCTTCCAGCTGTGTGACCTCAGGGAACTTACAACTTCTCTGATCCTCAGTTTTGCCATCCGTGTAATGGGGTTGTCTTGAGGGCTAAATGAGTTAACATGTATGAAGTACACAAAAGGAGATCTGGTCCACAGAAGGGCTCCATCAATATTACCTACTACTACCATCCACTCTCCCGTCACCCACATAGGAGGCCCTAGGATGCTACTCCTGTTTGACCTTAAGCAGACCTTAACTGACCTTAACTTCTCTGAGCCTCCATTTTCCTCATTCGTGAAATGGAGCCCTACAGGAAATAAACCGAGGCTCACATAGGGCCCCATGGACAAAGAAAGGTTGTGGGGGTATAAGAATTTATACCCCAGGCCCCACCCCTGAGAGGGCCCAGGATGGTGGAGGGAAGCACCCAGGGCAGGGCCATGTCTCATGGGTACCACCCCCTCATGCCTGGGTGACTCAGTCACATTATCTCCAGAGCCCAGGCGGAGTCTGCTCTGCATGCCTAATCCCAACATCGGTTTCACTCCTGCCTCTCTGCCTTCCCCTCAGCACAGGCTCCCCCTGGCAAGGAGGAGGGAGTCCCGGCATCCAAAGACGACGGGAAGAGCACCAGACACCGCACGTGAGCACGCACACAGGCCCACCAGTCACATGTCCAGAAAATCACAAATGTGCACCCCCACCACCACGTGTGTCCTGCCCTCACGGCTTCTGGAGCTCACCTGGCTGCCCTGTGGCTGCCAGACCAGCTGTCCTATAAGTACCAGCAGGCCTGGGCTCCTATGGCTTTGTCCCTAGCCTTGTCCCTGAACATGAACTACAGCTTCAGTTAGCGCCCAGCATGGTCCCCTCGGGCGTTCCAGCTCACCCGGGGCCTCCCCAGGAGTTGCCCGGCAACTCCTGGGGAGGCCGGTAGCCACCAGATCCCCCAATAATAACCCTCCGATATGTGTTCCTGGGCTCCCACGGCTGTGGGCCAGAAGCATGTTCCACTCTGGTAGCAACCAGGTTTATCCTCATTTCACAGGTGAGAAACCCAAAACTGAGCAGCTGAGTGACTTTCCCGGGTTCTCACAGCCAATAGGTGGACAAGCCAGAGCCCAGATCTGCCTGCCAGAAGCTGCCCGCTAGCCACACGCTGCCGCCTCTGCTACGTGGGCGGCGGGGAGACGGGCAGCATAGTGTTGAAAGGCCTGGGTGGGGGATCCCTGGGTGGCTTAGCGGTTGAGCGCTTTCCTTCAGCCCAGGGCGTGATCCTAGAGTCCTGGGATTAAGTCCAGTATCGGGCTCCCTGCATGGAGCCTGCTTCTCCCTCTGCCTGTGTCTCTGCCTCTCTCTCTCTCTCTCTCTGTCTCTGTGTGTGTGTGTGTGTCTCATGAATAAATAAATAAAATCTTAAAAAAAAAAAAAAGAAAAAGAAAAGAAAAGAAAGAAAGGCCTGGGTGTGACAGCCACACTCCAAGGCCTGCTCCAACACCTCACTGTGTGAGCCTGGGCAAGCCCCTCTGAGCCTCAGTTCCCCTATCTGTAAAATGGGAACAAAAAGACCAGCCCCCACAGGGTTGTCACCAGGATTCATGATGGTGCAGGGAGGGTGCCTGGCACAGGACAGGGCTCAGTCAAGGGCCACAGGAAGGTCTGGGGGCTGAGCCACAAGACTGAATGTTCAAAGTAGGAGCACACAGCGCTGATGCGGGCTGGGAAATGCAGGACCAGGGCTTCCTTTAAGCCCCAAGCCAATGGCCCAATCCGTGCTGGGTGCAATGCAAGAGCTCCCCACACAGAGGACAGAGCTGGGTTTCAGTTCCTGGTCCTCCATATCCTGGTTACGTGGTTGGGGAAATGACCTACTCTCTCTGGCCTTAGTTTCTTCTCTTATAAAATGGACACAACTGTGCTCCCCTACAAGACCCCAAGCCCACACAACAGGCACCCAGGACTTGCTGGCCAAGCTCTCCCCTCAGCTCTGATGTGTGTCCTCAGCCTAGCAAGTGCACCCTCCCCTCTACTCTGCTCCCTGGCACTCTTCTGAGCAACTCACAGATGATTTATATTTCAGAGAGTGAATCAATACAATATACGGCCAAAGACATCTTTAATCTTTCACAGGGATTAGGCTACAAGGTACAGTGGCCTCTTTCTACAGGCCGCTCAATTCTGATTTCAATTTGGCCAGCTGGAGCACAGCTTTCTCTCTCCTTTTTCTTTTCACCACCTAAAGACGTTCCTCCAAATCAAGTTTCATTTTAGCAGGTGGGGTGGGGAGACCTAGCTGCCCATACCCGAGGGGAAGCCTAGCCAGGGCCCTGGGGCTGCAGGGGGACAGAAGGAGCTTTTAAGGACATGGAAGTTCAGGCCGGGTGGGAGGCCAGGCCCTCGGTGATGGGAGAGCACACAGAGGGCAGGGGTGCGGTGACGGACACCTGTACCAGGCCAGGAGAGCCCCTGAGCTGCAGGCGCTGGCAGCACAGCTAGTTTTCTTATTTTTCTAGAATTCTTTGTTTTTAAACCTTTTGTAACAAGATATTTTGTGTGTGTGATTTTCTTTATTTATTAGAGAGAGAGAGACAGAGATAGTGACAGAGAACATTAGCAAGGAGGAGAGGGAGAAGCAGCTCCCCGCTGGGCAGGTAGACAGATGCGGGCTCGATCCCAGGACCCTGGGACAAAGGCAGACGCCCAACTGTTCCAGCCACCCAGGCACCCCTTTTTAAAAATCTTGAGTAGGCTTTATATTTTCTAGCCACCAAATGAGATGCTTGTGGAAAATTCAAACAGTAGTCTAAGTTTCAGCCAAAACACAAATACCTAGAGCTCATCCCAATCCCATGCTTCTCCCACTCTTAACACACCAGCAAGTGTCCCTCCAGGCTCTGTGTGTGTGTGTGTGTGTGTGTGTGTGTGAGACTGTCATCCCCCCATCCGTGGGAAAGGGGGGCAGAAGATGGAGCGATGAATACAAAAGCAGTTCCGACGTCTCATCCTGGAGCCAGACAGCCTGGGTTCAAATCCCTTCTTCAACTCATACGTGGATGGCCTGATGTCGGTTTTCTTTCTCTCTATGCCTCACTTCCTCCCCTGTAAAATGGGGATATCCACCTCACAGGGTAGGGAGGATTCCCCAGGACCACAGGTGTGAAACAGGTGTTCAGCAGGGGCCAGGCATGTAGGGAGAGCTATGTAAGTGCTGGGAGTGGCTCCCAGGGCCCTATGGCTGTGTCTGAACACAACTGAAAACTAAAGCTCTAGACCTTCTGTCCGTCCCTCTAGCACCTTTGTTCCCAAAGCCTGTAGAGGTTACACCATAAACAGGGAGGTGGTGGGCTTGTTTGGGAAAGGATTCCAGCCAACGGGCAGAGCAGGGGATGGGGCTACCCCAGAGAGAGGCACCCACCTCCGAGCAAAGCAGCAAAGGACCTGTAGGCAGCCAGAGGGAGGGGGCTGTGGCACCAGGGTCTGACACTACGGGCGGGGGGGGGGGGGGGGGGGCGGCAGGGAGCTGCAGCCCGCCTGCTTTAGGTGGGAGTGGGACCCCTCCAGCCCGTGCTGCCCTCTGCCTGGCCAGCTGCCGGAGCGGGGAGTGGCCTGGAGCTGCGGCCATCGGTCAGCGCCGCCCCACTTCCGTCCTCTCCACCAGGTTGCAGGCACCCGAGCTGCTCTGGCTGTACAATTAAAGGGGCTTATCTGAGATTTATAGCAGGATTATGTCCGCAGGGTGTTACCAACACCAGCCTCTGGATACTCTGTGGTCCTTAGGAAAAGCAATTAGAGTCCTGAGGTTATTCGGGTATAAATATACAGATGCCATCCTCCAAGGTCGAGGGCGCCACAATGAGCTATTTAGAGATAGAGCCTTGGGAGAGGCCAGGGGCCCCTCTGCGAGGAGCTGCCAGGAGGGGAAGAGCCTGTCTGCCTCCCCCGCACACCCCACCCATGTGCAATGAACCATCCCGCTTGGCAAGGCTCACCCAGACCCGGGTGGAGCCCCCAACCCGGGGCCTGACCACAGCGGCTGGATGCACACCACCACCACCACCACCACGGCCCCAGGCAGCCTGCCCTCCTCAGCACCATCAGAACTGAGCCTTGCAGTGCTGGGGGCTTCAGGCTTGCCTAGGTATTAACCCTTGTTATACCAGTCTCTTACCGCTTGCTGGTATCTAAAAGCGTTACCCCTGGAGCTTCTGAGGACAAGTAAGGGAATGGGGGGAGTTTAAAGGGGGAAAGCCGGCTTGTGGTAAGGGTAGGGGGAGGCCTCCAGGAGAGCACATCACTTTCCCAGGTCCTCACATTCCCCCCAGGGGCACCAACTTCCCTGAAGACACCAGGAACCAACACAGCCCTGCTGGCCCTGCCTCTCACTCCCACCACACAGCATAATCCTTCCAAGAACCTGCTGGTGGAGCCCCTGTCTCCCGGGTCCCTGAGACACCCCCCCCCCACCGCCCCAGACAAAGCCACCTCCATCCCCACCCCTTCCCCTTCTCCATCTGCCTGAAAACAGCAGCTGTTCCACTGGATCCCATGCCAGGAAAACTGACACTCCCTCTGTCTGCCTGGCCACGCTGGCAAAAGTCATTCACATCCCCTCCTACCCCTGGGGGGTTACCCAGCCAGCTGGGGAGGCCACGGACTGCTCCCCAGGGCTCAGGGGGCTGAGGTCCCTGAGGGGAATGGCCCAGGGCGGGCAGGGCCCACGGCAGGACCCAGAGAGCGGCTCTTGGGCAGTGCTTGGCCACCAGGCCCTGACACCCGCCCCCCTTCCCCACCTGGGCCCAAGCACGACTCACCATCCTCCCGGGACTTCTGGATGAAGGCCTCCACACCACTCTCACCATAGCTGCCTTCCGAGGCCAGCGTGGACACGTAGTTCCACTTGAGGGCACGGACGATGTCCACCATGGCCTGGGCCTGGTACGTGTCCGACGGGACCACACGGGAGAAGAAGTCGTAGCGGCTGTTGTCACTCAGGTCGGGGGCTGTGGAGGCGTAGCTGATCTGGGGGATCTGGGGGCGAGACGGGCCGCTGATGGGGCGGCTGGCACCCCCTCCACGCCAGCCAACACCACACCACCACTCCACACCGACCTCCTTCCCATCCCCAGAGCCACAGGAGGTTGGGGGGAGACCCCTGATGCGGGCTGGATGGGTCCTAGCCCACCTGACAGAGGAGGAAACTGAGGCCCAGAGAGTGTGAGCACCTGGTTGGGTGGCTGTCCCCTGGCTCCAGACCAGGGTCCCAATGCCTCCACCTCCTCCTGGTCCCCGCCAGTCCTCCCCATGTCCTCCCCATGTCCTCTGCATCCCCGACAGGAATCAGACTGGCATCAGAGTGAGAAGTAACTGGTGCACCAGCACAAACCCTCCTCTTCCAGAAAAGTGTTCCAACCAGCCTCACTGGGTCCTGTGAAGTCCTCACCACATACCCCATATACATATGTGCACACACAGACACACACACACACCAGAATCATAGAGGATTACACGTGTAAACACACACCAGAGCCTCTGGGTGCCTCCATTTACACAAAGAACTGGAAGATCCCAGGAGCAGATGTCCCCAGATGGACACCACAGCGCAGCCCAAGGATGGGGTGGGGCTGAGGGTGTCAAGATAGACCCCTAGAGGTCATTTGGCCCATGACCTTCCCCCAGGCAGCCCCTCCTGTCACCACCCAGTGGACCCTGTCCCCACAGCTCCTTCGTGCTGCCCAGCTCAGAGGAGACAGAACCCAGGTCCCTGCTCTCCCACAACCCTGCCCACCCCGTGGATGGACTCGCAGGAAGACAGAGTGTGTGGGGACCCCGGGAGGTCCCTCCCTCTGCAGCCTGCAACACAGGCCCCAGACAGGCCTCCATGGCAGACTCCAGCCCCCTGCCTCCCGCCCCAGCTCTCCCAGCCACAGAGCACCTTTCTGCCCCCGCAGACCTCACCGAGGCCCTCTTGACACAAAGGTGAGCTGCAGAGCCCTTAAGCCCTTAAGCTGACCCTCTTCCTGTGGTTGATATCCAACCATTCCCGAAGGACAAACACCTCTCAGCCAGTCTATGGCACCCTCAGTTGAGGGTGGGAAATGTTGCAGGGGGCGAGAGGATTTGGGGTGCACCCTGGACAAGTGGCTGCCCACCTGGCCTATGCCTATGATGTCCCTACCCCCAGGGACAGCAGGGTCCGCCTTCCACTAAGGACACCCATTGGGACAAGGACACGGCTCAGCCCCCCATGAAGTTCCCCAGATGGGTCCTCATTGAACTCACTCACGAGAAAGGTAAGGATGGGGTAGGAAGGACTGGTTTTCCAGATCTGGGGAGCCAACTAAAGGTAACCCCAGGCCGTCTCACATAGTTCTTGTGGTCCTTCTAGGATGCCATGAAACCATTGTGATGCTGTTTGTAATAGCAAACCTTTGGAAATAATCCGGTAAAAGAAGCCAGGGCCCCACAAGAAGTACATCGGCCGTGAAAAAGAACCCGGCAGCTTTCCATGCGCTGCTCTGGATAGCTCTCCAAGACCCGCAGCAGGAACCGAGCACCCAGACACAGCTCTGTGTGTGAGCGGCACCTTGCTTGTCGTGTGCGGGGGGCGGCACAGATTCTCACTCTCTGACGCAACAGGGAACCAGGTGGCTGGGGGGCAGGGTTGATGGGAGACCTTTCCCCTGATACCCTTTGTACATTTTGCATGTAGAATAATGCAAACATGCCACCTGCTTGGAAAACAAATCACGCTAAAATCTTCCCTCTCCTACCTGTGTCGACAGCCTCCAAAAACTAGCCAGTCCTCTCTGCCTCGGAGAGCACTGAGCATGAACACAGCACCCTCTAGAAGTGGCCTCTGGTTGGAGAGTTGATGGTTAATTTTAGGAGTGTCGTTACTTTTAGGGTTGTAGGGGTTGGTTGGTGTTTAAGGGGCTATTATCCAGAGCAGCATCTCAGCCTTGGCATTGTTAACATTTTGGGGTGTAATTCTTTCTTGGGAGGCTGTTCTGGGCACTGAAGGATGTTTAGCAGCATCCCCATCCCCTACCCACTAGATGCCAGTGGCATACCCCTCCCCAAATTGTGATAACCAAAAATGTCTCTAGACATTGCCAAGGGTCCCCCAGGGTACAGAACCAGTGCAGAACCCCTCCCCCAAGTGGGGACCTACTATTTTAGAGATCTGTACAGAAACATTGAGGGATGCGGTGATACAATGAGGTCGCGGGTTTGCTTCAAAAGAACCACAGTGGGAGCACATGGAAGAAAGAATAATAGCCAAGAGCAGACAACTCAGTCCCACGTACACGGGGGCTCACCGTGCCATTTGCTTTGTATGTGTCTGAAGTATCCATATTTAACAAATTTTTTTAATGCTCTATTTATTTATTTGACAAAGAGTGCGAGAACGTGCACAAGCAAGGGGAGGGGCAGAGGGAGAGGGAGAAGCAGGCTCCCACCCAGCAGGGAGCCCGAGGCAGGGCTCGACCCCAGGACCCTGGGATCATGACCTGAACTGAAGGCAGACGCTTAACCAACTAAGCCACCCAGGTGCCCCTGTACTTAACAAGTTTTTAAGAATAAGACAAAATAAAACAGACGGCACTCCAGGGTCATCCCTCTGAACAGGAGAGCCCCGCATTTGGAGCCGGAGCAGGTGGTGGAGATCGTGAGGCCAGGGCCTGCCCTACCAGCCTGCCTTCCCAGCAGGTCCCTGAGAGAAGATGGATGTTTGTCAGCTTCCCTCTGCGCCTGGCCCTCAGCAAGGAGCGCTAATCAAACACCCAGGAACCCACTCTTCCTAATTAGAAAAAGCTGGTCTCCTACTTCTGATGTTTTCTCCCAACCCGGCGCTGAAGTCAAAAGGGACTGCGGGGATCCCTGGGTGGCGCAGCGGCTTAGCGCCTGCCTTTGGCCCAGAGCGCGATCCTGGAGACCCGGGATCGAATCCCACATCGGGCTCCCGGTGCATGGAGCCTGCTTCTCCCTCTGCCTGTGTCTCTGCCTCTCTCTCTCTCACTGTGTGCCTATCATAAAAATAAATAGATAGATAGATAGATAGACTGCGTACAGCAGAGGGGTGGGAAGCCCAGGGAGGTCTCGGGGCCTCTCACACAGGGGCCTTCTCACTCTTCATCCCTCACTCCTCCCTCCAAGCCACCTCCCACCACTGCAGTGCAGGACTCAGCATAGGCTGGGACGACAGATGGACAGATGGATGTCCGGACATCAGGACCCAGGCCCTCCCCGCACTGCAGGCCTCCATTCCCACAAAGTGGGGAGCCCCAAGCCTGGGGTTCCTGCAGGGGAAGTCTGTCAGCCTGCAGGGGTGCCCCGGCCTCAGATTTCAGGAGCCCAGGAGGGGCCCCTGCTCTGCTGCCAACAATTCCTGAGACCCGGGAACAGGGACCCAGCCCCTGCTGGTTGAGAGGGAGGAGCGAGCCTCCAGAGCAGAGTCAGGAAAACAAGCCAGCATCCCTGCCTCCTCTCCCCCACACCCCCCTCACAGGCTCCTCCCCAGCTCCAGGCCCTCCCAAGCTTCCTAGCACGCTGGTTTTGAGTAGAGCTTTGGGAGCTCAACGGCTCAGATTCAAACCCCAGCTCAGCCCCCCACCAGCTGGGAAGCCTCCAGCAAGTTACTTCACCCCTCCAGACCTGTTTTCTCAGCTGCAAAATGGGAATAATTATAATCCCTGCCTGGTATGGTTGTAAGGGTCATATGAGGGAATTTCCATGAACTGCTGACCAGCAGTAAGCACTCGAAAGGTTAGCTCTGAGGCGAGCTACAGTCCCTCCTGCTACACCCTCCTCAGCCTCTGGTCCCTGTGCCAGCTCTCTCCCAGCTACAGCTGTGCTCCTAGGGGTGAGGCACCTCCTCCTGGAATGCTGATGAACTGGCCGGCCCTCCAAGGGCCTCCCTCCTGGGCCCACCCAGGCCTGCAGTGGGTGGGGAGGGGCAGGGGCCCCCCCAGGATGCCCTGGACGGGGTGCCTGGGACAGCCTGGCCTCACGGGGCTCTGAGGTCTCCTCAGCTGTGTCTTTGCAGCCCCGCTGGAGCAGGAGGGGCGCCTGATTAACATTCTTCTCAGAGAAGTCTTCTCCTCTGACAACAGCAGCATGGCAGAGGAGGGGGCAGCCACAGCCATGCCAGTGCCAGCACAAGTGTCAGCTGGAACCCAGATTCCAACGGCGCCTAACCAACCACAGCTGGCCCACTCGCAGTCCACCTGCCTGGCTTCCTCTGCCTACAGAGCCTGTATCACCTCCTCCAGGCAGCCCTCCCTGCGTTCCAGAGAGCCTGCTCAGACCTCCCACAGCACCAAGTGGAGGTCCTCTAGGGGCACCAGGCCTGTCCCCCTGGTGTGAGGCCGCCTGGACTACTTGCCAACTCAGCAGGCATTCTAAGGTGCCCTCGACATGCTGGGCAAGGCCACTTGTGGAGATTCAGAAAAAAGTGGACTATTCCCAACACCCACTGCATCCCCCGAAAGGGGCAGGTGGGCCACCCCAGAGTGACACACAGTGTGTCTGGAGCTGGCACCCAGCAGAGCTTCCCACCCAAGGATGAGTGACTGAGGGGAGAGATGGAGGAAGTGAAGAAATCCCCCTTTCTCTCCACCCCCCCACGTGTTCACGTTTGTGCTCGCGCAGTCTCTCTCTCTCTCTCTCTCTCTCTCTCTCTCAGGTTTCTGGAGTGACAAGGAGGTCCATGCCACGTGGGGAAAGACAAAAGCTGCTTCCGGGCTTGAGCAACAATGAAGATGAATGCCAAGCGCATCAGACGGGGGCGGGGGGCAGGGCGTGTGCGCACACGCGCATGTGCATACACGTGCTGGAGCGTGTGCCCTAAACACATGAGCGCAGGGCACGTTCATTCATTTATTCCTCCTACCAATAGTCGCTGAGTATGGACAGCCTGCCAGGCATAGTTCTGAGTGCTGGCGACAGACGGGTGGACACTCTGACCTCGTGCAGCTCCCAGTCTACACGGAGGCAGGCCATGGAGGGGTGATCCCAAGCTGTCATATGGGATGAAGGATCCAGGAGAGAAAGGAAGAGCAGAGCAGGGGACGTTAGAGGGGTTGGGGGAAGTCTCTCTGACCAGGCAACATCTGAGTCAAGACCTTAAGGAGGTGAAGGAGGGAGCCACGTGGGTATTTGAAGGAGGGCATCTCAGGCAGAGGGAACAGCCTATGTGTGCATGTGTAAGTATGTTACATGCATGTGTGTCCAGGCACACACACACATGTGTTTAGAGCCTGAATTTATTTTCAGGCTGTCTCAGGCCTGGCCAGCATCAAGAAACTTCTGAGAGTGGCTGCTCCGTGTCCCATACCATCCAGAGGAGTTTGGCCACCTGCCCAGCCCCTCAGAGCCCCCCAGAGCATGGTCCCTGAAAGCTGATACTTCATTCAAGTCTGTTTAAAGCACTCAGGGATGAAATTCTACCCTGACCTCCACGAAGCCTGCAGCACCCCGAGCCAAGAAGCTGGGTGTCCATGACCATCACACGGACACCTCAGGGCCACCCCACAGTAACACCAACCCTCTTCCTGTGAGCTTTAGTGTTTAAAAGCACCTCCCCTTCCTGCCTCTTCCCTAATGCTTTGCACAGCACATAAGCTTCCAGCACACCCTGGAGCCATCCTCCCTGGACTGTGCAGTGACCCAGCCTTGTCATCCAGCTTTGTGACCTTAGGCAAACGAGCAACCTCTCTGGGCCTCAATTTCCTCCCCTATAAAGAAGCCACAGTAACAACAGAGAGGACTGCACTAGCCTGGTACATGCAAAGTGCTCAAAACACACAGGCCCTCAGCAAATGCTAGCTATTTGCATGAGAGGAGGAGGTGAGGCAAGGACCATTGTGCCCATTTTGCAGATGAGAAAACAGAGGCTCAAAGAGATGAAAGTATCCTCTGAGTATCACAGCCAGAAACAAGGCACAGACGGAGCTCTTCTGCCTCCCTGCTCACCATCCCCAAATCCCCAGCATAGGGCCCTGCCCAGCCCCTTCCAGCTGACTCTGCTCCTTCCACTCCACCCTGAGGCCAGGCTGGGCAGCCACAGATGAAAGCTGGACCCTGCCCCCACCTGTGGCCACCAGCCCCAGCCAGGGCCCTCGTGGACCTCGGGACCCCACCTGGCCGGCTGCAGCCCCTCTCACCTGAGCAGCAGGGAGGCCCTGCATTGGGCCGGGCAGACCCTGGGCCGGCTGCCTGCTCCTTGCCTTTCTGATCCTGGCTGCTCAAGGCCTCAACTGCCCGGCCCTCAGCATCAGCCATTTCCCCGCCGGATGAAAGGCAGCCAGGCTTTTAGGTACATGAAAGCGGCACAGGCAGGGACGTGTAGTTCAGAGAACCGGTCAGAGGAAAGAAGGCCTGGCCTGCACTAGGTCAGGGCTGAGAGACACCATCCCCCACCTCAGCACCCCCCACCCGCCTGAGCCACACACAGTCTCCCAAGGGGCATCTGCTGCAGACGCACAGCACCCAGAGGAGCAAGAGGTGTTGCCAGCCACCTCTCCTCCCTCTACGGGGCCTCAGGAGGGAGTGTGTCTCCCTCCGAGCTGGGCACACGGTAGGCACTTCACACGCTCTAGTGGGGCACCAAGCACCTCCTCTTAGCCGGGTGCTGAGGACCAGCCTGGTGGGGGCGGGTAAAGGTGGTCCTCAGAGGGACATGCTGTCTCCAGGCTGACACGCCAGGTTTGGGGCAACGAGGGGTTCACTGGGGGCCTCGCAGAGGAGCTGTGTGAGAGAAAAGGTGGACAGTATGGGACATGGGCTTGGACGGGCCGAGGAGGTGCACAGAGGGGAACACAAGGTCAAGGAGGTTCAAAGCAGCTAGGCAGGGCCGTCACAGTGAAAGACCAGAGGTATGGGTGAGGGGTTCAGGAAGACATGAGAGGAGCAGGGGCAAGGGGGGAGGACCAGCACATGGAGGGGGTATGGATGGCCCCCCCGGCCTCAGCCCTGAGGTGGCCTACTTCTAACAAGGACCCCAGAGTATAAGAGCAAAAGAGTGACCCTATATCTTAGGGCCCCCCTCAAAAAAAACAGAGGAGCAGACTTCCAAGGCCTGGGAAGTGGGCAGGGGCAGGACGGGGCACCCTGGGCATGAGACTGAGGTGGCATCTGGGTCATCTTTGGAAGGATTAGGATAGACCCAGGTAGGCCTGTCCCATAAGCCAAAGGCCTTCCCCTGTACTCAGTAGGTCACTTGGGGGCTGCTGGCCACTTCCCCTCAGATCCTCTGGGAATTTGGGTCAAGCTGGCCTGCACCACCCACTTCAGGATGGCCTCATCAATCAGACCTCATTACCCTGCTCTGCAGACACAGACCCGCCACCAACTCCCAGCCCCAGGTGTCCAGCCACTCGGGGGCCTGGCCATGCACCCCACCGGGCCCTGAGCCAGCCTGTGCCTCAGTGCTGCCAGTCACTCAGCGCTGGGGGCTGCGCCCACAGTCTCCAATCTCGGTGTCCATCTCTGCTCCCCGGGGCACTCGGCCTCCCTGGCCCTGCCACCCCCCCAGGCCTGGAGACTGGGTGGCCCTGGCCCTACTCTACCTTTACACGGACCCCCTTCCTCTCACACCGTGCCCCATAGCGTCTCCTCACTGCCACTAAGCAGTGGACATGACTCTCCCAGAAGACGAACGCTATCTTAAAAGACAATCAAATTTGCCCATGGGACCCCCGTGTTTCCTCTGCCACGGCCGCTCTCGGGGCCACCAGCCTTCCCCTCCCCCACTCTCCAGGCCTCCCCGCACTCCTCAGAAAGTATTCATTCGTTCATTCATTCACCCACCCAATAAAGGTTTACCCAGCACTCACTGTGTGTCTCGCCCACTCTTCGGCACAGGGGTGAGCACCCAGAGACACATCCCTGCTTTCATGGAACAGACATTCTAGCGAGAGGTAACAAACGAACACGCACACAGTTAACGTTGTCCTCAGAGCTGCTGGAGGCATCTCCAGCTCTCGGCCTTCCCGCCGCGTGGTCAAATTCGACTCCCTGACCCTTATGGTTGGCTGGGGCCGTGGGCCACGTTCTGGCTAATGAGGCGCAAGCAGAAAATGCCATTCCTTCGGAGCCAGAGCATTTCACTGCAGTTGTGAGACCCTACAGGGTCCACGTTCCCTCTGCTACCAAGACCAGCCTGGGTCCCTGGGGAGACGGGGCGGAGCACTCAGCCAACCCACACAGAGCTAGTAAGCAGCTTGTTCATGCATTTTAAGCCACAGAGCCTGAAGGGTGGTTTGTTCTTTCAGCACAGCCTCACTGATGCTGACGACAGTGGCAGGAGCTTCGGGACAGCCAGGCATGAGTCTTCTTTATCACCACCTCACGAGCCTGGGCATGTCAAGTTCCCATTCGGTACATGCTGGCTTGGGCTGAACTGAATTACATTCACATTCACACACACACACACACACTCACACACACTCGCAATCATCATCACCGTGAAAACTAGCACTTAGGAGCACCTGGGGGGATCAGTCAGTTTAGCATCTGCCTTTAGCTCAGGTCATGATCCTGGGGTCCTGGGATTGAGCCTCAGATTGGGATCCCTGCTCAGCGGGGAGCCTGCTTCTCCCTCTCCCTCTGCCCCTCACCTCGCTCATGCTCTCTCTCAAATAAATAAATAAAATCTTAAAAAAAAAGAAAAGAAAAGAAACTAGCATTTATTGAGTTTACTATGTGCCAGGACCTGTCCTCAGTGGTTACAAATGCCTTCACATCTTTGATCTTATGAAAAGCATATGAAGTAGACCCTTTTATTGTTCCCATTTTCCCAAAACTGAGGTACAAAGGGATTAAAAACTTGTCTAAGGTCACACAGTTAGCAAGTGGCTGAGGCAGGATTTGGACCCAGAGGGACAAGTTCCAGAGCCCAGTCTACTGTCATGTAAAACCCCAGCCTCCCCCTTGTACCGGTTGGCCCAGACATACGTGTGCGTGCACACACGCGCACACAGAGTCTGAGGGTGTGGCTGACAGCCTCCAGGGACCCGGAGGGCTGCCCACACCCTCTGCGGGGCAGGGTCCTCAGGGCAGCAACCGAGGAAGCCACCCCTGCTCGCCCTCCATGCCCAGTCCCTGCCTCTCCTCCTGGCTGTCACACTCTCGGCTGAAGTGGCCCATCTGTCTCCAGCATAAAGGATCAAGCAGAGGTGAGGCTGGGGCCCTAGAGGGTTGTATAAATGGCTCTGCTTTGAGCAACAGCTAATTTCTAAACACAATTACTAATTTCATGCTTATCATATGCAAACCTCTGTCTCCCAGACGAGATGAAATTGATTTAATTAGAAATTCCATCATCAAGCCTTTCGGATCCAAGCTTTTAATTAGGATCACCAACCCCACCCAAGGCTGCCAGAAAGTGTGCCCTGGCCCCTGCTTCTCTTCCTGAGGCCCCAGGCACAGCCAGGATGTGTGGGCCACTCCGCTGTCAGCAGGGCCCCACCGGCCAGGTCAGCGCCCATGACCTATGTCCCACCCCAAATGGGGGACATGGCTCCACAGTCACCAGCAGCCTCTTTCCAAATGGCATCATAATGGGGGAAACAGCTTGGAGAGAACTCGTATCATCTTGCAGCAAGAAGGACTGGGGTGTTAAAGGTGAGCAGGAGACAGGAGATGAACAGACCTCCACTCTTCATGCAAAATTCACATACGGCCTCCCTTTGGAGCACCTGCCAGGTGCTAATAAAATGCCTTTCACAGCTTAGCTCAGGGCAGTCAGTCAAAATTATCAATAGCACTTGGCGTTTTATCAAAGCATTTCCAGCACATGACCTCTGACCTCATCCCACCTTGGCCTAGCTTGTGTTCTCGGGGCCCCAGTCACACAGGTCTCCTTGCTGAACCCTGAACATACTGGGCACGCTCTGCCTCAGGGCCTCTGTGCTGGCTGTTCCTCTGCCTCAGTGCTCTTCTCCCAGGCACAAATGTGGCTCACTCCTTCCTTCACATCCTTCCCTTGGAGAGACTGCTCACATGTCACCTTCCTGGGAAAGCCTTTCCCAACCTCCCAACTTAGTACCCATGCTGCTTCCAGACGCTGCACCCTGCTGTCACTGCCCTTGCTTGGATTTTCCCCCATAATAACGACCACTTTCCAGCACGCTCAACCTTTACTTACTTTTCACTTAACATCCACCTCCTCCTGCCACGTGAGCTCCACAGATCTGGGGACCTTCCTTTGATTCCCCACGGGGTGCCTGGCGCAGCACTTGGCACAGGGCAGGTGCCCCATACTCAAAGGGGCTCCTTCATTCCTGCCACGTAAGTGGCCCGAGGACAAGCTCACGATCTCACAGACGCCTTAGACAGGTGAGGAGACCCAACCTCACAGCCCAGGTCACAGAGCCGGCCAGGGGCTGAGTTCCAATTCTCCCGTGCTCCGATGCTTGACCTGGACAAGCAGGCCACTCTGCACCAGTGCCTGGCACACACAGATGCTGCTCTGAGGTCTCCATTCTCCCTCCCCAGGGCTCAGCAGGGGCATCCCTCACTTCCTAGGGCCTGCCGTGCCCAATTCCTACCCCCCTCGGCCCCCTGATTTCCCAGCAACACCCTAGAAGGCAATCATTGTGGGGCCATCCCACACCCACCCCTGTCTCCCCCTCCCTGGAGCCCACCTGGACTCTTATCAGGACAGCAAGCAGACACTTGGATTAATTTCCAGAATGGTTCTGAATTATGCTTTCCAGGAGAGAACCCGACAGATGCAGGCAACAGGCCTTTGAACAAATATTTCCCCAGAAAGTGCTTTATTCAGTCCCTTGTCTCACCCCTTTAAACATTATGTGTTTTCTTGGGAGCCCAGGAAAAAGGGGGCTCAATAAGGCAAGGAGGCTGGAGAAGAAGAGGGCATAGGGGTAGGGCGGTGGGGGGCCTGGGAGGGACGCTGACAAAGAAGCTGTTCAGATGCAGGGGTGGAGGGCCTGCATAGATAAGAGCACAGGCGGGGAAGCAGGCGGTGCAAGGGCAAGAGCAAACAAGATCCTCAAATCAGCACTTGTCCTATTTCATAAGCAAAATGTAGATCAATAAATTACACTCACTTTTACAGGTTTTACATGCTGACTCCGTAACCTTGTCAAGAGTGATACTTACGGGGGGAGACTAGGGGGTGGAGGAGCCCAGAGACCTAGACAGGAAGGGCCAGGGACCTGGTGGAGCCCCTGGGGCCACAGGGCCTGCACCCCTTTTTCCAAGAAGGGCTCAAATCCCAAGTTCGCAGAGGCAAGGAAACAGGCTGCCACACCCTCAGCCCACTGCCTCGCTTGGTAACCGTGGGCAAGTCACCACCCCTGTGAGCCTCTAACTTCTCATCTGTCAAATAGCCCCAGCAGTGAGAGCCTGGGCTCTGTAAGCCTTACTGTGAGGCTCCTATGGAAGGAGGGACGTTAAGTCTTAGAAAGCAGACTAAGACGCTAGAATCATGATACCTCTTGCACACACGCACGCTGGGTACAGTCAGCCTATACAGACTCTCCTTTTGTTGATTCTCACCACAGCCCCGAGACAGGGAGCCGTAGCCACATTTATATGAGGCTCAGAGGGCTGAGGGGCATGCCCAGGATCACCCAGACCCATCTGGGTTTCTCTGTGCCACAGCACTGCCTAGAAGCCGGGGAGCTGGGCAGCACTGGGCCATACCCACGTGTCCAAGGGGGCTCCTCAGACAAGCCCAGGGTGGCCGCAGCTGGCACCCGTAATGGGCTCAGCAGGGACTGGGCATGGGGGGGTGGCAGGCAGCAGGCAAGAGGCTGCTCAGTGTTGGTGGTGGTCATAACAGGCCTGGTAGCTGTGCCTTCATGAGCACCTACTCCACGCAGAGCAGGTCACGGGGATTATCTCATTTAATCCTCACACAATAACCCCATGAAGCGAATGCTATTTATTACCTTCGCTGTTCAGAAGAGTAAACAGAGGCCCAGGAAAACACAGAAATAAAACTAGAGCACATGGCAAATCAGGACCTGAACCCAAGGTCTGACTCCAGCCCCTGAGAGCTCACAAGTGGCCACACCGGGCAGGCCCGCCACGTTCATTGCCAGGTCCTGCCCTTTATCCACACCATCCCCACATGGGGGCAGGGGGCGGCAGCCGGGATGGGGAGTCCAGGGTCATGCTCCAGGTCTCTCCCCAGCACATCCTGTGAGCACAATGCTTTGCATCTCTGAGCCTCAGTTTCCACATCTGTTCAAGGGGACAGTTAATGACCCCTACCCACTGGACTTATAAGGTTGGGACAGAGGGAGGGGCCTCCACAACATAAGAGTGACATCTGCCCACAGCCACCAGCCCTGGGAGGTGGAGGCGAGGCCGGGACAGCGTCAGCCACTGCGGCGTGCCTGAGGCTCCAGGAATTAGCCCTGCGCCCCACCACCCTGCTCCTGCGCACTGAGCACCAGCCGTGGGGCACAGCCCAGCTAAGGGAAAATTACCCACGGCGTCTGCCCCAGTGTTCTCCCAAGTTAATGCGCTGTGCCGTGGGTAATATACGGCTCTGTATTAATATAATATGATATAATGGGATGTATTAACATTATTGAATACATGAGCCGATAAAAGTCACATCACCATCACTCCGTGTAATTTATATCACAGCCTGGGCCAGAGCCAGGCTGGCGGGGCCGGGGAGGCCCCACTGAAGCTCTGGGGCTCCTGCTGGGGGAAGGGCCTGAGCCCTGGGTGGGGGAGTGGAGCCAAGACCAGAGAGAAAGTGATGTGCCACCAAGCAGGCAAGGCCAGGTGATCCCCAGGCCAGGGTGCCAGGCTATGGTCTGGGAGCTCTTGACCTGAGCCCTCTGGCCAGTCCTCAAGCACTTGACCCCACAGCGACATCTGACCCAGCAGTCCCTCCACTTGGCTGCCTGGCTCCTTGCTCCCCTGGGGCCCTCCTTCCTCTAAGACAGCACCTCCTCAGCCTCCTTGGCTGGTCCTGAAGGCCAGCAACCCCAGGACTCAGTCCTCCATTTCCTCTCTCTCCACTCATTCCCAGGCCACCTATAGCCTGATGACCCACCCCCAAACTCCAGGCTCCCACCCACTGCTTGCTCCTCTTGGCTGTCTACTGGGACCCCCAGATCCCCCCAAAGGCCTTCCTAGCCAGGATCAGACACATCCTTGATTCCTCTCTCTCATGACCCAAACCTGATTTATCAGGAAATACTTTTGGCTCTATGAGGAAAATAAATCCAGAATCCAACCACAGCTCAACCATGCTGCCACTACCACCCTGGGCCATGGCTCCAGCATCTCTGGCCTGGACTAACCCAGCAGCCCCCTTCCCTGGTCCCCCAGGTCCCATACTTACCACCCATCTCATCACCCATTCCTTGGCTAGCACCCATTTAAAATTCAAGTTAGGGGGCACCTGGGTGGCTCAGTCGGTTGAACATCTTTCTTTGGCTCAGGTTATGATCCCGGGGTCCTGGGATCAAGTCCTGCATCAGGCTCCTCTGCTCAGTGGGGACCTCCTTCTCCCTCTCCCTCTGCCTGCCACTCTGCTGGCTTGTGCTCTCTTGCTCTCTCTCTCAAATAAATAAATAAATACATAAAATCTTTAAAAACAAAACTCAAGTTAGATCATGTCCCTCCTCTCTTCAAGAGTCTCCCATCTTGGGCAGCCCGGGTGGCTTAGCGGTTTAGCGCCACCTTCGGTCCAGGATGTGATCCTGGAGGCCCGGGATCTAATCCCACATCAGGCTCCCTGCATGAAGCCTACTTCTCCCTCTGCCTGTGTCTCTGCCTCTCTCTCTGTCTCTCATGAATAAATAAATAAAATCTTTAAAAAAAAAAAAAAGAGTCTCCCATCTTAGCCAGAGTTTACCAGGCCCAAGGAAATCTGCCCCCTTAGCCTCCTGACCTCACCACCCACCCCTCTGTCCCTCACTTGCTCTGCTCCAGCCACTCGGGCTTCATGCTGTTCTTCCCAACACACCAGGCAGGAGCTTGCCTCAGGACCTTGGCACTGGCTATGCACTCATCACTGCCTGTTGATACTATACATTCCATTCATGTGTCCTCTTGACCATCTGCCTCACCAGCACTGCCCCCAGTGGGGCCCAGGGTGAGCAGGCTGCTGAGCACCCAGCCTGCAGGTGGTGCTACCACCCTCCTAGGGCTTCTCCGATCCCTGGCTCCCCTCACTGCTGTCCTCAGGCACCAGCAGCCCCTTACTCTGAACCATCATCTTCAGCACCATCTAGAAGGGGACCCACATGTGGCATACTCCAGGTGGTATCCCACCCCAGGGGTCCTTCTTGGGGGACATTTGTTGTGGAAGTCCCATCTCAGCCTACAAAATGAAGGCTTCTGGTCCCTGGCAAAGGTAGAGGTGGTATGGGCTTCCCACCACATCATGCACTCATTCAAAATATGTTTACCAAGCACTCACTAGTGTCCAGCACTATGATAAGCACCAGGGATGCCAGAGTGGGCAAAAGCAGACAAATATCTGTTCTCATGGAGCTGAGTCTAGTGGAAGAAATGGCCCATAACCAGATATGCACACCTACACATACATAATCACAACCTCTGAGATGTGCTGGGAGGAAGAGGCAAGGTGCCTGTGAGAGCCTGGAATCAGGGCCTGGATCTGGTCAGGGGAGCCAAGGAGGCTTCCTGAGGAGAGGTAGGAATCTGACATCCAAAGGATGGACAGGCAATACCCAGGTGAAGAGGGAAGGAAAGAGCATTCTGTGCAAAGGCCCTGTGGCCAAGAGCCCATGGCAGTTTCAAGGAAAAGCAAGACCACAAAGAAAATGGGAGAATAGAGCATGAGATGCACCTGTAGAGAAAACAGATGTGGGGACAAGATGGGGACCAAGAACAGCAGTGGGAAGGCCACCACACTGGTCCAGGTGCGAGGTGAGAGCAGCTGGGCCAGGGGGTATCCGTGGAGACAGAGAGAAGTATGCCCTCCCACAAGCTCTCCAGCTCCCGAATATCTCCCTCCTTGTGACACTTAGTGAGCTCTTCACTAAACTCCAAGCTCACCAAAAACCAGAGGAAGGGCCTGGAGCTGAAAGACTGGCAAACGGGGTCTCGGGTGCCTGCCTCTCCTCAGAGCCAAGCCCATTCCTCCAAGATAAGCAGGCTTCCCAGGGGTTCTCCAGCTGCCCCAGTGACACAGGCAGGGTGAGGAGGCGGCCAGGGTGTAGACACAAAGCAGGAAAGGGCCACCCTTTGCCTCTCACTTCCACTGCCGTCACCCCCTACCTACAGCTCTGTGAGCTTGCCACGATGGAAAGAACCTGAATTCATCAGCCACCAACTCACTGCATGGCCTCGAGCTAGATGCTCCTCCATCTGTGCTCCAGGTTTCTCATCTAAGAATCGTAACAACTACAGTAATAACTTACATGTATTGAGCGCTTACTATATGCCAGACTCTGTTCTCAGGGTTAATTTCTTTACTCCTCCCTAGAATTCTGTCACAGAGATACTAGCATTCAGCCCATTTCACAGGTGAGGGAACTGAGGTACAGAGAAGTTAAATTACTTGCCCAAAGACATGCATCTGGTAGGTGGCCAAGCAGGGACTTGCGCTCTTTCAGCCAGGCTGTCCTGCCTCCCCACCGAGATAAGGACTGGATGGAATCCCCTCTAGGACCCTCCAAACTCTGCTGTGGCTGCCTCCTGGGATCTCAGCCCAGAGATCCAGCCTCCAGCCGGCAACTCCGGAAGGCTGGCAGCTTGGACTTGGGGTGGATCTCACCCCAGACCCTTCTACTTCTCTCTACCTTCTGCAAAAACCTCCAGATGTTGCATTCTATTCAGCAAGCACGTTCCACTGGCCCACAGTGTGCCAGATATTAGGACATGGTGGGGGCCAGCACGGTCCCTGCCCAGTACCATGGACCTGTTCTGTGCCATGTCCCAACAGTCCCCAGGGGCATAGGCCCTGGCCACCACTGAGCAAACCTGCTCTTTAACACACCTGCCTGGCTCCTCCCCTTGTTCTCACTTCTCCTCTATCACTGGTACATCCTGAGGTCACCTCGAGGGGACTGACCCCAGATAGAACTTTCTACCATTCCCTCACTTAATTTACTCCTAACAAAACCCTTCCAGGTTCCATTATTATCTGCATTTTTAGGCAAAACTTAGAGACTGGGAGAGAAGTCGTTCTCCCTCTGTCACTCAGCTACTGATTGAAACCCAGGCCCACCAATGCCAGAGACAGAGCCCACGGCAGGAACCACCAGCACGTCTGGGTCCTGTCCAGATAATGAAGGGACAGGCTAGAGATGCCCACAGGCTCTCCCTGTCCCAGCCCGACGTGTTCAGTTTCCAGAAACTGGTAATCCGAGCTGACACGGCTCTCTGAAAGGGAAGCTCTGAGTGGATCTTGGGCCCTTCCACCCTGTCTCACTCACTCAGGCCCCTGCCTCAGGATCTCTGGGGTGAACGAAGCTCTGCCCATTAACCCAGGCCTCAGCAGGTCCCACTGGGGGCAGCCTCGGGTAGCAGAGCCTGGAGAAAGGTCCTGCCACCGTCATAGCTGGGAACCCCAGGCCCTCTCTCAGTGCCACCAGGCAGCAGGGTAAATTCAGAGGAGCACGAAGCTCACCTCAAGTTCCCAAGCATCTCCCAACTCCTGCCCCACAGGCCAGAATCCCCATCACTGGGATCAAAGTGGCCTTGCCAGGGACCTGTGCTTACCATCTCCTAGAGGGAGCCCATCCCAACTCCCAGGCTTGCCAGGCTTTTCGGGACTCTGAATTGAAATCTACCTCTTTGTCACTTTCATGTGCTTCTATGTAGTTCTCTGGAGCAGCAAACACCCAGCCTGTGCCCCCAGCTGGAAGGCCCCCCAGGGCTCCTTGACTCTACTATATTTACACCCCTACTTGCAGCCCTGCTTGGGCTTCTGGCCTGTTCTTTGTCTGGTGGTCTAGGTCTGCACGTGTACCCACATGGACATGCAGGGGCACAGTGGAGCACACCCGGGCAAGACCACCACTCTCTCCCCAACATCCCCCCCAGCCCCCAGCCTCCCCCTTGGAAGGAAAGCCCAAGCCCTGTGTGAGCCCTGCTGCCTTGCTGACCTCAGCTCTTACCAACTGCCCCACTTTACTCCTCAAACAGCCCCTGAGCATCGAGCACTGTCTAGCCTCAGCCTCTGCACCTGCCATGCCCTCTGCCTAGCTGGCTTTTCCCCCCACACAGCCACAGAGCATACTCTTTCACTCTATCCTCGTCTCTGATCAAATGTCACCCTCTGGGATGCCTGGGTGGCTCAGTGGTTGAGCATCTGCCTTTGGCTCAGGGTCCTGGGATCAAGTTCTGCATTAGGCTCCCCACAGGGAATCTGCTTCTCCTTCTGCCTGTGTCTCTGCCTCTCTCTCTCTCTGCATCTCTCATAAATAAATAAAATCTTAAAAAAAAAAGTCACCCTCTCAAAGATGCTGTCACTCATCTAAAGCAGCCCCACCTCACACCCTGTCCCCTTACCCATGGCCCTTCTCACCCCAACTATATATAACATGTCTCTCTTCGAGTAAGTGTCTAGCTGTCTTTTGGCTGTGCCTCACAGGATTGGCAGCCCCAACAGCCTGAGAGCCACAGGGGCCAAGGCCCCCAGGCGCTGGAGATCACGACTGCACCCCTCCCCTGGCCCTGGCTGCAGGCCCTGTCCTTCACTGGACTCATTCCTCCAACTTCCTTTTTTTTTTTTTCTTTTTTTCATTCCTCCAACTTCCATCTGAAGATAAGGAAGGCCCTCCAGGGCAGGCTGTGGGTGTGGAGAGTCAGGAGCCCACAGGAAATGGCCCCTCTCCAAGGGGACCCTGTGACCACAGGAGCCAAGTGGAGACAGTCTTCTCCACGGTCACCCTTGGGGCTGCCGTGGCCAGGCGGACAGCTCCAGACAGTCCAATCGCACGGTCCATAGTACCTGCTGATGGTGGCAGGGGCCAGGAAGGAGGAAACACACATACAGATGGACGTACACCCTATAACTCAGCCCTGCCAGGCCCAGCAGACTCAGAGTCAGTCCACCCAAATCGAAGGACCTGCACACACATGTGTGCCACAGGAATATCCCAGAAAGGCTCACTCACTCATGTGAGTGCGCACATAGACACACACACATACACACCCCACTCTGGTACAGTCTGGTGGAATCATGATTTACAGCACATTTGGGGAGCACAAAAGAATGTTCATCCCCCACCCCGGAAAAGTCACTGCCCTGCCCAACTGCCCATTAAGCAGCTGGAATTCTTAACTGCCCACATGTGAGCAGGAAAAGTGCTGACCTGCTATCACCCATTAACACCCAGCAGGTGGCAGTTTTTCTGCAGGGCTGGAGGGAGCCAGTGGGAGATCCAGCCTGGCAGCCGCAGAGCCCAAGGTGGGCGAGAGCTGATGGGCCGGGAAAGGGTCAGACCAGGCAGTGGGGGGGCCCTGGCAGCAGAGGAGGATTGAGGAACTGGGCACCAGCGTGGGGCAGCCCAGAAGTTGTGTACCCACCTACTATGCTCACCTGCCCATCTTGCTCCCACAGATACCAGGGGTGGGGGCTGGGGTTGGCAGGCCTACCTCCTGCCCCAGGCCCCAACCTGCCCAGGTCATTGGCATTGCCGGGAGTAGGCTGTGCTGGCAAGCACCCTGTGCTCATCTTTCTGGTTGTCCAGATCGCCCATGAGGCTGTGAGGACATGAAAACTCCAACAAGAAACAAAGGGACCTTGTGTAGAGATCCTACGGTGAGGAGGCCCCTCCCTCAACCCAGGTTGCACCTAAATACCCATAGTGGAAAAGCAGGGGGGGGGGGGGGCAGAATCACTCCCTGTAAGCCAAGGCCTGCTCCAGCCTACGGAGGAGAGGGCAGTATCTGTAATTTGTTTTAATAATCCTGCTGAACAGGGAGAAAATTAACAAACGAGAAACCAGCTGGAAATTAATCAAACTTCTCCCTGTCCATCCCCCCACCTTCCATCTTAATGAAGGTTATTTATCCAACGAGCAATAAAACATGGAATTAAATTAAACAGGCCTTTTCTTTTGGTGCTCTCCCCCGCCCCAGGGAGGCGGTGTCTCCTGCTTACAGCTCTATAAGCCGGGCCACGGGGAGGAACACGGCGGAGCCATGATTCCCAGATGCCTATCACAGGGGTTTCCCCAGAAGGAGCCCCTCAATTAGCACGCTCCCAGTTTAGGTCTCCCTGCCAGCTCTCTGCCAAAAATATGAACGGCAGTTAACTCAACCACCCTTCAGAGATGGGACAGAGGGAGGTTCCTGTGGTTAGATGGGGGACTCACCAGCTTCCCTGTGGGGAAGAGAAGGGCCTGGATGTGGAAGATGGGGAGCATGAGCATCCCCCCAAAAGAGGATACTCTGATGCCCACGATTCTGGCTGGAAACACCATCCTGGCCCCAACCTCTTGGTAGGAAGGGGCTGGAGGGAGTGCAGGGCACAGAGGATGCTGAGGAAGGACCTCCCTTGAGGACAGGACTCAGTCTCCCCAGCTCAGGGCACAAGCATCACAGGTCAGTGCACCTGCCCTCGGGCCGAGACTGCGCCCTGTACCCTCAATTTCCTCTGGCAGTTTCTTGGGCAGCTGAGTCCCCAAATTTCTCCTCACAGCCTTTAAATCCACTTATGCTTCTGTCAGGCCATGTCTTGGAGTCACAGGTTCCTAAATAACTACTCTCAGGGTCCCTCCTCAACCACCCTCTTTGGTCTTCCCTCTGGCTTTGAAAATGTATAATAATTGCCTTCCATTTACAGCTTTCACATACATTCTCCCTTTGAAACCTCACATCAGCCAGGTGAGGGTTTTTCACTGATGCCCACTTAACAGGGGAGAAACCCTGAGGCTCAGAGAGGACCATGGGCAAGGTGCATGTCGCTGTGGCTGGGGGTCCTAGCCTTGGTGGGCTGGGGCTTGGGGACCAGGGGTGTGGGGCAGGCAGCAGGGCAGGGGTCTTCAGAATTGCCAGGTCCCTGGGAAGCCTCTTCAGGCTCTTTCGGTGGAGGACGACTGGGAGGTCGATTGCTGGCCTGGAAGGAGGGGAGGCGAGGGAAGAGGGGAGGCAAGAATGGAAGAGAGAGGGATGGATGGAGGATGGAGGGTGACTGCAAATAAACTGCTCTAAACTGGCCCCCCCGACAATGCTGCAAATCCAGTCTACACGGGGCAGCCAGAGAGCACCCTGGAAACCATGCAAAAGATCCCATCATTCTCTGCTTAAAACCCTCCAAAAGGGAACCCTGGGTGGTGCAGCGGTTTGGCACCTGCCTTTGGCCCAGGGCGCGATCCTGGAGACCCGGGATCGAATCCCACATCGGGCTCCCGGTGCATGGAGCCTGCTTCTCCCTCTGCCTGTGTTTCTGCCTCTCTCTCTCTCTCTCTATCATAATAAAAATAAATTTAAAAAAAAAAACCTCCAAAAGCTGCCCAGAACAACTGGAGGGAACAGTCCAACTCTGTCCCAGGACCCAGGAGTCCCTGCTGGTCCAGCTGCGCCACCCCTTCCCCACCTCTCTGAACAGCATGCTTATTGTTCCTCAAATGAGCCATGAGTATTTCTGCTTCCAAACCTTTGCACCGCCTGTGCCCTTAACCCAAACACCATCCAGCCACTGGCTCCCTTCCTTACTTGCCTGCATCTATATTCAAACACCCTCTCCCCAACCACCTTGTGTAAAATAGCCTTCTCTCTCCTCATCTGTCTCAAAACCCCTGACCTGTACGCTGTTCATCCACAGTGCCTGTCACCATTTGAACTATTGCTCACCTCATTTACTATCTTCTCCCCCTCTAGAGGGTCAGCTCCATGTGGGCAAGGAGTGTATGTGTGTGTTTCTTCACTGATGTATTCCTAACCTAGCCCAACATCTGACTATTTGGTGAATGAATGAAGGAATGAATGCTCAAGGCCATTATTTGGGCCATCATCACCTCTCGTCTGAATTGTTCCACTGGATCCCAATCACTCTCTCAAGACTCAGGCCTCAGCCTACAACCAACCTTCCACTCTACACTCAAAGAAATATTTCTAACCCCCAAATCCAACCAGGGCACTGTTCTACAGGATCAAGTCCACACTCTTGGCCTAAGCCCCCAACCCACCCCAGCACCCCCCTCCACTTATCCACCACCCAACCCTCTCCCCCCAATGCCACAAGCCTTACTGATCCAACCAGACATATCTGAAGTTTTAGCCCTTTCCACTTAGAGCACTCTCATGGCTCCCTCTCTGCCTACAGGATACTGACCACCTCCTCTAGGCAGCCACCCTATGCATGCCCTGTCAGAAGTGACTTCTCCCTCCTCTGAAACCCCATAGACCCTCACTTGCACCTCCACCACAGCCGTCCCATACCCCAACTTAAGCTATGACAAATCACACATATGCCACACCTCCCATTCCAGGAAGGACACAGATTTATTCACTCTGGCAATCTCTGCCATCCCTACCACCTGCTCCAGTAGCTTGCACAAACTCGGAGCTCCATAAACATTTGCTGAATCAAACTGAACCAGTTCAAACACAGTCCAGGGAGAGTGCCCATTAAGAGGGGTCTTTCCTCCAGTTTGCTGGCATTTCAGGCTGGTCTGAGGACAAACGGACTTTTAAGTACCTCTTAATTGCAGCACATGGGAGCAGCTGGCCCCACATTCCACTAACCTCTCCTTGAGGGATGCCTGAGAAGAAATCAATTCCCCAGGGTTGAGAGGTGGCCAGGGCCCTGTTAAAACGGCAATGCACGGAATGAGCACTGGGTGTTACACTATATGTTGGCAAATCGAACTCCAATAAAAAAATATACCAAAAAAAAAAAAAAAAAAAAAAACGGCAATGCCCTGCCTCCAGTCCAGCCCATAATAGCAGCTCCTGGTCCACCCAGCAGCCTGCATATATGAGCACAAGCATGGCCACCCCCATGGGTGAGGACAGCAGGCACAACACAGCCACTGCTGAATTATTTATTCCTTACATTGTTAGCACAGTAGAGAGAGCAACCGTGTCTCCAGGCTTCAATTAAAATATCAAGGCACTCGCACCGTCTGCCGGGCCACATGCCCAGCTCCCACCAAAACTGGCAGGATGGGACCGCCTGGGAAGCCAGAAGCTCCCCAAGGCCAACCCTGCTGCCCTGCTTTGCCTGCCCTCAGCCAAGTCCTGTGTCTGGACCACAGACAGGGACCCCTCCTCTAGGGGTCTGCAGTGAACTTTAACCCAGAGGCTGCCCCTGAGGCCCCTGGCAAAACCGTCAGGGCTCTAAAAGACCACTTAGTACTTCAGTGACCTAAAGGAGACTCTCTGGCTTCCCAAGGCGGCCCTGGGACAAGCCTGGCTGGGTTTGAACCTTACTCCAATTCTCTATCAGCTCCCAGCACCCCCCGAAACACTTCACAGCCTGTGGCTGGGAGGCAGGAGTTCAAGGCTCACCCCAGCTCTTCTCCAGCCTCCACGATGAACTCTGGCCACATCACACCACCTCCCTGGACTCTGCTTTCCTTTTTTTTTTTTTTTTTTGGCTCTGCTTTCCTCACTCAGAAAATGCAAATGACGATGCCCAGGCTGTGACCCCATGGGAGCGTCACAATCACTGGAGAGGGGCTTGGGAAAAGTAAAATGAGGTATAAATGTTGGCCTTGCTAGGAGAGGGCTTTCATTTCAGAAGAGTGGGTTCTACAGCCTTGCCACCCGTACCCCAACCTGAAAACCCCTGATTCTGAGGCTCAGACTCAGGAGGAAAAAAGGGCTGGCAAAGCCAGGAGCTGGCTGGGTCACAAGCTAACTAGGTCACCCACAAGATTCACTTCAACAACCCCCGGACTGGAATATGAGGCCGAGTGAAATCAAAGTGGGCGAGCTGAAAAAGAACAAGAAATTGCAAACACATGCCGCCAAGAACAGTGGAATGAGCACAGGTTTCGGGGACAGGCGGTGCTGCAGGCCTCCGCTACACCCTGGACAAGCCCGCTTCCTCACCTGTAGGATTTCCCAGCTGGTCACTTACATTAGATAACCGTTATGAAGCTCTGACTCAGTGCCAGGCACATAAATTCAACCATGGGTGTTATTAAGCACCTACTATGTTCTGGGCCAGGAGGTAGAGCAGTGAGGAAGAGAGGCAGAACCGTGACTTGCAGAGCTTGACATCCGAACCATCACTGTTATCCATCAAGATGATGACAGAGGTAGCATTTGAGATGGGCCTTGAAGCACAGGAGAAATTTCCACAGCAAAAAAAAAAAAATAAAAAAAAAAGGGATCCCTGGGTGGCGCAGCGGTTTGGCGCCTGCCTTTGGCCCAGGGCGCGATCCTGGAGACCCGGGATCGAATCCCACATCGGGCTCCCGGTGCATGGAGCCTGCTTCTCCCTCTGCCTGTGTCTCTGCCTCTCTCTCTCTCTCTATCATAAATAAATTTTTAAAAAAAATTTTTTTTAAAAAGTGGCAAGAAGGTATAATCCTTTCGGAGAATTGTTTGGCAGTACCTTTTTGTTTTTTGAGATCTTATTTATTTGACAGAGAGTGAGAGAGCACAACAGGGGGAGCGGCAGGCAAAAGGTGAGGGAAAAGCAGACTCTGCTGAGCAGGGAGCCTGCTACAGGGCTCGATCCCAGGACCCCAGGATCACGACCTGAACTAAAGGCAGAGGCTTAACAGACTGAGACACCCACCCTGTGGCACTGTCTTTTTAAGCTAATCATTCATTTAGCTGATGAGCCAGCAATTGTGTGTGTGTGCATGTTTGTGTGTGTGTTCATATACATATATATGTACGTGTTTGTATATGAAATGAGTGCTCGTGTCCACTAAAAGACATGTCTACAAATACTCAGAGTACCTTTATTCATAATAGCCAATCACTGGATTCACCCCAGATGTCCAGCAGAAGCAGAATGGGTAAACAGTTATGAACCAGGCAAACAACCACACAATGGAATAGTATGGAGCCATGAAAAAGAAAAATGCCAATTATTCTTTCATCTAACTACATGGATGAACCTCCCAGACAATGTGGGTGAAAGCAGCCAGATACAAAAGACTTACTGTTTGTGTGATTCTGTTTATAAGAAGCTCAAAGCCAGATGCAAGTAATCTATACTGTTAGAAGTCGGGCTCGATTAGCCTTGGGGAAGGAAGGATATGGACTAGGAGAGGCTCAAGGGAACACTCTAGGGTACTGGAAATGTTCTCCGTCTTAATGTTCATACAGGTACATGCATTTTTGAAAGCGCATCAAGTAGTACACCTGAAATTTGTGTACTTTACTATATATAAGTTATACTTCAATTTTTTGTAATGTAGAAGAAAGAAGAGGTGGACAGAGTATTCTTCAGGGACTGAGGGAACACTAGAAGCAGAAGCCAGCAGATTGGACTTTAGGAGGCATAAGGAGTGGCACAGGGGACCTGGAGCAGGAGTGACAGCGGCCAGAGGGAAGGACTAGGGTGAAGGTCGGCCGGATGGGCTGCTGAGGCAAAGCCACCCTGGGAGCCCAGGGGCTTCCACCTCCTTCTCTGGGCACCCCCTGCCACACACCCCACCTGTGCACAGCAAGTGGTACAGGTGAGGTCATTCCCCCTCCCTGCCAGCCTGTCCCCCCACCCCCACCCCCACCCCCACCCCTCCCTCAGCCACCACCCTGAATCGGAATCCCTGAGTTTAATTTCTGGGGCTTTTGGGAGGCTTTCATCCTGAGCAGAAATAAAGTGATAGCCACAATCTCTCACCCCCATGCCTGTAGTTCAGCCAAGCAGGTTTCTCCAGGCCCCCGTATCCCACGCCCACAGCATCACTGAGGACACCTGGCTCTGCCTCCTACGCTCCACCTGCCATGTCCACCTTCCCATCTGCCCTCTCAGGGAGCTCACCTGAGCACCTGTCTCTCCCAGGATAACTGGTCCAATTAGGTAGGACCCTCCCACCTTCTGCTTCCTACCACCCAGCACCCAAGCCTTCGCTATCACATCACCCCTTGGAGAGAGAGAGAGCACTGGAAATGCACGGCTGAGGGAGCAGCCAAGAAACCTCACACCCCACCCAGCCACCAGTGAGACATAGCACATAAAAGGGCCCCCTGATGGGGGATTACGGAGCCATTACACACCATGTTTCAAAGACTATTTAAGGATAGTGGAAAATGCTCCCAACTGTAGTCTGGTGGGCAAAAGCTGGCTACAGAACCACAGAGGTGTTATTGTCTCAACCTCGTAAATTATATATAAGAGAGGCTAGAAGGAAATACACAAATGTTTCAAGTTTGTCACTCTGGATGGTGGAATGAGTGGGCAATTTTCATTCGCTTCTTTATGCGCTTCTGCTTTCTTCCAAATCTGCAATGAGCACATTGGCTTTTAGAAGGAGTCGGACCATCAGGCCACACTCACACATAAGGACCCCGGGGCTGATGGTCCTATGCTCCACAGGGCAGAGGAAGACCTACACGATGCCAGACTGCAAACCACCTTCAGCACCACCCACAGACTCCCACACTAAGACAGGTGGCCTCAAAGGACCTGCATGTCACATCCAGCTATGTGGAGGGGACGGGCACAGGTCTGGGGATCTAGGACCGGGTTTTTTGTTTTTTTTTTTAAGATTTTATTTATTTATTCATGAGAGACACAGAGAGAGAGGCAGAGACACAGGCAGAGGGAGAAGCAGGCTCCACGCAGGGAGCCTGACATGGGACTTGATCCCATGTCTTCAGGATCACGCCCTGGGCTGAAGGTGGCACTAAACCGCTGAGCCCCCCGGGCTGCCCCTAGGACCGGGGTTTAAAGCCCATCTCTGATTCTGACTAACCAGGTGGTCTCCACACATTAACTTCTACGGGCCTCAGTTTCTTCCTGGAAAGTAGGGCATCTGTTCTGAGCACTCTGTAGTACCATCGGCCTGTGGAATAACCAAGAAGGGACTGTGAAAGGTTGTAAACTGTCACTGGTTGTAAGAGACCCTGGTGTTCCCATTCTTGTTTTTCTGTTTTTCACCAGGCCCTAAGGCCCTACCACGGTTTCTTTTTTTTTAGATTTTATTTATTTATTTATTTTGTTTATTTATTTAAGAGAGAGAGCATGAGCAGAGGCAGAAGGAGAAGCAGACTCCCTGCAGAACGGGGAGCCCAATGCAGGGCTTCATCCCAGGACCTTGGGATCATGACCTGAGCCGAAGGCACACTCAACCACTGAGCCACGCAGGTGCCCCCCTCCCATGGTTTCCAAGAAATGCTCAGAAGCTGCCTACAGCAGGTGCCTGAAAGTTCCCCAAATCATGGACCGTACCCCTATGCTGAATCCGAAGCTGTACAGAAAACATACGTATTTTTAATTAAACTGGAAACCCAACAAAAGCTAAGGAAAAAGCCACTTCCTCCTTCAACATTGCCAAAGACCACTGTGCACACTAGAACAAAACCCACTCACTTCATCTCTATGAAATAGGGAAAAGTTCAGTGTCGAAGCATTCTTACTGCCTAAGTTCTAGCCAACTCTGTGCTGGATTTCCTTTTGGAAAAGAGGTTCGGTGGTTTTTTTGTTTTTTGTTTTTTTTCACGTTGACATCTTTCTGTTAAAAATATTTTTCAGGGATCCCTGGGTGGCGCAGCGGTTTGGCGCCTGCCTTTGGCCCAGGGCGCGATCCTAGAGACCCGGGATCGAATCCCACGTCAGGCTCCCGGTGCATGGAGCCTGCTTCTCCCTCTGCCTGTGTCTCTGCGTCTCTCTCTCACTGTTGCCTATCATAAATAAATAAAAAATTTAAAAAAATAAAAAAATAAAAATATTTTTCAGCTCATCTCTCTAGATTCTATGGGGACTCCCCAGAAGAAATAGGTGACATAGTCCCTGACTTCAGGGTCCCTCTCTTGGTGGGGAGGCTAGAGGGAATGAAAGCTTTAGGGGCCAGCACAGACCCAGGTGAGGACTGGTGTGGGAAGGGTCTCAGGGGAGGAGGTTTGTAGCTGGATATGAAGAGCGGGGAAGAATAAAGAGGGTTTTCAGTAGGGGAAGCCACGTCTCATTCAAAGGGAGTTCGGTGAATTATGTAGAATTAATATAATAAATATGTACAATGGCTGCAGGTGACAGCATCTCCCTGAATAATTTGGAGGGGGGAGAAAGGAGGCAGCAGAGCCCTTGATTCTTCAGAGGAAGTATTACATGGAAAATCCACATGGAAAACAAGAACAGCTTCAAGCCCCCCAAAAGAAGAATTCTGAGGCCCCTCCAGGAAGAAGTAAGAAAGCTCCTGCCTCACTACCCTCAGAAAGTATTCAGTAAAACTGGGTCTTGATGCATCGCGCAGATGGGGAAATGGAAAGGCAGACAGTCTAAGTGATCTTGTCAAGGGCCCAAGGCTGGTTAGAACAGAAGGGGGGCCCTCCAGCAGACAGCAGTGTCTAAACCAAGGTGCAGACGGAGGATAAACATAATGTGCGGGCCTGGGCCAGAAGCACTCCTTGGGGAGCCAGAGAGGCAAAGGACCAGCCAAACTCCAGCCCTGAGCCGCTGCGGGACCCAAGGAGTCACCACCCCTCCAAGCCGCGTCTGTTACAGGGATACACAAGGCAGCCGCAGCGTCCAAAGACAGCAGAGTATGGGCACTGAGGGTTTTACTAGGGGTAATCACACCTGAATGATGGGGGGTGGAGGGAATGGGTGGACAGATGGCCAGCCGAGCCAGGCCAGCAATGGTCACCCCCGCTGCTAGTTCTCAGCACCTTCTGGGACCTGCAGAGAGGCCTAGGGCTGCCTCCACCCCACCCTACACAGACTCACAGTGAAGAGGGCGCACTCACTCCTCTGAGCCTCTCCTTAGCTAAGGACTGAGGTCCCTGCTCCCCATGATCTGCTACACAAGGCTGCACAGAGGCCAGGTCAGCAGCACCAGCCACGGGGCCTCCTCCCAGCCCCACCCAGCTGGCAGCAGAGGTGGAGACCAGGCCCCAGGGAGTCCAGGCCCCACCCAGGGCTGGCAGGAGGCCATGAGATTACAAATACACTGGCCCTCTGACCCGGCACTCCCACTCCACTCCCACTCCGTAGGAATTCACCCCACAGAGATGTGCAAAGCAGTCAATGACAAAGGCAGCCATCATGACTCTGTTCACAAACGCACAGGGTGGGGAACCACCTAGTGTCCATCACCAGGAGACCGGAAGCAGGGAGTACTGGTGGCCATGCAAAGGACAAGGTCCTTACTCGCTGATCAGTCCCCAAGGTCACCCCTGCTGCAGTCATGTGAAGACAGTGGAGGAGAACACAGGTGTACACACCTTGCCCTGATACACTAGGTGAATGGTGCCCCCAGCGTGTGCCATACGGCAGCCCCAAGTCCAGACTCATGCCCTCTTTGAAAGGAAGCAGTGGCTGCCTCCATGGTGGGGCTGGGGTATGTCCCTCAGTACCTTTGAATACCCATGGGAAAGTATTTCACACTTAAAAAATACTACTACAGGCCTAGGGGGTCTGGGGCCCCTGGATAAAGGGCACGTTCAGGAGAGAGAAGCATCTCCATGGGAGATCCTCTCAGGCACCTTCACCTACAATCTCTCTCTCTGCCTACCCCCCTACCCCTCCACTCATCCTGTCCTCTCCCCCTACCTCCCAAATTGCTTGAGAGAGAAGCCAGGACTCAAGGCCAGGGGGGCCAGCACAGAAGTTGGGGACTCCCCAGCCTGATGCTAGAGGGGAATGGACGGGGTCCTGGTCCAGGCTGACAGGCCAGGGCCGAAGCCAGGCCCAGGTGAGCGTGGGGGAGGACAAGCAGGGGAGGGGGCTACTCTCCATCGGTTGGGTTTGTTGCACTTTCCTAATTGATTTTATGTCTGTGTCCCCAGGATACTTAGGACCATCTTAGAAACCACTTAAGCAATTTAAAATAATCAAAGTACTTAGAAGGCACTTAACATTTCCTCACACTTCAGGCTTCCCATAAACCCCCTTTCAGCTGCAACCTGAGGCCTCAGTCAGGAGAAACCACTGCCAGGAGGTAGGTGCCTATGTCAGGCCCCTACCTCCTGCCATGTCACCCCAAGCCTCAGCAGTACCCGAAGCAAGACAGCTGACCCCGACACCAGCACCAGGCTCTCTCTCTCACCACCAGGCCTTCGGACTCCTGGGTCCCTCTGCCTGCAATGCCCTCCCCTGCTGCCCAGCACAGACCTCCACCTACCTAATTGTATCCTGGCTATTGAGCTAGTTGTCCTCCTACAGGAAGCCCTCCCTGACACCTCCCACCAAGCTGAATAAGGCCATCTCATCTACCCCAATTAAAGCACTCATCTGTCACACCTGGGTGGCTCAGTGGTTGAGTGTCTGCCTTGGGCTCAGGGTGTGATCCTGGGGTCCTGGGATCAAGTCCCACACTGGGCTCCCTACAGGGACCCTGCTTCTCCCTCTGCCTGTGTCTCTGCCTCTCTCTTTGTGTGTCTCTCATGAATAAATAAATAAAATTTTTTAAAAACACTCATCTTGGGCAGCCCAATGGCCCAGCGGTTTAGCACCACCTTCAGCCCTGGGTGTGATCCTGGAGACCGGGGATTGAGTCCCATGTCGGGCTCCCTGCATGGAGCCTACTTCTCCTTCTGCATGTGTCTCTGTGTGTCTCTCATGAATAAATAAATACAATCTTTTTAAAAAATGTTTCTTTAAAAAAAAAAAACTCCTCTTACTGTCATGAAATTACTGACCATTTGACTCTGGAGTCAGGTGTCTTCACCCCAACCCCAAGTTTCAGAAGCATGGGGCATGGTCTGCATAAAGCAGAGATCTGTCACGTTTGTTGTGTAAAACAATGAATCAAGCCTGACATCACAGATGGAGTCGAGGAGACACAACCTTCCGGTGGACAACACTAGAGCCTGAGTCCTCAGTTATCCTCATCCCCATTTTATAGAGGAGGACATCCAGGCTCAGAGAGATCCAGCAACACTCCCAAAGTTGCACAGCAAGTGAGCAGCAGACCCAGAGGAAGCACCTCCAAATGCAAGTCCACAAGGCACCCGGGAGCTTGATGAAACAAGACTTCACACCCTGAGAATCCTCTTAGCAAGGCTGCGTAGGTCCAGGCACCTGGTGAAAACGTGTGTTCTAACCAGCACCAGAAGGGTCCAATGTGGAGGCAGGTTTGGAAACCAGCATTCCTGCATAAAACGTAGAGAGCAACCTGCCAGGCTCTGGGAAAGTTCAGGAGGCTTATTCCCCACGAGTCTGCAATTCCACTCCTGGGTGTGACCTACAAGAAACTCTCCCAAGAACACAAAGACACAGTGGCCAGCTTTGTCGTGCAGCACCCTTGGTAAAAAAACTAGGAAGATCATCAGGAACCTTGCTAGGTGTCCACAGTCAACAAACAAGAAAATGAACAGGGTGCTGTTCCAAGGGGGGGGAGTATGTGGCCAAGGAAAAGTTGAAGAGCAACATGATACCCAGATCCCAATTTTAGCAAGCTTAAAACACACAAAACAAAACTATTTTTAAGTGCACAGTAACTGAAAGAATTACAAACAATCCCTACAGGACAGGGCAGTGGCTGCCTCTGAGGAGGAAGCGGAGGAGGGTGCAAGACGCACACATGGAGCCTCTGATGACATCTGCAACGTTTTCGTTCTTAAAATGAAAACAAATGTTGATATTATTAGGGCAAAACATCAGTATTTGACCAAGCCAGGTGTTGGGTACAGAGCAGTTTATTAGGCTCTCTAATTCTCCATATGCTTGGAATTTGGGGGTAATAAAATTCATGATGCCTTGTGAGAGAGAGAGAGAACCCCTTTCCTGCCAGGCTCCTGTGGATGATGCCACTCACCTTTGATAAAAGGCTCCTTTGTGAATGCTGTGTGCTCCCCACTTCCCTCACCTCCCCTCAGAACAGACCTGATTCTGGAAGCCATGTCCCTCACACACCTGGGGGCAGGGCCCCCAAATGTCCTAACCCTCAAGGTTTCCCCTGAGGGGAGGAGTGTCCTTTGCCCACATTCCTTCCTAAGGATCTAGCTTTGCTTTCTATCTGCCGCTATGGTGCAGGGGCGGGGATGGGGAGAGGGGGAGACATGGGACTGGATTCCCTGACAGCTCTCAGGCCCCAATTCCAAGGGAGGGAGGCAGCTGCACTGAACACAGACACCCACTGCCCTGACCGAGGTTAATGCTGCTGGGCCTCCCCTGAAACCACAGACCACAGGGGATGAAGAATGAGCTAAGTGCTGTCTCTCTACTCTGCAGCCCTAGCCAGAGACACCAGAGGACCATCAGGGCCCCTGGCTGCTCCTGCTCAGCATGGGGGTGCTGCTCAGCGGGCTCCCTCCCTCCCTCCAGCATATTTCAGCCTTAACAATTTTAAATTCCTCCTAGGCCCCTGGGGATGGCTAGAGAACAGGCTGCCAGGCCTGCTTCTACCTTCCTGCACCTGCACTTCACACCTCCTGTGTCATCCAAGGGGCCCCTCTCAGTGGACCCCAGGAAAAAACTAAAGCCTGGGTGGGGAGGACTCAGGCCTGAGAGGGGATAAAATAGGGGGACAGGGGGAAGAATCCAGCCTCCCTCTCATGCATGAACAAACTTCACAACAGTTACTGCTTCTTGAGGGCCTACCACACGCTAGGCACCAGGCCAGTCAATTTACCTTGTCCCATTCATGCTCACAACCGTCCTACCCATTTTACAGATCCAGAAACAGGCTCAAAGACGTTCTGTGACCTTCCCTGCCCGAGGTCACACAGCCAGGAGTGGCAGAGCCAGGATTTGCCCTGTCTGAAGTAGCTTCACATCCCTGCAACTGACCAAGTGTCCCCACCACCCTGGGATGCCTGCAGAGCCAGCCCACGGTCATCCCACCGGCAAGGGGGGGGACGACAACGACAACGACGACGATCTGAGTCGGGAAAGGGGGCCTCGAGGGGTTTGGTGCCCACCAGGAGGCTCTCAGTACTGAGATATGGATGGCCATCATCAAGGCGGGCAGGTGGTCAGAGTGGCTGGGAGGCTAGGGCACACCTGTCCAGCCTCAGGTGAGCTGCTGGCCAGTCCTACCTCTTGGCCTTAACTGTGGATGAGGCCACCACATGATCCAGGGAGAGGCCCAGGCAGAGCCAGAGAAGGTGGAAGGAAAGGGAGAGATGTGGGTAGAATATGAGGGAAGCAGAGAAAGCCACAGGGTCCCACAGAATGAGGCAGGGACTGGAGACTAAGGGTGGCCCTGCTTCCCTCCCCCCATCACAGCTCGGGGGTACCGCTCTCCATGGCAGCCCCAAGGCAGAAGGCTGGGGCCCGCATCTCATCCCCTCACCCAGGCCAGGCCCCTGAGCAAGTGGCAAGCGTAAAGGTCAACTGGAATATAAAGCAGAATGTGCCTTATTTTCATTTCCAATATGTCTGGGTCATAAAAATGCTAGTTTAATAAATTGGGAGGAAACCGAAAAGCACACAGCTCATTCAGGGCTGGGCAGGGGAGGTACCATGAGCTTAACAGGTCTGACAATGTGGGTCCCACCCCTCCACAGGGCCCACTCCCTCACCAGGTTCCACACCTGGTCCCAAGGCTGACGGACTCCCTGGCACTGACAGGGCCTGGCACTGGGGTGGAGGGGAAGGGGCCTAAAGGTGGGGGTGTCCAGCCCGATTCTGCCCTCGATAAGCCCCTGGACCTCAGGGAGCCCTACAAGAGCCATGCAAAGGAAAAGGACCTCACGTACCAGGATGGCTGCAGCCCACGAAGGCTCAGGGAAGTCTTGGATTTTGAGTCAGGGTTTGAAGGAGTCTGACTCTGTCCATCAGACATCAAGAGGGGCACTCGAGGGGCACCTAGATGCCTCAGTGGTTGAGCATCTGCCTTTGGCTCAGGGCGTGACCCCGGGGTCCTGGGATCAAGTCCCGCATCAGGCTCCCTTCAGGGAGCCCGCTTCTCCCTCTGCCTGTGTCTCTGCCAATCCCTGTGTCTCTTATGAATAAATAAGTAAAATCTTAAAAAAAAAAAAAAAAAAAAAAAAAGGAGGGGCACTTGAGGAGGAGCACTTGACCAGGAAAATCCCTAAGGTAGGTTTGGAAAGCAGGGCCCAAGTTCAGAGAACATGCAGGGTTGAGGCAGGCTGGACTCCACTGGAGAGACGACCAGAAAGGCCACGGGGGCCATGGCAATCCCATGGTGACCTGACCCCTAGGAGGTAAAACTCAATGCTCCTTCTGCAGGAGAGGCCACGGGGGAGAGGAGTGGGGTCAGCCCACCTGATCCAATGTCCTCCTTCCACCCAAGGTCACACAGTGAGTTGGCAGCAGAGCCAGACCCAGAATGCAGATTCCTGAGCTATGGGAAGCCTCAGTGGTAAAAGGACCCACAGCTCTCCCCTGAGTGGGGAGCCAGTGATCACCCCAGCATCCCCAGACCTCATAGTGAGGTTCAGGAGAGCCCCAGGACCATCCCACTGGGGACACTCAGGTACACTCACCAGTCATCCCTCTGCCAAAAGCCACAGACCTGCCCAGCTCCCCAGCTTGCATGGCTCAGACCAAATCCTCTCACCTGAACCCCCCTTGGATGCTCTGTCAGCGGGAGATGAGGACCAACATTATGGAGCCCGGCTGTGCACCCACCCACCCCACCGCCAGCTCCTCTCTACATTATTCCACATCCTTGGCCTGAAAGGTACATTTGAGTCTGCCCATTTCACAGATGAGATGAGCAAGGTCCAGAGAGGTGGAGTGACCTGGGGCCAAGCTCTGGGCTACCTACCATGTGGCTACCTGCAAGGGCAGGGAGTGCTCTGGGCTTCGCTACAACCAGGCATTCAGCCGCCATCCACAGTCTACACGCTAGACGCTACCCTAGCACTCTCCATGCATTTGTGCAGTCTTCACGGCGCCCTATGAGGTGGGTTTCTGGCATTTCACGGACAAGGAAACTGAGGCACAGAGAGGTGCCCCCCAGGTAGTAAATGGCAGAGCAGGGGTTTGAAACCAGGCCCTGGAGCCAATACCTTAACCACTACATGCTACTGCCTCTTGGGGCTCCCTGTCTGGCTGGCCCTACCTGGCTCCTGTCTCCAGCTCTCCTTCCTCAGATTGGGGGAGAGTGGAAAGGGACAGCGTGGGGGGGGGGGGCATGGGTAGGAGGAGGCCAGCAGGATAGGATCCTCCCTCAGGCTCCGCCCTTATGGCTCCTCCCCCATCACCTGTGTGGCTCCAGGAGAATTGTGCAGGGACCACTTGCCTATTGTACAGGTGACAAAATTGAGGTCCTGAGAGGCCCAGTGATTGCCCAAGGTCATCAGACTCCTGCCCGCCCCCCTTCCACAACACCCTGTGCAGCAATAAGGAGCAGGATGTGGGTTTTGGAATCCCTGTAGTCCCCCTCTCCCTGCCCCCAGGGCTCAGTACTTCCTCTTGGGTTCCCAGGTCAATAACCAGGAAAAGCCATGCCCCAGGGCCTTTGTACTTGCTATTCCCTCTACCTAAACACTCCACCTCCAGATATCCATAGGGCAACCCCCCTTACTCTACCAAGCCTATGCACAAATGTCCCCTTTTCAGTAAAGCCACCCCCAACCATCCCATTGAAATTGGCCCCCCACTCCTTCACCTCTCTAGTTACTTCCCTGCTTTGTTCTCCATTAAGTATTTATATGCTTTACCTATCCACTGCCTGCCTTCCCCCTCAAACGTGGAAGCCCAGCAAGGCAAGGCCTTCCTCCGTTTTGTCTCCTGCCTTATAAGGTTCCTTAAAGCAGTAGTCCTCCACCTAGGGTGCACGTGGGTTTCACCGGGGAACCTGAGTCCCATCTCAGACCAATTAATCTGAATTCCTGGGGTGGGGCTCAGGTACTAGGATTTTTTCAAATTCCCCAGGTGATTTCATCGTGCAGCCAGATGGAGACTGCTGCTGGCAGGGCTGGGCACAGGAGATGCTCAGTATGGAGTTAGTAAACGAAAGAGTGAGTGAATGAATGAATGAGTGAGTAAATGAGTCAGTGGAGAATTAATTGATTTTTATAGGTGGACAAGCCGAGGTCCAGTCAGGAGAGAGAGCCAGATGCTGGCAGTAGTGAACTTGAGCCTCCCAGGCTCTGTCCCACCTCAACCGCAAAGTCACACCCCTTGCCCACCCAGGGGCCGTCAGCTCCCACCTGGACTCCAGGAGCCCACCAGGCTTCCCTCAAGGGCATTTCTGGGAAGTCCCCCCAGAGGCCCCACTCCCTCCTTCTACTTTCACAATAACAGACTTGTTTGCCAGTCCAGTCGCCAGGGCTGAATCCCGGCTTCCACTCCCAAACCTCCTGCATTCCGAGCGGCTCTGCAGGCACAGGGGGCACCTGGGAAGTAGCAGGCTTGCCAGGGCTGCAGGGTGGGTGGGGTGCCCCCTGGGGAAGCCAGGTGGAAGGGGAATGCCGGGCCCACTCAGAGCACCTGGTCTGGTGGCCAACCCAGCCCCCTCGCAGGTATCCAAACACAGGTCAGGCCTCCACGTCTCATCAGCCCCCTGGAGGCTGAGGAATCAAATGGCTCTAGTAAATTCCCCTGGTGGTTGCAATGAGCAGCCAGGCTTGAGAACCACTGAAGCCACACAACCTCTACCCCGGCAGCCCTACCCACCCGTCCTCCCGCTACCCCTGGATCCCCAGCATCTGACTGTATTGCGGGGGCTACCCCTCCACCATGGACAACATCCAGCTGGTTTGGACAGAGCTCAGAGGGCATGGAGAGAACTAGCAAAGGAGTAGTCAGGGGGGCTCTGAGCCTGGGCCTGCAGCTGCTTCCTGGGGCCACGTGTCCCCCCACCCCCCTCGGTGCAGGCTTCAGCCTGACCCTTATGTCTTGAGGCCCCCCTTCCCGGACTCTCACCACAGACGGACAGCTGATGATTGTGGGAAAGAGGGGCACAGTCAAGCAAGGCCTATGTGCTACCCCTGATAGTCACCCTCAGCAAGACCCCCTTCCCACACCTCCTCCACACATTCCCCACCCCTCATGCGGCCTAGCACTTCACAAACACTAACCTCTGGCAAAACTATTCTGGTGACACCAGTGTCCCCTGAGCACCTCCTCAGGGCTTTGCACACATTATCACCTCTGCCAGGCAAATACCATCATGCCTGTGAGCAAACAGACTCAGAAAGGCCACACAGAGTATCAGGCCAGGTCTCAAACCCAAGTCTTTCTGATGGCCAAGAGATAGGAGAGCAGAGTGGCGAGCTGGGTAGCTTCTGGGCCAAACAGCCTGCATTTGTATTCCAGCTCCACCACACATGCTGTGTGACCTTGGGCAAATTGCTCAGCTTCTCTGTGCCTCAGTTCTCTATTTGTACAAAGGGAATAACAATTACACACCAGGGCTTGCTGTGAAGATTAAGAAAAACCCTGGCACAGGATGTGTGTTTTGTTGTAAATGTGGGATTTTTCCACCTCAGACACCTCTCCTGGAGGGTCCCTCACTCACCCTCAAATATTTATTGAGGAAGCTTTGTTAGAACAAATCTCTAACAACAGCCTTAAATGGTACAGGATTAGATATGCACTAACAGGGAACACCGGAAGTGTTTTGGGGTTGGAGATACATCCAGGTTGGTCCTGGGATGACCAAAGTGGTGGGCACTGGTGGGCACTGGTTTAACCCAATGGTAAGATGGGCCTGGCTACAATCATGCCCACAGCCAAGAGCTGATACAGAACTCTGTAAACCATGGCGACCCTGCTGATAGCACAGAGTCTGGGGGGACATGGGGACAGCAGATGCCTCACTCTCCATGAGTTCATTCAGCCAAGATTCCTGAGAGCCAACTGGGGGTCCTGCAGGTGCTGCTGAGAGGCTGGCGGGGTCAGCTGATGTCCTCTGACTCATCTCACTTCCCAGGTGGGAGCTCAAGTGTAGCCCTACACCTGGCTGCCTCAGTTGGTAGAATGTGTGACTCTCGATCTCAGGGTTGTGAGTTCCAGCCCCATGTTGAGATTACTTAAAAATAGAGATTACTTTAAAAAAAAAAAAAAAAGAGTAGCCCTAGATTATACATAAATGTGGGCCTGGTATATACCCACAAAACTTTATTTATGGGCACCAAAATTTGAATCCCACATGCGTTTCCTGTGTCGTGACATTATTCTTTTGATTTTTTTCCTTCAACCACTTAAAAGACCAAGACTATTCTTAGCTCATGGGTCATACAAAAACAGGTAGCAGGCCAGATTTGGCTCTTGGGCTAACCCCTGGTCTACAGGGGAAAGGCAACAGCCAAGAGGAAAACAAGGAAATGTGCACATGAGTACAAACCATGATGAGTACCATAAAGGGAAAGACGGGGAAACAAGACCGAATAATTGAGGGGTAGGGGGGCTCCTCTGAAGGGAGTCCATTTAAGCTTCAGGTTGAATGAGAAGTACCTATCCCCACAGAGTGAAGGGAGAACATTCCATATACAGGGGACAGCAAATGCAAAGGCCCTATGGTGGGGAAAACAGTGTCATCAAGGACCATAAGGAAAACTTATGAGTTTAAGGAGTGCACCCAGGAGAGACAAAAGATGTGGTCGGAGTGCCTGGTAGCACAGAGCCTCTCAGACAGGCAGGAGTTTGGAAATTTGCATTTTAATCTAAAAGCAATGACAGGTTTAATAGGAGTGAGATCTGGCTTTTAGAAAGCTCACTATGGCCACTGAGCAAAGGTTTGGCTGTGGAGAGGCCCATTTGGAAGGAGAGAGAAGAGAAAGTTTCTGCAGTGGTCTGGGGAGAGGCCCCAGGGGTGGGAAGGGTGAGGGGTGTCATGTCTAGGGCACATTCTAAGAGGAAAGCCTATAGGGTTTGCTGACAGTAGAAAAAGGATGGACAAAACTGTCACCAGATTTTTTGGCCTGGTGCTGGAAGGATGAAGCTGTCTTCAAGGGAGTGGGCAAGCTGTGGGAGGGTGGATAGACTTTCTTGAAAGTTCCTCCTCGTTGTGCAGTGAAAACACTTTGAAGACACAAAGCCACATCCTCAATAGAATATCTTGTGTTATTTAAGCCATAAAGTTTCCCCCAGAGTCCTGGGTCAGGCACTGAGGAGCAGAACAAGCCAAGCACCAGGCAGGCAGCTTTCTCCAGAAGTAAGCCACAAACCTTTACAGCACTTACAACCCCATGTGGGTCCAGAGTATCACACAGCCAGGAGGGCTGGTGGGGGGTTGCACAGAAGGCCTAATGTGGCTCACCAGCGCCCCCGGCCCTGCCTTTCTTAGGAAGCTGGGGCACCTGCCCATCTCCACCCTCTCCCCAGCTCACCAGTGTCCCCTCTGCCCCCTCTTCTCCCAGCCCCCTTCTGCCCTCCCTCCATTTTACCCCACTCCTTCCTCCCATGCTCCATTGTCTGACAGTGAGACCTAGCTTGTTATCTTAAAGTTAGGTTGGCTGCTTGGTCTGCAGGAAGACGAGAGGCCCAGCAGATGGTGGGGCCTCTCCAGGATCAGCCTCAAAGGTCACCGTCTGTCACTGCCCACCCGCTCCAGCCTCTTCCACATCAATGGAGTCTCTCATGCTGATTTCAGGCCCCACAAGCTGTGCAGTGACATTTCCTGCGGGCTGACTGTGTGCCAGGCACCGTGCTAGGCCTTCTCTGGACATTAACTCTTAATTATCTCACCTGGTCTATGAGGATATGTTCTCATAGGATAGGCCTATGTTCTCATCCCCATTTTACAAATGAGGAATCAGAGGGGCACCTGGGTGGCTCAATGGTTGAGTATCTGCCTTCAGTTCAGGGCGTGATCCTGGGGTCCCAGGATCAAGTCCCACATCGGGCTCCCCACAGGGAGCCTACTTCTCCCTCTGCCTATGTCTCTGCCTCTCTCTCTGTGTGTCTCTCATGAATAAATAAATAAATAAAATTGTTTAAAAAAAAATGAGGAAGCAGAGGCACAAACAGGCAAAATAATTAGCCATGGTGACAAAGACTCTCTGGCTCCAGCATCCAAATTCTTCAACACCAGGCTGGATAACCCCACACACACCACCCTCTTCAAGCCTCAGCTTTTCTGTCTGCTGCAAATGAATGAGGGACTCAATGGAACGATTTCTGGATCCTTCTAGCCTTTACAAGTCTGGAATTTAAAAACTGCTTTCTTCCAAGGCACCTGATATATTCTTTCTCCCCCCCAACAGTGGCTGCTCTCAGGGAAAGATCTTCTTGGCCCATTCACACTATGGTATAAATGACCTACACGGTGAATGGAGGTGAGGGGACTCTGGTGGAAAGATTCAAACCCAGGCCTAACTCGTTCCAGAACCTGGGCTGTCCCAACATAGCATTGCGCTAGCCACATCCTTGGGCTTTAGGAGCTCTTCCAAAAGGTACTCTTTACACCCATCAATATTCCCTGTTCCCAAAGAGAGAGCCAAAATGAGGATGAAGGAAGAGGATGGGAACAGGAAGTAAGGGATATAAGCTATCAAGTCAGACCCACGAATTCTGAGAGTCAGGGCTTCTGGTCCCCATGAAAGCCTGGGTCCCACTTCCAACCCAGTTTATTTGGACAGGCATTCTGGAAGGAGTCAGGCCTGGGAGCTGAGGACCTAACTTCTGGCCCTGCCTAGAAGGACTTAGATTCTACATCTGTACGATGGGGAGTTGGCCCCTTCCAGCTCTACTAGTTTTGAGTTTTGCTCATACCCTGACCCCAAAGGCACCCCATTAGCTTTCTCCAGGTAGGAAATCACCTCTAGTGCCCCCAAGCCCAGAGCTCCTCTCTGAGCTGTGCACAAGAAACTCACCTCTTAGAAGAAGGGGAGCTATAATCACAGCCTCTGGTAGAAGTTCCCAGCAGGCCCCACTTATTGGCCTTGGCAGAGCAGGGCTGGGGCTGCAGTGATGCCCTTTGAAACTGACACCTGACACAGCAGCTCTCCTGGCCTGGGCGCCCCTCCCTCATGCTCCCCAGGCAGTGGCCTCTGCTCCTGACCGCCCCCAACAAAGTTCAACCTTTTTGCCTCTGTAAAAGGCTTTTAAGTTTCTCACCCAGCCTCTCATTTCTCAGTTTAATTATTGAGGAGCCCTCTTGTCGCCAGGCTGGAACATTAACACTGTTAAAAAGGAACCCAAGGAATGCAGACCACAGATGACTGCCTCCCTCTGGCTCTCTCCCCATCTCCCCTGCCCTGAATCTCCTTTCCAACATGTCCCTCCTGCCCCCATTCCTTCTCTCCTCCCCAGGCCCCCACCTCCCAATCCCATCTCACTTTCTGTGCAGCAGGGAGGCTCCTGACCCCCTGCCTCAACCCATTCATCTCTCGGGCAATCTGAGAAGGCACAGATAAAACTGAGGCCTCAGCCATGTTCATAGGTAACCAGATGGGCAGAAAAAAAGGAGTACCTGTGAGCCCTTAGGCTGGTGAGGCCTGGCTCCAGGCACCCTCACCCTACCAGAGACCTTGTGCCAACTAGAGAGAGATTAGCATGGAAGTCACAGTGCACTCCCAGTGGAGTCATTGATGCCTCACTCCAAAATATCCATGTTTCCAAGAACTCACAGATACCATTCTTGTACCCTTTACCCTGTGTCAAGTGACACCTCTCCACTCCTTTAGCCTCTCCATCTCTCCATAAAGTGGGTACTGGCTCATCTCTGGGAGATGGCAGGGAGGCACTCACTGAGGTCATGGACACAAGGGTCCCATCACCTTTGGTTCAGGATGTGATCCCAGAGTCTCGGGATCCAGTCTCACATTGGGCTCCCTGCACGGAGCCTGCTTCTCCCTCTATGTCTCTGCCTCTCTCTCTCTGTGTGTGTGTCTCTCATGAAAAAATAAATAAAATCTTTAAAGAAAAAAAAAAAAACAAGGGTCCCATCAGACTGTCTTCTAAAACACCCACAGTCCCCAAAAGTGTTTTTTTTTTTTTTTAAGATTATATTTATTCATGAGAAACAGAGAGAGAGAGGCAGAGATACGGGCAGAGGGGGAAGCAGGCTCCATGCGGGGAGCCTGATGTGGGACTCGATCCTGGGACTCCGGGATCACACCCCGATCCGAAGGCAGACAGACACTCAACCACTTGAGCCACCCAGGTGCCCCCAAAAGTGTTTAATAAAAAGCTCCAATAAGGAAACTGCAACAGCCCCATGTATATAGTCTGGGCCTCTTCTCCAAGGCCGAGGACCTAGGCCCCACCCAGACAGATTGACAAGGAGTCTGGGGCTTGTCCTTTCTGCTGATGGCCCCAGGTGGCCTTCCCTCTCAGGCCTGGGGCAGGCAGGCTGAAGCAATGACTCAGCTAACCTAAGCCATTGCCAGGACCTGGCCTGGGCAGCTGAGCCCTGCTTTCTCCTCCCCTCTGGGTCTCCACTCCTCAGTGCGGGTGGGAGAAGTGGACCAGGCTACCCATTCCCAAACCATCTGTAAGGAATGATCTCTGGCAGCACAGCCCCCTGGGGGCTGTTTGGATTGTCTACTGCAAGGGCAAAGTTTCCTTCAAGTTTTCTGTTCAGCTTAATCTGGCATTCTTCATAATTCATCCATTTGCTTAAAAATTAAGATAGTGTTTCCATTTGGATTATAAGTAAAACCAACACCCCAGGAAGAAGGCCCATAGGTAAGGAGCACAAGGCACATGACCCCACAAAGTTCTAACTCCCACCCCACGCTGTAACAGGACAACTCTAGCTTCATTTCTTTCCCACTCCCACCCCATGCCCAACTTAGTGGACTTCTACACCATTCACCTCCACTTCAACCCAGGCCCCTAAAAATGCTCCCAAAGTACTGATGCACTATGGGACTGGACAAATGGGCTCTTGAAAAGGTCTAGGTGAGAGAGTCACAGCCTCACCACTTCCCACTCTGCATGGGCCCAGACAGCCTCTCTCAGCCCACTGGGTCTAACTTTGGAGACTGAGGAGGGAAGGGGCCACCTCCAGAGGCTGGGAACCTGACACCAGGATGAAGGAGGGACCCAGTGGCTTCCTCTGTGCTTTCCTTCCTCCTCCTCCCACATATTTTCCCTCCCTCCCTCCCCCCCCCCACCCCGCACCCCTTACACAACACACACACACACACACAAGCACACAAGCACACACAAACACACAGCAAAGAAGGCAGGCTCCAAAGAAGAGCGGCTCATAATTATTGGTAAAATGCTTGTAATGTTTTTCTCTCTACCCGGTAGCTTTCAGTTGTTTTAGCAGCTTAGCGAAGCACTTGGCTCCAATTGAATTGCAAATCAGCAGCTCTTGCCCCAGGAAGAGAGGAAGGGAGGTAGCAAGGAGGGGGCAGGGAAGGATTCCAGACGAAAGGGAGAAAGGTGTGCAAGGAAGAAGGGCAGGAGGAAGGAAATGAGCAAATGAGCAAGGGAAGCTTGGTTCTGGGCCCAGAGCAACAGCTACAGAGACCGCCTGCTCCTTCGAGGCCCTTTCCCTGTCCTCATCCACCATCCACCTTCTGCTGTAGCCCACTGCCCCATCCAAAATATCAAGACACATTTTATAACCATAATCTTGGGGTGAAGTGTGAGGGCCACACTGGGCTTTCTCAACTACTACAAGAAAAGCATATCTTTCTAGGGAATTACAATTTATTTGAAAACAATGTCAAAAACAAAAGTCTTGCTTTATCTCTTTGGCAGTCTCCAACATTCATATTTCCATTTTATCTATTTCTTTGACTCTGTTTCTCTTTCTGACTACATGTATTTCTACATATCCATCTGTCTGTCTTTTTACACATCTGTCCACCTATCTCCTTCCTTCTGTCACCAGCACTTCATTCTCCCCTCTTGGTTCAGAATTCCCCACAGAGGAGCGGAGTTGATCAGGGAACTCTGGGCGGCCGTGCTGTTTCAGCACCATGGTCAGCACCCCGGAGCCGCTCCTCCCTGACACCTACACTCCTCGGATCCTCAGCTCTCACCACAGGACTGCCCCCAAATTCTCAGATACTGTTGTGGGGGATGGTACAGTCCTCAGAGTCCAGGAGGGAAGAGGAGAAAGAAACTAGCCAGGCCTGGCACCCTGGGTTGTTGGCGGAAGACCACGTCTGGGGCCAACTGGCCAGACACTAACCTTGAAGAGGCGAAGGATGTTGGCCACCATGATGGAGACAGAGCTCCCTGAAGCACCGATGACACCGACCACACGTTCCGGTTTGGTGATGATGGGGGGGCCGCCACTGCCACAGCGGACCTCTGTGCCATCCTTCTCGATGAGCGCCTGCACAAAGGTCAGGGACTGCTCGAGGGCATGGGTGTCCCTCGAGCAGGTGTCCAGAATGCGGGCGCCCAGCGTGATGTTGGGCAGCAGGTCCGGGTCATTGTTGATGCGATCCAGGGCAAAGAGCATGGCCTCCAGCCGATGGATGCCCTTCTCCTTCTTAAGTTCTCCACAGGCCTTGCCCTCTGAACCCCGACCGTGCACTGGGAACAGGCCGCCCAGTGTGATGTCCCCATCTATGCGAATGGAATTCATGTGGGGGTGGCCCTTGGGCTTCCCCAGGGAGGAAGGCACCCAGGGGCCATAAAGGCTAAGGAGCAGGCAAAGAGGCAGCCGGGCCCACCACCAGCCCCAGCCTGTCTTCCCAGGCATCTCGGAAATCCCTAGAGACCCATGAAGGGCAGGCCCCACTCCTAGCCTTGGCAGGCCCCTGGCCCCACAGCCTGGGTGAGCATGGGCAGGGCAGCCCCCACAAGTCTCTCCAGGGCTGCTTCAGCAGCAGGGTGGCTGAGGGCAGCCAATGGGGTCACCCATGCTGGTGCTCCTCGCCACTCAGGCAGTGCTCAGTTGCTGACATGGGCCATTCCCACAGGCAGCAGGGAGTGGCCAGGGAGCAGCAAAGCTCTAGTCTTGGTCCTCACGTTCTGCGGGCCTGTTCTTGACGGATGAATGTGAAAAGAGAGTGCTCCTAGCTTCACGTATCTTGGCATCAAGGAGAAAACAGCTTCAATGCTCTCCTCCTACCAACCTTAGAAGGGAGAGAGAGGGAGAGGGAGGGGGAGAGGGAGAGGGATGGAGAGAGGGAGAGGGAGGGGGAGAGAGAGAGAGAGAGAGAGAGAATCAAACAGAAGCCCAAAGAAGACATTAGCTATTCTGATCTCTCATGAGGAGCCTGAGAGAAGGAGATGCTGGAGGTTATCGCCACAGGCTCCACAAATCTGAACTTGGTTTTCTCCCAGCTGCTGCTCGACTTTGGTTCAAGTGGGAGAGCCTGAGGCAGAAATTAGGTCATGTTTGAAGATTTCTTAGGCCTAGACCCACTGCCATCAGAAACCAGGGGATCAGAGTGCACACTCCCCAGGAACAGCCTGAACTGACTTGAGAGGAAGAAGGGTCTTCCTCAACACTCACCCACATGAGGGAACAGCAAGAAATCAGGTCCACAGGATCCAACCCCATTTTAGAGATGAGGGAACTGAGGCCCAGAGCAGAAGAGCATTTTGTCCAAGTCACACAGGTAGTGAGAAGCACAATACCACGCGGACCCCAGCTTCCCAGCTCTGGAGCCAAAGACACTTAGGTTCCTTGGGGACTGAGGAATAAGGAAGCCAGCAAGGCCCCCTGCAGAAGAAACCAGGCTGGGAGCTGCTCACTCTGAAGACCAGGGAGAAGCTGGGGCTGTCCCAGCTCAGAATCCTCATCCCAAATCCAATCGGGCAATGCAAATTTCACATTTCTACCTCAGCCACACCCCTGGCAGACGGTAACCCCAGGGGCTCCAAGCTCAAGGAGGTAGGCCTCCTTTTCATTTGCTTGGCCTCCCTCCCCCACCATCTTTCTCATGGTCTTTAGCTCTCAATTTCTCCACTGCTCTTTCTCTCTCCCCCACTTCCTCCCTCTGAGAGGGGGGGCTCAGGTTATGGCGTGAACTACTGCACATTATTATGATCATTGTCATTATTATTGTTGTTGTGATTAAATATTTATCTGCAAGGGTAGAGGAGAGAACACCAGCTCTTCCTCATTCTCACTGCTAATTTGGGCTAATTTCCCCTGGGGTTCCTTCCCTTGCCCCAGCCTCCCACTCGCTCAAAACCAGCAACCTCCCTCCCCTCAACTTAGAAGGCCACAGGGAGAAGCACTGGAAGCTGAGTCAGGGATTGGTTGGGGGGCTGACACCCAGGCTCCCATTCCAATGGGTTTGTCAAATGAAGACCAGCAAGCCACTCACCCATTCTGTGCCTCAGTTTCCCTAGCCATTTAGAAGAAGGGCTTGTGTTTGGATTAGGAGGTTTTCCTAGAGATGCAGTCCCTGCATCCAGGCCAAGCAAGCCTCTCAGAGCCACCTGTCCCCTGCTTGGACTTCCCCCACACAGAGGCCCCAACTGCTCCAGTTCTGGGAAAGGAGAGGAAGAAGAGAGTACAGCCTCAATTCCTGAGCTTCCCTGCCTAGCGCCTTCTGAACCCTCACCTCACACATCTGACCCCTCATCAAAATGTTCCCCCACCCTTTAGCTCCTCAGAGGCCAAGAACAGCTATTAATTCTCCTTCAGCCCATGCCACAGGGGAACCAGAAGCCCCGAGGAATCCCATAACCCTCCCAAAGTCACAAAGCAAGTCAAGATGGGGCAAGACTCAAAGCCAGCACCAGTCACACTGAGAGGTCCGAGGTAGCCTGCAGGAAAGCTTCCTAATCCCACAGCCACTCCTGAAGCCAGGAGCCAGTGACCTAGTGCTGGGGCGGGGCGGGGGTGGGGTGGGGTGGGGTGGTGGTGTCAGTACCTGGGGGAAGGCTGAAGAGTAAGAGCTGCTAAAACACCGGAGGGGGGCTACACCTCAATGGAACTGTCATCCCCACTTCCACCTCCCTGTGAGTGAGTTTAGCAGATGGCTTTCTGGGTGGCCACGGGGAGTGAAGGGCTGTGGGGTAGTTGCCACTGATGCCAGCACCAGGCAAAGGCAATTCAGACAGGAACACCGGCGGTCCCTGCCCCTGCCATCCCCTAGAGAGATCTCCTTCCCAGATCTCCAGAACAGAAGGGGATGGATGAGGATGCGGTCCGGGGGAAGACTGCCCCTGCAGGGCACTTTCAGCTGGCACAGCCATGGGAAGGAGTCCCCTCCCGGCCGGTGTCCCATGGGTGGGACAGCCCACACAATGAAACACTGTCTTGTCCAAACACCATGGTGGCCCTGGAGCGATGACAACACTGCTGTGTGCCGGGCACCACACTAAGTGCTGGGCGTGCATGGCAGCGGGCTCACACCCCGGAGCGGCGGGCTCAGAGGAGGAAGGGGAGCTCCACCCCAGGCCCAGGCCTGCAGGCCCCCCGGAGCCCGCGCTCTGCTGGCGGCCCTCTCCTAACATCCTGCCATCCTGCGGGCCGGGCCTGGGCGGCCTGGCTTAAACATGGAGGGAGTCCTGGCCTCAGATGGGCCTTGTGAGGAGGCCGCAGTGGGGCCGATGCTGGCGGAGGGCCGGGGCTCCTCGCGGTCGGCCCAGCTCAGGCTCCAGATTCCTCGTGAAGGCCCAACACCGGCTTCTCCTGGGAGCCCACGCACCCCAGGCGGAGCAATGTGCACACACCATACAGACACAACACACACTGTACACACAGCACACAGACACGAACGTACCACACCACACACACACCCCATACACACAACACAGATATAAACGTACCACACACACCATACACATAACACATAGACAAACATGCTACACACCACATACACCAGACACAGACCACATACCACATACACACCATACACACACACTATACACACACCAAACATACAGCACAGATACAAACATAGCACACACTATACACACATACCACATACACACATCGCACATGCATATACCACACACACCCACACACCATACACACATTATACACACATGCCATACACACACACCACACATATATATATCACATAGACACAAACATACTACACACCACATATGCCACAGATACAAACATACCACACAGAATACACACATACCACACGTGCATACACCACACACACACCATACAGATACACCCATACCACACACATATAACATATATCACGTAGACACAAACATATCACACAGCATGCACATACCACATATACCATATGCACACACACCACACACATATATACCAAACATATCATACATACACACTTGTACATACATATATCACATACACATAAACACATTACACACATGCCAGACATGAACACAGCACATACCAATACACACCACATGCCATATGCACACACACCCTACATACATACTACACACCACAGACACCACACACACATACACCACAGACACAAACATACCACACACCAGACACACACACACACAATGGGGAGAAGCAGAGGCCACATGGTGGAAGGAGGCCTCAATGAGGAGAAAAGCAAATTCTTGCAACATTAGAATCAAGAGCCCAAGGCCCCAGGCCCTGCCCCCTAACTGCTCACAGGCTTCCCTCCACCCCGACGGCCCTGCCCCCACCCACAGCAGTCCCGCTCCATCCCTGGTCTTCCCCATCCCTGGTCTGCTGGGTCTGCCTTTTCTGAACATCTCCAAAGAGCTGGGCAAACCACCGCCTCTTTTAGCCTCCCCTCCTTCTTTTGATCCTGTAACAGGAACAAGGGAAAAGTAAAAATACTCTGAGTAAAAGGCGCCACCAGGAGCAGAGGCTGGGGGTGGGGCAGCAGGGGGAGCCAAGGCCATCCTTCCATACCCTTCCGTACCCCCACCGGGCAGCCTCCACCTTAGCAAAGAGGGGCCAGATGGGGGGAGGTTGAGTCCTCAGGCCACCCCCTCAATTCTAAAACAGCCAGGGAAGCTCACACTTCAGACGTTTGGGGGCTGGAGGTGGGGGGTAGGGGGTGGGGAGTGGGGGGCCTCTTATTCTACCCTTCCCTCTCCTTCCCCACCTCTCTCCTCAACCTGTCTATTCCCTTCCCTTCCACCCCCTGTCAGATCTTTGGCTCCAGATAGGCAGGGAGGGACAAGGAGCAAAGGAAAGAGCACATGGTCATCTCCACACACAACAGCATCTTTCAGAACATCCTCCAGAGAGGGGATGTAAGGAGAGCCAAGGAGGGAGGGTGCAGTCTGCCCTCCTCCCCCTCCAGCCCAGGCACCCTACAATCTGAGGGCCTCTCTGATATCTGCAGGCCTGCAGGGAGAAACTCCCCAACCTGCCTTAGTGATCCTTCCAAGTCCCATGCTTCCGCACGTCTAACCTAAATCCTTCCCTCCACAACCAGGGCCTGAGCCAGGAAGAACCACAAACCATGGAACGACAAGCGGCTCCAAAGAGAGCTACTGCAACGTTTACTAAACTCACTCAGCTTTTTATTCTCCCAAAGCTAGGGAAAGAGAATTCTCCCCAAACACCAAAGTAAGGGACAGAGTCAGAGGGAATGACCCTGCACTTGGCACCCAGAGCTGCTCAAGCAGGCTTTCAGCCCCTGCAAGGCCACTCAAGCTCTGGGCTCTTCCCCCTGCCCTGCCCCAGCACCCCCTCTCAACCTCTGCCTTCCTTGAGCCAGGCCTCCTCCCTCCCCTCAGCTTTTCCACATTTCCTCCCCAACTTCAGTCCTCTCCATTCACCTCTGTCTCTGTGGCCTGGCCCAGCCCAGGTGCTCAGCAAAGCTGGGCGTGGCGTCTGTTTTGAATCTCTGAGCTGTTTAGACACTTCATCACCCACAACTCACACTTCCACGGGAGGGGCTCTGCTCCCCAGCAGGAAACATGAGGGAGAACCAGGGCCCTTCCCCTTCTTCCCCCACCACCCCAAGCCCACAGGTGCCCACGCAGACCTGAGACGCTGGACTGCAGGCCACCTCTGAGGCCCCCTCCCTCCTGCCCCCCTGGGGGCCCCGCACTGGTCCAGCAGAGGTGCGCTATGCTGGACAGTCTCCTCCCAAATGGACAGAGCCTAGACCCAAGGAACAAGCAAGAAGACGCTGCACCCCACAGCAACGAGGCCCATAGTTTGATCCCCACCCTTGTGATCCCTGGTCCATGGGGAAAGGGGATGGCTAATTAGCTCCCTCAACCTCAACAGCCCAACCCTCTCCCCACAGGGACCACAGCTTGAGGAGACCGTGTCATACTCCTCTTGCTATCTCTGCATCCCAGCCTGGCACATTGCCTGGCATCCCCCACCAGAGCTTGTGGAAGGGAACGAATGATGTGATGCGAGTGAAGAATTCTGGGCTCTTCCCACCCTCTCTCCCAGGTCATCAGTGTCAATATTAATAGAAACAGCAGCCCTGCTCCCAGACACTCCCCAGGGCCGTGCCAGGCCATGTTTGAAGAGCAAGGAGGAGGGCACAGTGGGGGTCCAGGCTCCGTGGATCTCATTCTTTTCCCATCCCCAAGAAGCTCCAGCCCACCAGCCTGTATCAGGAACCCTCCCAAGTACAGAAATCCCCAGATCTTGCTTCATAGGCCATCCCCTCCCTGTTACACCAAAAGAGCCTGATTCCAAAGTGACTGGTTCGCTGGGCATGTGGTGGGCATTGCAGAAACATGCAAGGAAAGAAGAAATGATAGAGGACAGGAGGGATGAGAAAGTAATTCCTCAGCTCAATGCCCATAGAAACTAGAGAAAACTTCAAATCCGCCATTGTGGTTCCTCCAATCTAGGATTCCCTCCAGCCTCCTCCCTGTGACTTTCACCCTTCAGGTAGCAACTGAGACCCTTCCTCCTCCAGGAAGCCTGCCCTGATGATCCTAGCTCTATTTCCTCCTTCTTGCACATTCACATCTCCCTCTCTCTTTCTCTCTCTCTCTCTCTCTCTCTCTCTGTGTGTGTGTGTGTGTGTGTGTGTGTGTGTGTGTTATTTGGCAATGATGAGCCTGGAAGATTTTAAGGGCCTGTGTGGACCACACTCATCTCTGCATCTCCTGTGCCTAGCCCAAGGCTCAGAAACTCTCAATAAGCAACAACACACGGTCTTTGCCCGGAGCCAGCAGGCAGCCAAGGTGATGCCCAGGGCAGGGTCTGAAGCAGCATTCTGCGTCTGCAGAGTAAAACTCTGACCTGGCACCAAATCCTCACACGTCCCTGGTGTGGTCAGGCATAGAATACATCCTTTCTGCCATAACCATTCAGTTATTGACCGTGTCGATCAAATGTGTGCTGGCTCTGCTCTGGGCACTGGAAATGTGCTAGGAGTAACAGACACAGACAGCAGCACCCACCTCTTGGGGCCAACCTGGGGGGTGGCCCAGGAGATGCAATAAACATACTTACATAAAGATATGTGGCACTTCAGGGAGTCCAGAGGTTATGAAGAAACTAAGGCAGGTAAGGAGAGAGGTCAAGACCCTGGGGTCTGTTCAGAAAAAGATAGTCAAGGCAGGCTTCTCTGAGGAGGTGGCATAGGAGAAAGCAATTAAAAACAGTAGAGGTGTGAGCCACAAAAGTGTCCCAGGTAGAGAGAAGCAAGGGCAAAGTCCCTGAGCTCATGTTTAGCATTGATTGTTCAAGGACTAGCAAGGAAGCCGGAGTACCCGGAGGGCAGTGGGAACAACGGGAGGGGGGAGAGGAGGTCAGAGAGGGCATGGGTACAAGATCAGACAAGACCTGTGCTGATGGAGAAATGGGGGCCCACTGGAGGGCTCTGAGCGCAGTGACAGGCAAGGATTCATGGCAAGAGAAACCTGAGACTCAAAGAGATGCCACCTGCTAAGGCCACAGCAGCTCTGGTCAGCTGAAGGCAAAGCAAGCCCATCTCATCAGCCCAGGAAGGGCCCGACACTGACCTTCCCCTTCGCCCGGAGGGGGAGCGCAAATCTCCATTTGCCAGCCCCCACTTCCATGTAGACTTCCAGGCCTCTCCTTCCTACCCCAACTTGTCCTGCCTCCACCTACCACCACTGCCAACCCGCCCCCCTCCCAGTCTTCTGGCACAATCCAAGTGGGCATGTGTCTTTGTTTGCAGCTGGTGCTACTGTGAGCTTCCCGACTAATACTGTTTCTTCCTCTCTCCTCCTTCTTCCTGTCCAAACACCTCCTTAACTCAGAGCTCCCCCTACTCCAGCACTGCCCCAGAGGGAGAGGGCCCACGGGCTTCACAAGTCAAAGCCCAGACTCTACCATCTTACACAGTCATAAGCACAACCAGTTGTGGGTGACCCTCCCATCCCCAGGCCACACAGGAGCCAGGCACAGGGAAGGGCCAGTGCTACCTGTGAAGTAAATGGCTCACCAGAAAGTTAAGATCAAGTCCCCAATCTTTATTCCTAAAGATCAAAAATCACCCAGTGATTTTAGAAACAATAAAGGTGTAAGCCACAGCAATGACCGTGTTTTCACTAGAAGTCACAGGCCCAACCAGAAAACAGGTCCAGAGGCCAGTTTCTATCACCCTGAAGAGCAGAGAGGTGGGAAGGCTGAGGATAGGGGACAGGGCAGGACCCAACCTCGTGGTCCAGCCTGGGACTAGCAGCCAGCTGGCTCTCCTGGGACCCCCCTGCATTACAGCCAATGGGCAGCCAGTGCTTTCTCCAGAATGGGGAGGCTTAACCAGATACTACAGCTAGCTAGTCAGCGTGGCTCAGCCTGAAATGGCATGGGCTGGCATTATGGGCTGGCATTTCCCAATTACCACAGATAATATCTCCCTTAATTGAATGGGGTCCAGATAATGTCATTATGCACTGCATTCCCCAATTTATTTAATATACATGTGTACACATATATTTATGCCTCACTGCTGCCAACGACATTGCTAAAGGTGAGGTTGATAATAAAACATTTCGACGGGAGTCATCAGCTTTAATTTAAGGGGTGATTTTTACTATCCTTGTGGTGCTCATTTTTCCAAGGAGCCAAGAGAAACAACGGACAGGCTGGAAGAGGCTGGCTCAGGCCTGCGGGCTAGGAAGTGGGGTGGGCAGGGCTGTGGGGTAAGCTTGTCTTTTCCAAGCAAGTTCTGCTGCTACTCCTCCTTCTTAGGAGTGAGTTCAGGCAGGGAAAGGGGGGGGGGGACAGGGGGGAGCAGAGGCAGAAGCACCACCCCCCCCCCCAGCTTGACTGCAGGACTGGCAGGGAGGAGGAAGCTTGTCTGGAATGCAGAGCTACGAGGCTGGGGTAGCACTGAGAAGCAGCAGGGTGACATACTGGGAGAAAGGCAGGGCAAGAAGACAAGGGAGGCCAGAGCCAGGCCAGAGCCAGTCCACAGCCAGGAAAGAAGCAGAGTTCCCAGGAGCCAGGAAAAGACAGTCTGCACTCTGCAAGGGTCAAAGACAGTGAAATCTCTAAACTAATTTTTGATAGTCCCCTGCTAACTGGGGCAGAGTTGACACGAAAACAAGCCCTCCTTGCTCTTTCCAGGAGTCAGCACCAGGCTAGGTGGGAGCAACGGAAAGCCAGTGTCCTTGGCCGCAGGCCAGCTACCCACCAAGGCAAGCCCCTGAGTCTCCTGCCTCGGGTCAGCCCAGCTAGCTGGCCACTCCTCTGCCAGCCCCAGCAAGCAGGACCAGAGCCCAGATGCCGGCTTCCCCCTATGCCTTCTCCGGGTAGCAAAGGCAGCTTCCACTCTGCAGAAGTGAGATAACCTCCCAGCCAGCAGCTAGCGGGCCCAGCTGCCCAGGCTGCCAGTGGGGCCTGCCCACTGCAAAGTTAGGTTCTCAGCCGGCCAAGCAGAGGAGGACAACGGGGTGGGCAGATGTCTTGGGGTGGGTGGTAATTAGGGGCTGTGAGCTCCAGACTTGTCTAGGGTAGAGGATGTGTCTGTTGGCTGTAATTATAAAGCTCAGAAACCCGTGGGTCCCCTGATCCCATCTTTTCCTGCCAGCTACCCCCCTGCAGCAGGGTGGGTTGAGGTGTGGCCCAGCATCCTGGAAGCTGGACCAGGGGACCCCCCATAGAGCTTTTTGCTCCCTCCCCTTCCTGGTAGCAGGTAGCATGCTAGCTGCTCACTTACTGGCTGGCTTGCTCACTGATGCTCTCACCTACCTCGGGCTGCCTGTCTGCCACTGTGCCAGGCACTCCTCTTGGGGACGTCACGCCTCCAACAGAATGAAGACGCCCAGACGCAGGCTGGGGGAGGAGGGATGAGGGAGGAAGACAGGTGCGGCCTACACTAGGCCACAAAGGCCAAGAAAACAGCTCAACTCCTGACATGCTCCCGCCCCCCCCTTCCCCCCTGCCAGCTCAGGACTCCTTCTCTGTGCCCTGCAGCCTGCCCTACCACCATCCCATATATCTCTCATTTACCACCAGTAGAGCATCCTTTTGGGTTGAGCATTGCCATCTCCTCTCTGGGCCTCTTGCAAATGCAAACATCCCAGAGAAAGGTAGCCCTTGCACTGACTGCTGCCTGGCGGGAGGAGGCGGGTAATAACTTTTTGGTATTTTTGTCTCTGAGAGGTTGAAGGCATTGACAGGTGAGGGAAAGTTTATGGCTAACAGACAGAGGTTGGAGGAAGGGGAAGACAGTGGTCATCCAATACCTAAGTGGGCAGGCATGCTCATCCAAGGCTAAGCAGAGTCTCAAGGGTACCAACCCCAAAGGCCCCCAACCCCATGTCAGGGATAGGACTCTGAGTAAGGGCCAAAGAGGCCCTCCAGTGGTCTTCTGTGGGGCCCAGGGAAAGGGACAGAGCTCTGAGCCCCCCCTCCATTGCAGACAGGTCCTCTTCAGGGGCCCTCACCACTAGCTCCCAGAGCCTGCCCAGGAGCCGTGACCACACCCAAGAGCCCCCAGACACACCTGTGGGAACTCTCTGCCACCTCAGGAAAGGTCACCCCGAAAGGCTCCCTAGGGTCCTCACCTCTTGACTGAAGTGCTCCCACCACCCAGGCACTGGCTTCTGAAGAGTTCAACCAGCAGACGCAGAACCCCAGGCCCACATCCCATGTGGATCTCAGAGGGGAAAGTGGGGCAGACCCAGCGCGCACCCTGGGGGAGTAGGGAGATGGAATTTAGAACATTCTTTATTTCCACCATGAGCTGGCCCCAGGGACGTGAGGCTGAGTAGCAGGCTGTGGGAAGGGGGTGCCCAGCGTGGAGACTCTCAGAGCACTGGCCCCGCCGCCTACCCTGAGGCCCCACAGTGGCCCAGAATGGAGGATGATGGGCGCACACGCGCGCGCACACACACACACACACACACACCCTCCCCCATCACCGAGAGCTTTCCGACAGACGACAGAGGGTCAGACAGACTAACCACGGCTCCCACTGACACGTGGATTCGGGCACCCCACTAGGCAAGCCCAGCTCAGTCCGCAAAGCGGCTCTCCCGCACCCAGGGGCAGGCACGGTGCCGAGACAGGGTAAGGAAGCGCGGAGCCTCCTCCGAAACGGACTGAACTCTAAGGAGGGGGTGTCACTCGTGGCCTGGGGGCAGGGGGCGCTCGTACGCGGGGCCTCAGGACTCCCCGCCGCCGCCACTGCCGCCCCATTTCTGCACAAACAGCTTCAGACCGCCCCGGTGCGGGGGCGCCTCTCTCAGGCCGGGCCTCCGCCTCGCAGCCCCGCCCCCGCGCGGGGAGGGGGCGCCGCCAGTTCCCGGGCGCCGGGGAAGCCCGACCCCGGAGGGGACCCCCCAGCACACACACGCGCGCACACACACACGCGCGCGCGCACGCACGGCCTGGCCACCCGCCCGGCGGCCCCACAGAGCCTCGGGTTCACCGGGGTCCCGGAGAGGGTCGGTGCAGAGTATCGGAGGAGCCCCTGACCCTGAAGTCCCGGGGCCGCGCGGAGCCCCCAGGCCCTGGGGCGCAGTCCCAAGCCGCAGCGGCCGCGAGCCAGCGGGTCCCCGGCTCGGCCAGTGGCGAAGGTGCCGCTGGGGCGACCAGGGTAGCGGGACGCGGTGCAAGGGAAAGGAGCCGAGGCGCGCGAGGCTGGCGCTGCCCGCCCTGCCGCCGGGGGACCGCGGGGAAGGGGTGCAGATGACGCCCCGCGCCCCCGCCTGCCCTGCCCCTCCGCGGAGGGGGCGCGCTAATGCCCCCGCCCCCACCTGAGAGCTGCCACGACCCCCATTTGGCAGAACCTGACATAAGCCCCACTGCACAGAGACACTTTCCCCCAGGCCCGGAAAATAAATAAATAAATAAATAAATAAATAAGCCGCTGCCCCGTCCCTCCCTCGCGGGCGTTCGGGGAGCCTGCCCTAGCCCCGAAGGGAGACCCTCCAGCCCGGGTCCCGCGCCCTCCGGCCCCGAGGGCTCCGGTCCGCCGGCCCTCCTCCGGGCAGCCCGAGCGCGGGAGCTCAGAGGCCACCTCCGCGAACCCCGAGGTCCCCGCCGCAGCCCACGCCCCAGAGGCCGGAGGGCACCGTCCCCTCCGCCGGTTCCCCGCGGGCCACAACTCACCGCGCGCCGGCGAGGTCTGAGCCGCGGCGAGGGGTCGGTTGCGCTCCCGCCTGCCCCGGGGGCGCCGGGAGGCGGCGGCGGCGGCGGCCGCGGGCTGCTCGCGCTGCCCAGAGCCCGGGCCGCGGCGGACGGCGCTGACGCTGCGGACCGAGCCGGGCGCCGAGCCGCCCGGAGTCCCGGACGCAGCGGGGATGGGCCGGCGGCCGCCCGGCCGGAGCCGCCTCCCCGCGCGCGGCGTTCTGCTGCTGCTCCGGCAAGAGCAAGGGAGCGGCGGCCAGCCCTGCCCCGGCCCCGCGGAGCCCGGCGTCCAAGCCGAAGGGAGCGGGCGAGGCGGCTCCGGGCAGCGGGGTCCGGCCGGGGGCTCCGGGCGGGGGAGTGCAGCGCGAGCCGACCTGCGAGCGCAGCCGGCCGAGATGCGGGCGCCCGGCGGCGCGGCGGCAGCGGCAGCGGCAGCGGCAGCGGCGGCCGCGGCGGCAGCAGCAAGGAAAAATGAGAGCGAGCGAGAGAGCGCGCCGGAGAGCGAGCGAGAGACGGGGAGAGCGCGGAAGACGCGCAGACGGGAGGCTGCGGGAGGGGCGGGGGCGCCCGGAGCACCAGGGGGCGAGGGGACCGCCGCAGCTCAGCCCCCGCGCCCGCCGCCGCCGCCCTCGAGGAGGCGCGAGCCGGGCCCGGCAAGTTTGCGCTGCGAGTGCGGACCGAGCGCGCGGCGCCTCCGCCGGCCTCTTAAAGAGCGAGCACCTGGGCGCCCACCCCCGACCCCGCACCCGCACCCGCACCTCCGCCGCCGGAAGGCCGGGCGGGCCGAGCGCCCCTCCGCCTCGCCACACCCGCCCCGCAGTTTCCCCCTCCCGCCACGCCCCAGCGGCGCCCTCCCCTGGAAGCCCCCTTCCTTGCCCCGCCCCCGCGGGTCAGCCCAGCGGCCCGAGGACGCGTGGGGGGGACCCTCCTGACTCCAACGGTCGAGGGTCAGGGAACACAGCCTCCGACACACACCCGCAGAAGTACAGCAAAGCACAGCGATGCAAAGGGGTTGCGCTCCTCCCCACCCCTGTGCGTCACGAGAACTCCCACCCGCAGGGCCTCTTCTCACACATCCGCATGCACGTGGCGTGTGCCCCCATGTGGCATGTTCATTTGCACGCCCCACCGCTCCTGGTTGGAGCATACCACGGGGGGGGGGGGGGGGGGAGGAAACTGAGGCCCAGTGAGGCAATTCCACCTGTCCTTAGTCTCAGCCTGTTGGGGGGAGGCTTTCCTCTGAGGCCCCCCTCCTCCCCAGAACCCCACTAGGCCAGGGGAACCTCCAAGCCCTGGTCCACAGTCAGCCGGTCTCCCATCAACCTTGGTTTGCCAAGTGTAACAGGTGGCCTGGCTGCCAGGCTAACACAAGCCAGGGAAAGAATCCCTGTTGGGGAGAAGCTGGAGCCCCAGCTCTCTTCCTTCCCTGGGGGGTGCCGTGAAAAATCCCAGGAGAGGGCAGGCCTTAGAGCCAGGCAGAGGAAGAAGAGAGGGAGGGAGCCATGCAGCCCTCTTAGGATTGCAAGAGCATCTCGTCCCAGACTGCAGAAGTGGCTTCAATTAGAGCTGTGACGTGTGACTGTCCTTGTCCCGGGGAGGGTGCTCAGCACAGTGCCAGGGAGCTGGGGGGAGAATGGCTGGCAATGGCCTCCCTCCCCCTCGGTCCCTCAGTCCTCCTGGCTGATCTGCAGGGTGCCACCCTGGGCTTAAATGTGCCTCTGCCCATGGGGTGGGGGGCCTCAGCCCCCCCTTACAGCCCCTCCCCTAATTGCCATAGATAGCACCCTTATAGGTCAAGGGAATGTCTGGGGAGTCTGGGGACAGCAGGAATGACCCTCCCCCCTACTCATCTGATCTTTCTCCCTCCATGCCTCATATCCACCACCCGTGCCCCTTCCCAGAGACCCACTCGGGCACCCCCACCTGGTCCAGAATTCCAGACTATGCCAGGCTGGGACCGCAACTGGTTTACCATGGTTCATCCGGTGCTTGGCACTATGCCTGGCCCATAGTGTGAACTCAATGAATGTTTGGTGAAAGAATAAATGTTGGCAAAGCATGAACTCTCTTTGCTGACACATTAATGGCCCCAAATACATGTCTAGTTTATCCAGTCAGACCAAAGTCTCTGATGGAAGGACCTAGAGCATGAATTCATTCATACCTTTTGAAATGCAATCAACACTGGAGGAGATCCTATTCCATTCCCAGTCCTGGGAATCCACGAATGACTGAACACTATCCTGCCCTTGAGGAGCGCACCCCATGGCCATGCACACCTCAGCCTGGAGCATTTTACAGGGATGTAAGCTAAGGCCACGAAAGCTCCTGCCATCCAGTGGCTCTACGCAGCCTCATGTGCACAGCTCTGGGCTTGCAGGACACTCCTGTCACTCCTGAAGAGGCCTGCTCCCTGGGAACAGCCTGCCTGGGTCCCCCTGCTCAGGGTCCCTCAGTTTCCCTAACCGGTATGTAGAACAAGGACCACGATGCCGACCTCAGAGCAGCTGCTGGTGGGCAATAAGCCACCCGTTCAGGGAATGCTGGGAGGCTCCAATTCAACTTGCCTTGGGCTTGGCAAGTGACTTGTCCTATCTTGAGGCTGCATCTGACTAAAGGGGGGGGTCCTTCATCTAATTCATGGAAAGTTACCCTAAGAGCTAGCGGTACCTGGGTCCTACTGGCCAGGCCGTCGTGAGAAAGGAATGAGATAATGTGTGCAGAGCGCCCAGTCCTGTGTTCAGGTGCCAGCAAGTGGGAGCCACATTTTTAACACGGTATCGTCCCCAATATCCTTGTATTGAATTAATTGATAAATCAGTTCATTAATCAATAAAGCTGAAAATACATGGGCCATGGTTTATGGAGAAGGCAAACTAACACAGCCTTTCTTGCCATCCCCTGCCCTGGGTGTTGCCTTCACTGACCATAATTATCTCGCCCCTGCCCCCCACCAGCTGTGTCGCAGAAGGCTGGGCAGGCTCTATTTTTCAGGGGTTAAAAAAAGAAACGCTGTTGGCTGGCAGATAGCTGAGAGTGTGCACTTGTCCAGTTTGAAGATGCCCAGCCTGAAGCCTCGCTCTGGGCAGCCGTCCCGGGCCACTCCGGGGCCTCCCTCCCCTCCACCCCCCCAGAGCACTCAGCCCCCCACTCTCACCGGTGAGCCCCAGCTTGGTCTAGCTGGGCCACCCTCCTTCTCCTACCTGCTGGCTTTGGCTGACCTGACTTGTCATGGAGACAGACATACATACACACATAGAGACACATTCAGATATACAGACACACACATATATATACAAACAGCCACACACCCACGGAGACCCTCAGACCCAGACCCACATGGAAACACACATATATACAGACAGGCACACACCCTCAGAGACCCTCAGACACACACACACAGGTACACACACATATATACAGATATTCAAATAGGCACACACCTGCGGAGACCCTCAGACACACACACACACACATACACACACACACACACACACACACACACGGATACACACATACACCTCAAGGAACTTCAGTTGGTGTCCCTGACCTGGGCATGATGTGGAAACAAGGGAGATACAGTGCCACCTCTATAGGGGAAGAGTGATCAGAAGTGACCTCAAGGGGTCAGGGAACAAGGGTCCTGGTGCCTAGGGCCAGGTGGGACACAAAGGCCTGAATTCCCAGATGCCCCATTCAGCAAGCTGTACCCTGACTGTTAGGGGCTGAGGTGGGGGGAGAGGGCCCAGGACTGGAAGCAAGAGGCTAGGTCCTCTGTGTAAGACTGTGTGACCTGGGGGAGGTTGCCCAGCCTCTCTGAGCATTGGTTTCCTTACCAGTGAGATGAGGGGCCAGGCTGGTGTTTCTCTAAGCATGCTGGGATTCAGGGTTGCATCTCACTCGGAAATCTTTTAAAAAGGCCGACCTGCTTGACATGAGGGGGGGCAGGGGGGCGGTGTTGGGGGAGTGAGCATGCTGGTTGTTCTAATCCACCAATCCCATGGGCACAGGCTTCCCCAGAGAAAAGGAGACACCATCTCAGCATTGGGGGTAGGGGCTTGGTGGAGGAAGAAAAAGAGACAGGTAGTCCTAGAGAAAATAATAATACTCCTGCGCTTCATGTCGTTGTGACCTGGAAATTCTTCCCGAAGTCTGACCTAACTCCCTTATGCTGCAGCAGAGACTTCCTTTGGGCTCTGATTCTGACCTCCCTGTTATGGGGAAACAACTTCCCTGCCCCTTCCCACCCACTGTGTTGGCAACTCGTATCCAAATTACTCCTCTGACTTCCTCATTTCAAAGGATGCCAAATAGGAAAGGGTGATTGATTGCCTTTGAAAATCGTGAAGTTTAGAATTTGTTGAAATAAATCAGAGTGAACTTGAAAGTGGCCAGGGCCAGAGGAGAGCCTGGCAGGCCTAGAACACCTAATAAATGGTTCCTTGTCCAGTTGACCTGACCACCGTCTCAACCTCCATGTCTGATGGGCTTCAATTTTGGTTTCCCCTAAACCAGGCCATTAGATGAAAATGCCTCTGATGGAGGAGTTCCTTTAAACAATAACTGTCCCCCAGCAGGACATTTCCAGGGTGAAGAGCTAACTGCTAGAGAAGGCAGTGGTTCCAGGCTCTCTGGGAGGGGCCTAAATTACTCTGCTGGCACTTGGCTGAGAGCAGGTGTCAGAGGCAGGACCCTGGGGTTAAGAATCCTGAGGCCAATCAGTCCTCTTCTGCCTCCTGGGGTCACACCAGCCCCTCTCCTTTGCCCCACGGAGATACTGAGTCTCAGGGGCATGGGCATGGGGACTCTGAAATTCCCCCAGCCAGGACAAGGTGTGAGCGACCCCCTCCTGACACTGCCGAGGGTTAGCAGAAGAGGGACCTGAGGATCTACTCTTCCCTTAGGCCAGTGTGGGTCCAACCTCCAGGACATTCCACTTCAATGAGCTCTGGGACTTTCTCAGGAGTCGTGAACTGGCTAAAGCTATGATCCCCTTTTCACAATTCCAAAGTCCAGAATGCTCTGAAAGCCACAAGTTGGTCCATAAGTATTCCACAAACTCCTCTGGCTGCAAAAGCTGATGTGAGAGCGAGTCATTGCCACATCTGGCTCCCTTGGTGGGAGATAACTCTGCTTCACCGCAGGCATAGGAGCCAGCATATTCCTTTGGGGAATACTGCTCCAAGGCCTCCTGGGGTATTGTATAATAGATAATATTTGTGCCATATTTTCTTCTAAATTCCAAAAAAATCTAACTGAGGTTTCTGACAAGGGTCTGCTCCCCTGGAATGATCCAATTGGGACCAAGGACTCTCCAGGTTACACAGCATGGTCACACCTAGGCCCTCCCACCTGCCACCTGCCTTGTGAAGGGAGAGAGGGGACCCAACAGAATAGAGAGCAAAAAAGAGCAAATTCTGAATACAGCTCTGCTAAACCCAAGTGCATGGGACCAGAGGCAAAAGCCAGACGAGATATGCAAGGATTCAGGGGACATTCAGCAGCATCTTGCTGGAGAGAGGTTAACAGAGGCTGCAGGAGCACCCCACAAGAATGGGGGTACAGGTAAGATGCTGGGGGACCCTCCCTGCCTGTGTGGTGATGAAGCCAGCTGGGAAGGAGAGGAAGTTCATCTGGTGGGTGGGCAGGGGAAGCATGGTGGGTGGGGCGGATGGAGGGAGAGAAATGGTCTAAGGTCAATTTTAGCTGCTTCCCTCTGCCCCTCAGCTCTGAGGCCTGAAAAATGATGCTTCCCCTTCCCTTCCTCAGCCTCACTTTCCCCCACCTTTAGGGCAAAAGAGGGAGGGGAGAGGAGAAAGGTAAAGGAGGGGAAGCATCCGTGCTGTCTCAAGCTCAAGGGTGGCCAGGAAGGGAGGTCAGGGACTAGTGTCACTTAGACTCTGACAGAGGAGCTGAGAGACTCTGGCCCCATGCACAGGGCAGTGGGGCGCACGGCCCAACTGGGCTTTGGATCCTCCACAGCTGAGCCAGTGCAGAGCATGCAGTAGGTGCATGTTCGCTTGTTAAACAGATGAAGGGCTGACCCCCCCCCCCCCAGTCCCTAGGCATCCTCCTTCTCCTCCCTAGTTTCCACTTTCACCTCCTCCTCTCTCCAGCAACCCTCCCTCTCTCTTTTTTTTTCTTAAGACTCAGGATTTTCCAGCCTCTTTGCCACACTGCAATTTAAAACTACTTATCATCCCTCTCTCTCCACATGTCCGGGGGCTGTCAGCTGCAAGCCAAATGTCATTAGGATGGATGTCACAGGCCGGGATGTCAAAATACAATTAACATTTAAAAACCCCTCCCGCCTGCCAGGCCTTGTGGCCAGCCTGCTCCTTGGGCTGAGTGGCAGGGCTCTGGGTGCCAGGGGGACCAGCCAGGTGACAGGCACAGGAGGGGACACAGTCCAGCTGGCCATGGTGGGAGGGGGACAGGCCCAAGCTGGAAAAGGCATGTGTTCTCTCGGCTGCACCCCACTCACAGGGTCTTTTTCCAGGTCTGCTCCCCAACACATCTCTCCAGTCCCAATCACACACTCCATGGGCAGCCCAAGGGCAGATAGACCCCAGGACCGCTGCTCTAATCCAGTCCCATGCCACTCCCCTACTTGGAGCTTCAGTGTCCCTCCTGCCAAATGTGGATCGTGATGCTGCTGGGGCTCTGTGAGGCACTGCGATTAGAGCCTTAGGTTGTCCTCCAAATGGCCCCAGGCCCTTGGGAAGAGGCACAGGCCACACAGACTGGCCGACCGATTGACAGCTGGGCTAGAAATTGCCAGCAAGCCCCTTTGTCAATCCCTGCTGCCCCCTCAACACACGCCAGCCTTGGTCCTCCTTAGGAACCTCCCAGACAGTGCTAGAAGGGAGCCCCAGCATTTGCTCCCTCTGAAGGAGGACCCAGACAGCTAACAGGACAGAAAGCTGGAAATGACCCCCAAGACCTCCCACTATCAGAGCCTCGGATGCATCTCTCTGCATTCGTGCTGTCTCCAAGATTCTTGTCCTCACTGCTGAGGTCTCTAACTCAGCCCTCGAGGCAGCGCCAGGGAGGCTTCCACTGTCCCGTGGGGGGGCAGTCATAGTCAGATCACAGGGCTGGGGTCACAACCCCACGGCCTCTCCTCACCCCACACCCTCAGTTATCCTGGAAATCTGAGCCACATGCAGGATCCGATTCCTTGCTAAGGCAGCGGCATTCCTGCAAACACCCTTTGCCCTCCTCCTTCGCCCATTTTCTCTTGCCTCTTGCACCTGCCTCACAAAGACCAACCCATCACACAGGACTCCCCCCCCTCCAAGAGGACAAAGCAGTGCTGGGAATGAAAAGCCCACACCCATCAGCTCCTCCCTTCGTGGGCTGCATTTTAATGGCATTTGATTGGATTGGATGCGCTTTTAATTCCCTCCTGGGACATCAGAAGGAGGGTAGAAAGAATCTTTAATTCATCAAACTGAAATATTAATAGAACACCAACCAGCTGGAGTGGGGTGTGAGACCCCCCACAATTGAAGACGAGGATTGCGCAGGAGCAAGGTGGGAGATGGCTAGGTGGGAAGGAGGGGCCTCTCAGCTGGGCTGGGCGCGGGAATGGGTAGAGGACCCAGGGCTCCCAGCCCTCCCAACCCTCCCACCCCATGCACGAAGTCCTACCCAAACATCCCCTCACCTGGGCCTCCCCTAGCCCTCACCGCCTCAGGGGTCTTTACCACCCCTTTGGGCCTGTACACCTGAGCAACTGAGGCACAGAAAGGGGGAGCCACCAGGCCAGTGCTTCACGTCAGCTTCACCACAGAATTCAGCCTGACCTCTGGACCCAAGGCCTCCCTGGCCCCAGTCCCTGGGGGTCACAGGAGGAGTGGGCACCCTGAGGCATTGGCTTGGTCCCACCAAGCGTTCCCCACCTGCTGACAGAGCCTAACTCACCTCTCCAGGGGCAAAGGCTTTTCCCACACACTGCAGAGGTGGGGGCTGACGGCAGACCCTCTCCCAAGAGTAGGGGGAGCTTCAGAGGCGCAAAAGTAGAAGCAGGGGCATGAAAGACACCCTCTGTTTCTGGCAGGCGGGCATCAGGGTGTAAGCTGACACCGGCTGACCTTGGGGCGGCTCCGATTAAGGAACTCTGTGGTTAAAGGCCAGGCTCTTCTTCCGCCTGAGCCTAAGACACCTGCTCTCAGCCCCAGCCACGACACTCACTGTGTCACTGTGGGGCCACAGGAGGTCACTTGACCTCTCCAGCCTCAGTTTCCTCACTAATAAAGAGGGGCTGACACAGCTCCCTTTGCAAGGTTGCTCTGATGACCGGCCCCAGAGATAGTAGAGCTGCTGGCACCAGGCCTCCCGCTGCTCCTCCCTCCCCTGCAGCCTCCAGCCCAAGTGGGACCCTGGGCCCTCCTTCTCTGTCTCACCTACATGGTGGATCACCTTCTCTTCTCCACCCGAGACACCAACAACCCCCCCCCCCCAGTCGCCCACCTCCAAGCCCCAGCTTAACCACTACCCCTGTGGAGAATTCCCGAGCTTTCAGTCTACATCCCCCATGGGGAAGGATCATCTCTTGCCCCTCTATTTCCTGTGCCCGGTGGGTGTACAGCCTGTGAGCACCAGGGTCCTGAATAGACAGGTGCATGGACACACAGACAAACGGTTAGATGGACAGGTGGTCCTGACCTCCACCACCAACCCCTGTCCCAAAGTTCAGAATTCAGGAAGCCAGTGGGAAACGGACAGAACGAAAACCAGGAGCGCAGGGCTGGTGGCCCCGCTCCTCTGCCGGCTCCTGCAGGAGGGGGTGCGCCCCAGCCTCCTCGGGCAGGGCCCATTCAGCCCCCTTCCACCCCAGAATTTCAGGGAGACCACATCTCAGGGCGCTCCAGATCGGGAAGGGGCGCGAAGAGCCTCCTCTCCGGAGAGCGGCCCCGCGGGCCTTCCCTCCCCTCTCCCAGGCCCGGCCGGGAGCCCCAGTCGCCGCGAAGGCGCCCCAGTGCGGACAGCAGCGCCTCCCGGTGGCCGAGCGCCCTCACTGCAGCGCTGGCCCGGCCCCGGGCGGCTCTGCCCGGACCTGGGCTGGACCGAGGCCCCGGCTGCGCGGCGCAGAGCGCTCGGCGCCTCCTCCCTCCGACGCCGGGTGCGACGCCCCGATTGAGAGGCCTGTTTTTCACCTGAACAGATTCCCGGACAAGGCAGCGGGGGCGGCGAGGGGTCTATTTCAAGGCTGCTTCCCAGCTGGGCCGCCGCCCCCTCGGATTCTTGCGCAGCCCAGCTCACCTGCTCTGACGGCAGGGAGGGAGGGGGCCCCTTCTGATGCCCCGCCAAGTCCAGGGGGAGCCGGGCAGACCCGGGGCAGGAGGCGGTAGGTGAGGGGATGTCCTGGATTCCTAGGTGGGCAGAAGGCAGTGTAAGGGGGGGGCGGAGTGCGATGAGGAGGCATGAAAGGGGAGCGAGGGGGGCGTCAGCCCCAGGAGGTTGCATACTCCAGCCTCCCAAACCAGCCTCACTTCTCTCTCTGCCCAAAGTCAACATTTGCTGCACTCCCACTATGTGCCAGGCCCGTGGCTGGCAGCCTTACTGACCACTGGAGTCACCTGGGAGCTTTTAAATATATATATTTTAAAATTTTTATTTATTTATGATACTCACAGAGAGAGAGAGAGAGAGGCGCAGAGACACAGGCAGAGGGAGAAGCAGGCTCCATGCACCGGGAGCCCGACGTGGGATTCGATCCCGGGTCTCCAGGATCGAGCCCTGGGCCAAAGGCAGGCGCCAAACCGCTGCGCCACCCAGGGATCCCACCTGGGAGCTTTTAAAACTCTCAATGTGGGCAGCCCCGGTGGCTCAGCGGTTTAGCGATGCCTTCGGCCCAGGGCGTGATCCTGGAATCCCGGGATCGAGTCCCACGTCCGGGTCCCTGCGTGGAGCCTGCTTCTCCCTCTGCCTGTGTCTGTGCCTCTCTCTGTGTGTGTCTCTGCCTCTCTCTGTGTCTCTCATGAATAAATAAATAAAATCTTAAAAAAAAATAAAACTCTCAATGTCCAGGCACATCCCAGACCAATTAAATCAGCCCCTGTGTGGTCATCTCAGGTGATGCACAGTCCAAACATGTCTACGGCCTCAGTGTCAGGCATCACCTCAGGCATCACCGATAGCATTGACAAGCTCTATCGGGGGTAGCCGGTTATCTTCACCACGGTCCTGAAAGGCACTTGGAGTAGTCCCCATCCCTGCAGAGCTTAACAGAGAGCTGGTATGGAACCCCCTGTGTCATGCCTGTGCCAATAACCATGTCCTCCCAGGGGCCCCGAGGACTGCATTCTGAGGGGACAGACTGGAGATCAGGGCAGGTGAGCACTCTTGGAAAAGAGCTCTTTCCAAATTTGGAAGTGTAAACAGCAAAGGGCCCAAGGGTGGAGAGGTGCATGTGTTTCACCCATGAGGGCCCATGGAGCTCCAGGGCTCTGAGCCACAGCTCTGCTTGTTAGACAAAGGGAGTGGTTCCAGGGGCACTGGATGAATCCTCAAAATAGATGCCAAGTCTACTCAACAGCGTGGGTGAAACCCACTGTCATAATATTGAGCAGAAAGAAGCCAGACCCAAGTATACATACTGTGTGATTCCATTCATGCTAAGTATAAAAACAGAATAAATAACCTATGGTGAGAGAAGTCAGAGTACTGGTAATCTTTGAGGGGGTAGTGACCGAAAGGGGCGTGAGGGGACTTCTGGGGACTTCTAGGTTCTCTCCTTCGTCTGGATGTTAATGGCACGGGTGTGTTCACTCTGTGAAAGTGTGTTTTACTTCAGTAAAAGTTTAAAAAAATACACAGAATTATGAAGCTGCCCGGTTCCCAGAAATGCCCCCTGGGCCTCAGGATCGCTTAAAATCAGGTCCAGAGCTCCTCCACCTCTCTCCCCAGCTCCCATCTGCCTCTCCCTGCAACCCAGCTCCATCCAGGGTAGCCGGAAACTTGGTGTCAAAGCTAGGATTCTTTGGTTGCCAGCAATAGGACAACTCTGGTTAACTTAAACAAAAATAAAATAATGGGGACTGACTTGATAACTCATGTGTAACTTGCCAGTGGTCACTGCCAGTTCTGTAAAAGTACCCAGGCTGGGTTTCAGGCCGCCTTAGGATAACAGCAGCAGCCTAAATCCAGATCCCTGCACATATCCCCCCAAAGCCATGCAGAAGAACGAGGAGAGTGATAAAGGCACCCAGGCCCCCTACCCTCAGCGTTACCAGGAATCAGAGTGCTGCGAACTTCAGTCTATAGCTAAGTACAGAAAGAAAGCAGCAGAGCAAGCCCTGGACCCCACCGAGTAGAGAAGGTCAAGTGGAGACTCCGTGCAAAAGAAAAAGAAGGCAGCAAGAGCCTGGATGGGGACACAAATAAAATGATCCTGAGAGAGAGTGAACCCTGCCCTGGTGGGAAAATACTGCGAAGAGGTCTGATGCCCAGTAGATCAGAGCGCTGGCTGCTGCCAGAATTGAAAGCAAGGTGTTTTGGGGGCACCCGGCTGGCTCAGTCGGAGGAGCATGAGACTCTTGATCTCAGGGTCGTGAGTTTGAGCCCCACGTTGGGTATAGAGATTACTTAAAAATAAAATCTTTTTTAAAAAAGAAAGAAAGGAAGGAAGGTGTTTTTTTGAATGTGTGCAGCTAGAGTAGCTGTCTTAAAAAGGCACCAGTTCTGGGTGACAGGGACGACTGGGGAGGGTGGTGGCTCTGGGAGGCTTGCTGGTGAACAGAGGGAAAGACATAAACTGTCAGTGAAGTAAGGGATTAAGTTTACAGAAACGAGAAGATCCAGTAAATTAAATGCCTCAGTCTCCCCACCCCCAAAAAGGTGTCATCGGTTTGCCCAAAATGTCACTTCACTCTTGCAACAGAAGACAGTGCTCCTGAACTAAGAAACAAAGTAAGTCACCCAAACTTCTCACCTGGTCTGCCAATGCCTAGTATTGCTGGTCAAAATAAACAGAAGTAGGACGCCTGGGTGGCTCAGCCATTGAGCATTTGCCTTTGATCAGGGTGTGATCCTGGAGTCCAGGGATCAGGTCTCACATCGGGCTCCTGCAGGGATCCTGCTTCTCCCTCTGCCTGTGTCTCTGCCTCTCTCTCTGTGTGTGTCTCTCATGAATAAATTAATTAATTAATTAATTAATTAATTAATTAATTAAATCTTTAAAAACAACAACAAACAAAACAAAACAAACAAAATAAACAGAAGCTACCTCTGGAAGAACAGAGAAAAGAAGACGTTTATACAAATCCACTCTGTAAAAAAAAAAAAATGAGAATCAAAACATTTCAGCTGAAACTTCTACTTATAAAATAGATAAGTCATGGAGATGAATAGTACAGCAGAGGGAATACAGCCAGTGCTAAAGGAGTAATGTTGTGTGGTGACAGATGGTGACTACACTTACCATGGTGAGCATTGAGGAATGTGTAGAATTGTCACATCACTGTCATACACCTAACACTAGTAGAACATTTTGTGTCAACTATACTTCAATAACTTTTAAAGTTTATTTACTTATTTTAGTAATCTCTACAACTAATGTGGGGCTCAAACTCATGACCCTGAGATCAAGAGTCGCACACTCCACCAACGAAGCCAACCAGGCGCCCCTGCATAATTAAAAAAAAAAAAAAGAAAAATATTTCATCTGATGAGAAGTCTCCTCCAGAAAAATAACACCAGGCAGAGGACAATTCTGACACAACACCTCAACCTGGACTAAATATTCTTTTAAAAAAAAAAAAAAGAATTTTATTTATTTATTCATGAGAGAGGCAGAGACACAGGCAGAGGGAGAAACAGGCTCCCTGCAGGAGCCCGATGTGGGTCTGGGACTCGGTCCCAGGACCCTGGGATCACGACCTCAGCTTAAGGCCTACGCTCAACCACTGATCCACCCAGGTAACCCTGGACTAAATATTCTTAAACAACCATTTGCAGAGATGAAAGACATTTTTTTTAAAGATTTTATTTATTTATTTATTTATTTATTTATTTGAGAGAGAGAGGGAGAGAGAGCGCACCAGCAGGGGGAGCAGCAGGCAGAGGGAGAGGAGGAAGCCCACTCCCGATGAGCAGGGAGCCGAACGCAAGGCTCCATCCCAGAACCTGGGATCATGACCCAAGCCCAAGACAGATGCTCAACCAACTGAGCTACCCAGACACCCCAAAAAACACTTTAAATCAGAAATTTTGGAACATCCAGCAGAAATGGGCCAAAAAATTAGAAGCAGAAATAAGAGTTAACAAAAATCAAGAAATTGAAAAAAGAAAGTCGAAGTCTTCTCAGAAGTGATGATTAAAAGGCAAGATACTTAAGAGAAATTAAATTGAACTGAAAATATAATAAGAGGCATTCATATCAAAGAAGGAATTAAAAGAACCAAGAAAACAAAAGTAAAATCAATAATAATGTAGGGGCACCTGGGTGACTCCATCAGTTGGGTGTCTGACTTCTGATCTTGGCTCAGGCCATGATCTCAGGGTGACGGGATCGAGTCCCACGTTGGGTTCTGTACTCAGCACAGTCTGCTTAGGATTCTCTGTCTCCCTCTCCCTCTGCCCCTCCACCCCTTAAATAAGTGGATGAAGCTTTAAAAAATCAATAACAAAGTTAAAAAAAAAAGTGTTAGAGAGAAAGAGATGGCTGAAGAAGATATACAAAGAGAATACATCATGCAAACCACTGGAGTGCCCAAAAAAGAAAAACCAAACGGTTGAAAAGAACTAATATCAAACAAAAGTAGAGCTCCCTCACCCCCCAAAAGAAGGAACTTTCTAGAAATACACAACAAAATCTACACATTGAAGGGGCATATCAAATACTTAGAAATGTTGACATGGAATGGCTGTCTCTGGGGTAAATCTTAATAAATTTCTCCCATTTACTGGGAAAAAAATGGTGGGCCCCACCCTAACCAGAGGCAGCTCAGCCTTCCCAGGGAAGAAGAGAGAAACTGATGTGGGTGCCCCAAGTGTGGTGCAGGGAGCCTGCCGTGCCCTCCAGGTAGCATTCTTGCCAGGAATATTTTCACCTGAATCTGTTCATGAGGAGACCACTGGATAAATATGGATTGGAAGATACTGTGCAGAGACCCCTGGATTTTTCAAAATCGGCAACATCATGAAAGACAAAAGACACGGGGCGCATTCTAGGACACGGCGGAGTCATGACAACTCAGTGCACTACATACCTTTGATTGGTTCCTGGATTTTTAGAAAAGAGTTATAAAGGACATTACTGGGACAAAGTTTAAATAGAGACTGTGTTTTAGGTAATATTACTGTGTTGACCTTAAATTTACAAGGTTTGGGGGCGCCTGGGTGGCTAAGCAGCTAAACTTTGCTTTTGGCTCAGGTCATGATCTCAGAGTCCTGGGATTGAGTCCGCAGAGAGCCTGCTTCTCCCTCTGCCTCTTCCTCTCTCTGTATATGTCTCTCATGAATAAATAAATAAAATCTTTATTTTTAAAAAATATTTTATTTAGGGCAGCCCGGGTGGCTCAGCAGTTTAGCACCGCCTTCAGCCCAGGGCCTGATCCTGGAGACCCGGGATCGAGTCCCATGTCGGGCTCCCTGCATGGATCCTGCTTCTCCCTCTGCCTGTGTCTCTGCCTCTGTGTGTGTGTGTGTCTCTCATGAATAAATAAATAAATTCTTTTAAAAAAAAATCAGGAGGCTATTAGCTGGAGATGAGGGAAGAAACCATGGATGTTCTACCCACATGGACTGCACAAGCTTCTGAGTTTAACTTCTTACTGCTTCCCACATGAAAAGGGGCTCGACCACTGCTCCCTGGATTCTAGTTTCAAAAAATCCACAGGGAGGGATCCCTGGGTGGCGCAGCGGTTTAGCGCCTGCCTTTGGCCCAGGGCGTGATCCTGGAGACCCGGGATCGAATCCCATGTTGGGCTCCCGGTGCATGGAGCCTGCTTGTCCCTCTGCCTGTGTCTCTGCCTCTCTCTCTCTCTCTCTCTCTCTGTGACTATCATAAATAAATACAATTTTTTTAAAAATTCTTAAAAAAAAAATCCACAGGGAAGGGATTTATTCTATTCTCCTGGATCCAGCTAGCTTTGGCCAGGGTTAAGGTGATATGACAGGACCAATCCAGACCAGGTGCCTCCTCCAGAACCAGCCACCTGTGGCCGGGGGTTTGGGTCCTATAAGAACGTGGCTGCTGTCTATGTTACAGAACGGATCTTCAGAACAGGGGAGATTCTGAGCAGACATTATCCACAGTGCAGGGTAAACGCAGGATATCTTGGGCACCCAGAGGAGAAGCACCAGGCTTGGGGGCCAGGGTGGCGGGGGGGCGGGAGGCAAGGGGGCGAATGGGAGCTGCCCGGGCATTTGGAGGAGGCTTCCAGACCTTGGAGAAGCCTGTTATGATGGGCATTCCAGACCCGTGTGGAGCCTCCTCTCTCACCTCCCGCCTCCCCTTCCTCCACCCACACCTGCAGTGAGTGCAGCTGGGAGACCTCACAGTGCAAAGGTCAGATTTGGGGGCTGGGTGTCCAGGCCATTGCAAATGTGCACATGTGGCTACTGATACCTGTCCCTACAGGGACAGAAGCTGCTCCCTCCTCCCCAGGAGAGTTCTCAGGACAGTGGATGGAACAGCTCTGTCCTCAGGGGGCCCCACACGGGGCCCTGGAGTCCTGATGGGTTTCCCTGCCCCTCTCTCACCTTGGCAGCTTCCAGCTCGGCCTCTGATCACTAGTGACCAGCAGAGGGCGCGCCCACACCCCTTTTGGCCATTTCAAGCCCCGTCCTTTCTCCTATCAATTCCTTCCTTATAAGGGTGCTAGGACCCTGGCAGGTGTGAAGGAAGGAAGTAGAATAACTTACTGAGCACCTACCGTGTCCCAGGCACTGCGGGCTATTTCACTATCCCGCACACTTCATTTGCCCCATTTACAAGGGAGGAGACGGGCTCAGGAAGATGGTCTTCAGGGACATTTTCCATCAGGTGTACACAGCTCCTGAGAAAGGTCCACCCTCACTCACTCCGCAAGCTGGGGGCTTAGGTGAAAAGGCCTAACGAAAGCAGTAAGGGGAACCACCCTGCTGCCTCTCGATCATGTGCCCCCAGCCAGGCCTGGGCTCAGAACACCCCCGGGAACCGCCACCTGTGTTTCTGCCCTGGCCAGCCTCCCTCTTCCTCACTGAGTCCAAGGGTTTGCTCCTCTGGGCTCCAAGGACCTTGGCTGTGAGCTCCCCCTCTCCTGGGCGTGACCCCCAGAGAGAGGATGGGAGGGCAGAAGGGAGAGCGCCTCCCCCCCCCAGGATACGACTTCCAGTGGGGCACGGATTGCCAGCCTAGAGCTCCCTTGATGACATTAGCAGTTGCCACCCGGAGCCCAGCAAGGACAGGGGCTCAGCCTCACTCTGGGGCCACTCATCCCCTAGACTCTGTGCCACTCCTCACCTAGGGCCTCTAGCTGAGCTGGGCACTTGGGGGCACAGAATGGGTACTCTTGGCGAGGCGGCTCTGGCCACTAGATCCCAAGGCGCTCAGCTCTGTGGGACTCTATCACAGTTTCCCCCCAGATCCAAGCTTCAGCCTCCCCTCCCATACCTTCCCACCATCGTGGCAGATCCTGTGGCTTCCTGGTGATTTTCAGATACAAAAAAGCCCAGTCCCATCTAGTGCCAACTTAAACTCTACCTCTCAGCTAATCAGACGCTCCCTCTGCCCTCATGGTGGGGTAGGGGGAGGCTATGGGGGAAAGAGAAAAAAGATGGGGAGGAGCTCTATGTTTCACTGCCCCCTGGCATTATCTCCTCCTTGGGGTGTCAATGTCTCCCTTCCCTGTGGCTGGTGTCCAGAGCAGTGCCTCTTGTAGGATGCATGTGGGTGGCAGAGGCCTGGCTGGGTCTGTTCAGTGCCCTGTGCACGCCTCCGCCCCCTGGGGCCCATCCCACCACTGCTGCTGCTGAGGGTCCTCTGCCCGTGGCCAGCCCTCCTAGGGGATGACAAACAAAATGGCCCTAGCACTCCCACAGGGTCTACTCGGGGTCCAGGGGAGACTCCCTCATCCTATTCCTGCCTGCAGATGTCCCCACTCCACCCCCACCCCTGTCCACTGCTCAGGTGGGCATGAGGAAGATCAGCTGGGCCACTGAGAAAGCAGATGTCCAGCCAGAGAATGAGATGCCAGTCTCCACTCCCCACGGGCACCCTGCCCATTGAGAGGAATCTCTGGCGTTCATCTTCATGGCTGGCCCTCCCCCCTATGCCCTTGATTCATGTGATTTCTTGGACTTCCTAGGCTCTTGCCCATAAAGACCCAGGTGGGAGTTGGGGGGCAGGTAAGGGTTGGGATAATAGTGATAATAATAAGTAATAATAATAGCAGATATATACCGCTTCCTAGGTCCTGGTCACTGTTCTCTTTTACATGTACTGCCTGTTAGTCCTCAGCAACCCTACAAGGTGGGCACCATTTCGCGGACAGGGCATCTGAGGTCCAGGGAAGTTCAGTAGGTCCCCAGTTCCCTGGCTCTGTTACTACACCATCCCTGCTGGTACCAGAACTGTGGGCTGAAGCAGAACAAGTTCAGCCGCTTTCCAGCAGCCCCTGGAGGGGCAAGTCTGCTGCCTGGGCAGAGTCTTCTTTCTCCAGAATGTGAATCCAAATGCCTCTTTGTCCCAGCTTTGGTTCCTAAGTAACAGCAGGAACAGGGTCTTCCAGCATTGTTTTTCACAGCTGGCCAGCACCTGCCGTTTGACCTTTCCTTCTCCACCACCAAGACCACACATTGCATCTTGAGTTTGTGCTCAAGTGAGCTCAGTGAGTGTTGGCAGCTGGGACACCTCACAGTGCAAAGGTCAGGTTTGGGGACTGGGTGTCTGGGCCATTGCAAATGTGCACAGATGGCCACTGATGCCCGTCCTTATAATTGGGGCCTGTCTAATCCTTACAACCCTGCACGGAGCCCATTTTACAGAAGAGGAAACTGAGACTCGCCTGAGACCACACAGCTTGCTGGTATCAGGACCAGTCCAAGAAGGATATGGGATGCCTGACTCTAAATCTGAGGCCTGGCTTGAGTCACTTATTCAAACCATTTCTTGCCAGGTGAGTGCTGGGTGCTGAGGCAGCCCCTGAAACATCACAGGGCAGTGAGGCAGAGGCAGAGGATGGTACCCGTGTGGGGACTCCAGAGCCACTGCCCCGTCGTCCATCAGGGCCACCACAGACATTCTGCACAGCAAGGCCAGGCTGCTTTTCTTGGGGAAGGTACATGTTTCCCTCACGGTTACCAGAGCAGAGGCAAGACTCCTCACCCACTCACCGGGTCCCTGCTTTTGCCAAATCCAACACGTGGAGATTTCATTTCACAAAAACCAATGAACCGGGGCAGCCCCGGTGGCGCAGCGCCGCCTGCAGCCCAGGGCGTGATCCCGGAGACCCTGGATCGAGTCCCACGTCGGGCTCCCTGCGTGGAGCCTGCTTCTCCCTCTGCCTGTGTCTCTGCCTCTCTCTCTCTGTGTCTCTATGAATAAATAAATAAAATCTTAAAAAAAAAAAACAAAAACAAAAACCAATGAACCTGGGTGGCTCAGCGGTTAAGCGTCTGCCTTCGGCTCAGGTCATGATTTCAGGGTCCTGGGATGGAGCCCCACCCCCCCACCCCCACCCCACCTACCCCCGCATCGGGCTCCCTGCTCAGTGGAGGGTCTGCTCCCTCCCTCTGCCCCTGTGCCCATTCCATGCTTTCTTTCTCTCAAATAAATAAATAAAATATTTTAAAAAATCAATTAAGGTGAGGTTATTTGCTTCACCAAAAAAGTGAATGCAGGATTTTTAAATAATACATTTGTTTTATTTTTTTAAATATCTAGATGGCAAAACATTTTTAAAATACAAGGAGGCAGGACAGCCCCGGTGGCTCAGCGGTTTAGCGCCGCCTTCAGCCCAGGGTGTGATCCTAGAGACCTAGGATCGGTCCCACGTCAGGCTCCCTGCACGGAGCCTGCTTCTCCCTCTGCCTGTGTCTCTGCCTCTCTCTCTGTCTGTCATGAATAAATAAATAAAATCTTTAAAAAAAATAAAATAAAATACAAGGAGGCAGAAAACAAAATAATAACCATCTATCATCTCACCGTGTAAGAGGTTAGACAGTAAAAGGCAGAGAAGCTGAGCAGCACGGGAGGATGTGCAGGCGCACGTGATCAGACCACAGATAGCTCGGGACTCCTGCAATCCCCACCCTCTCTTGCATCTTCTTTGGTCTCCCAGCACCTTGGCTCCATGCTCTGCAGGCATTCTCCCCATGTGTCGGAAGTAAGACTGCTGCCTCACTGAGCTCCCACCCTTATGATGCTCCCAAGTGGAAGAAGCGCCTCTTCCCACTCAAATTCAGAATTCCCCAGGGCAGGGCTCTAATTGGACATCTTGGGTTTCGTGACCCAACCTGCAGTCTGAAGGACGGAGCTCTGTAATTGCCAGTCATGTGACTGGGCTGGGGGAAAAACCAGAAGTTCTCCAGGAGAAGGGGCTGTTCTTCTTGCAGACAAAAGGATTAGATGACCACTTTATACCACCAGGGGGAAATCATTTTTAATATCTGGCCTTCAGTGCAGGCAACAGAACCCATGCAGGATGGTTTGTATAGAAAGGAAATTATTAGAGAATATAAAGAGTCTTCTGTTTCTGGCATTATAGCATCCGGGCTGAGGAGAACAACTAAACTCTGAAAAACATATTTATTTGAAATATAGCCAATCTGACAAGAGGTAAGGGATGTCCCTGAGCATACCGCCTTCTGGACAAGGGATTGGACCTGGCAGGGGCTGGGGCAGCAGGCAGGCAGCCAGATAGATTTCCTTCTTTTCCTGGGAAACTGAGCCTTGAGCCAAGCCCAAAACAGGGAAGGGGAGTGTTGGGGTCCCTCATTCAAGGCAAGATGAAGTAACCCCATATCATGGTGCTTCCTGGTACCAGCGGAAGTAGAAAAACAAACGCTATCTGTAGGACTGCTCCCCCAATCCTCAACTGAGACCCACAGGATTCCTACCAATTTTAAACCAGCAATAAACTCACAAAGATGACAGGAACACAAGGAAGCAAGTGACCACGTCTGTGAGTCAGCAGAAACAATGAGTTGCAGGTTTAGATCCCTAAGAACAAAGGTGGAAGGATTTTCAGATACAAAATATAGAACATACATTTATGAAAGACTTAAAGAAATAAAAGATGCAGGGCACCCAGCTGGCTCAGTTGCTGGAGTGTGCTACTCTTTTTTTTTTTTTTAAGATTTTATTTATTTATTCATAGAGACACAGCTAGAGAGAGAGAGAGGCAGAGACACAGGCAGAGGGAGAAGCAGGCTCCATGCAGGGAGCCTGATGTGGGACTCGATCCTGGGTCTCCAGGATCACACCCCGGGCTGCAGGTGGCGCTAAACCACTGCACCACCGGGGCTGCCCTGGAGCATGCTATTCTTGATCTCAGGGTTGTGGGTTCGAGCCCCACACTGGGTATAGAGACCACTGAAAAATAAAATCTATTGCGGCACCTGAGTGGCTCAGGTGGCTAAGCATCGGAGGGGCTTAGGCCATGATCTCAGGGTCCTGGATTGAGCCCCACATCCCACTCTGCACTCAGCAGGGAGTCTGTTTGTCCCTCTGACTCTCCCCTGGCATGTACTCTCTCTCTCTTTCAAATAAATAAATAAAATATTTTAAAACAAAGTAAAATATTTTTAAATTTTCATAAATAAATAAAAGATGCAGTCATGAAGAAGCCATTCAAAATTAGGAATCAACAGATGGATTTTAAGATAGAACTTCAAAAAATGAAATAATGGTTCAAATTAAAAACTTTACTGAAGGGATACCTGGATGGCCTAGTCACTTAAGCATCTGCCTTTGGCTCAGGTCATGATCCCAGTGTGCTGGGATTGAGCCCCGCATTGGGCTCCCTACTCAGTGGGGAGCCTGCTTCTTCTCCCTCTCCCTCTGCCTGCCACTCTTCTTCCTTGTGCTCTCTCTCTGTCAAATAAATAAATAAAACCTTTAAAAATAATAAACAAAATTTTAAAACCTCACTTAGATATTAGAGACAGCCAAAGAAAGAATCAATGAGCTGAAACCACATCCAAAGAAATCATCTGGCAAACAACACACAGAGGGAAGAAAATTAAGAGTGTAAAAGGGATTTTAGGGTGCTTGGGTGGCTCAGTCAGTTGAGCATCTGGCTCTTGACTTCAGCCTCAGGTCACGGTCTCAGAGTTGTGAGATGGAGCCTCACTCTGGGCTCCGTGATCAACACAGTCTGCTCATCCCTCTCCCTCTCACTCTGCCCCTCGCCCTGCATGCACATGCTTTCCGCCATAAAATAATTAGTAATTAATTCATAAAAATAAATCTTTAAAACAAAAAGTTCTGAACTTCAAAAAAAAAAAAAAAGAAAGAAAGAGAGAGTGATTTTAAGGGGCACCTAGGTGGCTCAGTTGGTTGGGCTTCTGACTCTTGGTTTTGGCTCAGTGGTGGTCTTAGAGAGGTGGGATCCAGCCCCTAGTTGGTCTCCACACTCAGCATGGAGTCTGCTTGGGATTCTCTCTCTCTCTCTCCCTGCCTCTGCCCCTCCCCCTGCTTATGTGGGCATACTTTCCCTCTCTCTCTCAAAATAAATAAAATATTTTTTTGAAGATTTTATTTCCTTATTCATGAGAGACACACAGAGAGAGGCAGAGACACAGGCAGAGGGAGAAGCAGGCTCCATGCAGGGAGCCTGACGTGGGACTCGATCCCGTGACTCTGGGATCACGCCCTGAGCTGAAGGCAGACGCTCAACCACTGAGCCACTCAGGCATCCCTAAATAAAATATTTTTTAAAAAGAGATTTTTAAGGGACTTCTGGGTGACTCAGCGGTTGAGCGTCTGCCTTCAGCTCAGGGCATGATCCCTGGAGTCCCAGGATCAAGTCTGCATGAAGTCTGCTTCTCCCTCTGTCTGTGTCTCTCCCTCTCTCTGTGTCTCTCATGAATAAATAAATAAAACCTTTTAAAAATTAAAAAAAGGGGATCCCTGGGTGGCTCAGCAGTTTAGGGCGTGATCCTGGAGTCCCAGGTCCGAGTCCCGCATCGGGCTCCCTGCATGGGGCCTGCTTATCCCTCTGCCTGTGTCTCTGCCTCTCTCTCTCTCTCATGAGTAAATAAAATCTTTTCAAAAAAATTTTTAAAAAGATTTTAAGAGATGTGGAGGATAGAGTAAGAAAATCTAACATATAGGGATCCCTGGGTGGCGCAGCGGTTTGGCGCCTGCCTTTGGCCCAGGGCGTGATCCCGGAGACCCGGGATCGAATCCCATGTCGGGCTCCCGGTGCATGGAGCCTGCTTCTCTCTCTGCCTGTGTCTCTGCCTCTCTCTCTCTCTGTGACTATCACAAATAAATAAAAATTAAAAAAAAAAAAGAATTAAAAAAAAAAAAAAGAAAATCTAACATATATTTACTACAATCTCAGAAAAGGAGAATAGAGAAAAGGAGGAAATGAAATACTTAAAGACATAATGACTTCGCAGGCTCCAGAAGTGATAGATAACATAAAGTCACTAAGAAAGCATACAGTCCAACCAACCAAATAAAGAGAAACCAACGCCTAGCTGCCTCATTGTAAAACTATAGAACACCAAAGACAAAGAGATCTTAAAAGAACCAGAAAAAAAGAGACAGATCCACCTAGACTTGAGAGTCACAACAGATGCCAGGGACAGTGGAATAATATCAGTAAAATATTAAGGGCAAATAAATGTCAGATTAGAATTATGTGCCTGGGAAAATCACCTTTCAAGAACCAGGATGAGGGGCACCTAGATGGCTCAGTCAGTAGAGCATGTCACCCTCTTGATCTCTGGGTCAAGAGTTCAAGCCCATGTTGGGTGTTTAGATTACTTAAGTAAATAAATAAAAATCAAAAAGAAAAGAAGAACCAGGATTAAATAAGATCATTTACATATAAACAAAAACAGGGAGAGTTTTATAATCTGACAAGCCCAAGAGTTGTCAAGGATGTGGTGGGAATGTAAGTGGGTGCCTGAGTGTAAATGAGTGTAACCTAGGACATTATCTAGTGAAACTGAAAAAATGCCTAACCCACCTGTCAGTAATTCCACTCTTGGGTAAATTACACTGGACTTGAGAAATGCATGCACACATACAGGCATGTGTACATGCACACACACACACGCATATACACTCATACACAGAGGAGATGTACTAAAAGTGCTCATAGCAGCCTTGCATGTACTAGCAATCCACACACCCATCAGCAGGGGACTAGATAAGTTATAACATATCAATATGATAAAATACGATATAGCAATAAAAGTGAGTGAATCGTACTTATATGCAACAACCTAAATGAACTGTACAAGCGTTTATGCTAAGAGAAGGAAACACACAAGAACACGTGCAATATGGTTCACCTGCATAAAGTCCGAAACAAGCAAAACTAACCTCTGTTATGTCAGATTATATATAGGTGAAACTGGGACGCCTGGGTGGCTCAATGGTTGAGCATCTTCCTTTGGCTCAGGGCATGATCCTGGAGTCCTGGAATCAAGTCCCACATCAGGCTCTCTGCAGGGAGCCTGCTTCTCCCTCTGCCTGTGTCTCTGTGTCTCTCATGAGTAAATAAAACTCTCATGTAAAAAAAAATAAAAATAAAAATAAAACTCTCATGTAAAATAAAATCTTTAAACATATATATATATATATATATATATATATATATATGTGAAACTAAAAAGAAAAGCAAGGGTATGATTAACATAAAAGAACAGTTACTGAGTCATGATTTAAAAAGGAACATATTGGGAATCTAGTGTTCAGTTTATAATTATTCTGTCCACTTTTGTCTTAGGCACCTTTGTGTACATCTGTTATATTTTATATAATTGTTCAAAAGTTCCAAACAGGGCAGCCCGGGTAGCTCAGCAGTTTAGCACCGCTTTCAGCCCAGGGCGTGATCCTGGAGACCCAGGATCGAGTGCTACGTCGGGCTCCCTGCATGGAGCCTGCTTCTCCCTCTGCCTGTGTCTCTGCCTCTCTCTCTCTCTCCCCCCTCTCTCTCCCTGTGTCTCTCATTAATAAATAAAATCTTTAAAAATTCCAAACAAAACACAACTGGGAGTTCAAACCATTATCAAACATACACTAAAGGAAATACTTCAGGAGAAAGGAATATAATTCCAGAAGATGAGACTGAAAGGCATAAGGAAACAGTAAGTGAATCAAATGATGACCATGTGAGAAAAAAACAAACAAATCCTATTATATAAAATAAGGTAGAATTTAAAGGTGCAAACCAAAAAGGATAGACCTAAAATGCAGAACAAAAATAAGTCAGGCAGGAGAGTATAACCAGCATCCAAGGATTCTGAGGTCTTTCTTGCATTATTCAAGAAGGATATTAATATATCGCTCAATGGTACATCTTCTTAAGCTACATATGGATTTTTTAAATCCTGCTACATATTGTTTACAAAAGACATATCCAAGACATAAGACAAAGAAAGTTTGAAAGTAAAGGGATGGAAAATATATAGTAGGCAAATATTAACATCCTCCCACCACCAAAAACTTAGCATACCTTTATTAATATCAGACAAGACCAGTTTTTTTTAAGATTTATTTATTCATGAGAAACACAGAGAGAGAGAGAAAAAGAGAGGCAGAGACACAGGCAGAGGGAGAAATTGGCTCCCTGCAGGAAGCCCGATGCAGGACTCGATCTCAGGACCCTGTGATCACAACCTGAGCCAAAGGCAGATGCTCAACCATTGAGCCGTCCAGGTGCCCCATTTAATGTCTAATTAGATAACAGTTGAATATAAAAGGCAAAAACTAGACAGAACCATGAGACAAGTAAAGAATCCACCATCTTAACAGAACATTTCAATAAACCTTTTCCGATTAGTAACAAATCAGGAAGAAAAAAATCCAGCAAAGATATAGATTTGAATGACAGAATTAACAAACTCAATCTAATGGACATGTAAACAAGCCTGCAGGACAAAAAAATGTTAGACTACTCACACAAAACAATCACATGCTAATCAGAGCAAGTCTCAAAAAATAGTAACAATTCAGTATCATGGAGACCATAGTCTTTGACCACAATGTGATTATGTCATCAGGCATCAACAAAAAGGGTAAATACAAAGTTTCTGTACATTTAAAACACACTCTCAAAATAAACTAGGTTTGAGTTAGGAGAGCACATGGGCATATAGATGAAAATACACTGGCCATATGTTCATAATTGGACCTGGCTGTAGGTACCTAGGGACTCTTTACGTATTCTCTTCTCTTTTATATATATTTTTTCCATGATAAAAAGTTTTTAGAAAAATACTCAAGAATAACATGTATGTGTCAAATAATTAAAAGTAATTTTAAAATATTTTACAATAAACATTAATGAAAATACACCAAAACTTGGTGGCTACAATGGAAACAATGAGTAGAGGGAAACATATCACATTAAAAGCTTAAAAAAGAGGAAAGTCTGAAAATAACATGTTAACTGTCCAAGTTAGAGAAAGAACAACCACATAAATTCAAAAACAGCAGCAGTCAGAAAATGACAAAGAGCAGAAATTAATAGACAAAATGAACAAAGGGTAGTGGAAGGGGAGGTGGGCCGGGGGATGGGGTGACTGGGTAACAGGCACTGATGGGGGCACTTGACGGGATGAGCGCGGCGTGTTATGCTATATGTTGGCAAATCAAACTCCAATAAAAATATACAAAAAAAAGAAAAGAAATTAATAGACAGAAAACAATGTAAGAGAGAAAATCAATGAGGTCGAAAATTGGTGCTGTGAAAAGACCAATTAAATTGGCAAACCTCTGGTGACACTGACTGAGAGAAAAAGGGAGAAGTCACAAATAAACAATGAGGAATACACCAAATAGGTAGCCCCCTACCCAGCAGTGGGAGGAAAGGATGAAGGAAATGTGGACACCTGTGGACCCCGGGTGGGAGAGGTAGAGTCTGGGTCAGCTCAGGTGAGGTACCTAAGGTCACTCCGCTGGCCCTGGGGTGGAGCATCAGAACCTCAGCCACTTACAACCATGTTCCAGAGAGCCCGAGCCCAGCTCACCACCGTCTTCACCGAGAAAGAAACCACTAGTGCCCGCCCCCCACCGTATTGCCACTCACAGCTCCTCACAAGTGTCTGAGAGGTGGAGCCTGGTCACAGCCTGTGCTCTAGGTGGGAGAAAGACTCATGGTTCTACCTTCTTCTGTGATCAAGCAGACGTCTCCACATTTGGGGAGTGTGGTCAAAAGATGCTAGAAAGGGGACACCTGGGTGGCATAATCAGTTGAGCAATCTACTCTTGGTTTTGGCTCAGGTCATGATCTCAGGGTCATGAAATGAGCCCCATGTCAGTCTCCACGCTCAGTGCAGACTCTGCTTATCTCTCTCCCTCTGCCTCTGCTCCTCCTCACACTCAGCTCTCTCTCTCTCCCCTAAATAAATAAATAAATAAATAAATAAATAAATAAATAAATAAATAAAATCTTTTTTAAAAGGAGGGGCACCTGGGTGCCTTAGTCAGTTAAACATCTGCCTTTGGCTTGGGTCATAATCTCAGGGTCCTGGGATCAAGCCCTGCTTTGGGCTCTCTGCTCAGCGGGGAGCCTGCTTCTCCCTCTCTCTTTCCCTGCCACTCCCCCTGCTTGTGCTCTCCCTCTGTCTCTCCATGGCAAATAAATTTTAAAAAAAATTTTTAAGTCTGAGGTTTTGCCTTACTTGCAAGCTAACAAGTTAGTCTGCCACAGTTTCATGGGTACTCACAGAAGACAGGGGACTCGTGGGTCAGAGACAAAGGACTTTACTACTTCTTCTTTTAGGGCTTTATTGCTTAAAGCACAGCGGGCATCCTGAGTTTCATGTTTGCGTTGTTCCTCTTGCCTCACAAATCCCATGGGGTGGCATGAAGGCCAGGTATGTTGTGCCAGTACACAGAGGGTCTGCATCACAGCTGAGGAGCTCAGTGAACTCAAGCCTTTTTAAAGAAACTACAAGAAAATCTGCCCAACCTTTGCCCTGAAAGAAGACATTATTATATTATTATATGGGACAGTAAACCTACCCTCTGCTCTGGAGATAGCTGTTATCTCCATCTTCCAAGACTGTTCCATATATAAACATCCCTTGTCCAGAACAAAGGTGTGTGTGTTGTGGAACTCAAGAGTAGGACAGGCCAGGGCACTGCAAGCAGCGGCTCTCAGAGAAGCAGGGCCGGACATGGTCAAGAACCAGGTCCCACAGCAGCAGAACAACTACAAGGGCAAGGGCAAGGACCAGGCCCCTCTCATGTTTTCCTGGGACCAGGGGAATCTCAGATTCTTATGTGAGCCAATATAATGGGGATAGAGAATCAATATCAGCTGCTGCCCGTTGTCCTGCCAACCCGGCAGGGAGTCAATTTTAAGTTTATTTTGAAAAATAAAGAAATGTGACACTTCAGGCCTAGGTGTTTTGGAAACAGTTCCCACCTCTGTCTAATGGCCTGTCCCCTCTCTCTCTCTGAGGCCACACAGTGGCCCACCCATCATCTGTTCCTGGCTCCAGCCCCATTCCAAGTCTTTGGCCTCCTTCTATCCCAAGACAGGTAGAGCAGTGGCAGAGTGAGGGGAATATTATTTATTTTTACCCCATCTCATCCCAAAAGGATTCTAGGTAACCAAAAAAATACATGCAAGACAAGATTTGTTAAATCCAATAAGAGGCAAAATTGGGATAAAGTGGCCTTAATCTGGTACCCTGTTATTCCACGGGTTTCTGGATTGGGCCCTGAGTTTCCTGGTGGCCAGGGCAAAGGGGGAAGCAATAACATCATCGGATCCAAAGCATAAATACAACATGGTTATTCAGAAGAAAGTTGTCCATTCCTTTACTCACATGGAGAGAGAGTTCTTCCCTGGTCCTCTTTGGGAGAACACCATGTGATGTAGTGAAAGCATCCTCAACAATATCCCTTCCACAAATACAACAGTAGGTCTGTTGTGACTCCTCCCCAGGTATCCCTTGCTGAAAGCTACATGTATCCTACACTCAACTCAATGAGCGAAGTTTTAAGGGGCTAGAGAAAGTCTAGCCATGGGCTCCTCAGAGGTCTCCCAGAAAGATTTAGAGGTTCAACTCGGTGACCAGGGCCTCGCCTGCTGGCCTGACTTGACTAGACAGACCTGCTCTGGCCTCATTACTGAGCTTTGTGCCTGCAATGGAGTTTCCTCGATGGCTCTTCTCTAACAACTGGGCCTCCACACTGTAACCTTAACCCAAAATCCTTCTGGCTTCCTCCCCTACACCTGTAGCAGACATCACTAATCCATCCCAGCACCAGTCCTCAGTCCCTGTCCAGGATCAGATGAAAAGAAGACTGTAACAGAGTTTGCAATCAGCATAACCAACAAAACATACCCAGAACACCTACATATCAGTAAGAAAAACATAAATGGCCTAAAAGAAAAATAGGCAAAAGATCTAATGAGAACTTTCAAAGAAAGTAACTGCCAATGGCCAATCCACATGAGAAGTTGTTGAGTCTAACTAGTAATTAAGGAAATGCAAATTAAAACTAGAATAAAATACCATACCCAACAGATTGGCGAAGACTAATACACCTCATGGAGCATGCAGAGAAACAGAAATTATAGTTAGCTGTAGGAGCGCAAATCAGTGCTACCACTTTGGAGAACAGTTTGATAATTCTTAGTAAAGCTGAAGATGCATAAACATTATGACCCAAAATTTCTACTTCCAGATGACAACGGCAGAGAAACTCTTCTTTGCATGTCCACGGAGACATGTTCAAGAAGGTTCTCTGTGACGTTGATTATAATCATAAACTATTACCAGCAACTATTCTTAGCAGGAAGGTAGATAAATTGTGGTCATCATAAGATAAAAGACACAGAGAGAGTACAATGAATGGATTCGAGTTGCATACTTCAGCACTGATAGATCTCAGAACCATAGTGTTGAGCTAAAGTAATTTGCAAAAAAAATAAAAAATAAAAAATAAAGTAATTTGCAAAATGATATGTAACGTTATGATACCATTTATGCAGAATTTTAGAACACAAAACAATATTGTTATGGATATATACTTATTTGGTAAGTTGCCAAGCATGTTTGTGAATGAAAGAATACTTCAAGGAGGGGAGAAAGAGGGAGGTCAAGGGTGGGCTTTTAGTTTTTTCCATGACATTTTTTCTTTTCAAAAGAAAAATAAATAAATAAGGCAGCCCGGGTGGCTCAGTGGTTTGGCGCCGCCTTCAGCCCAGGGCGTGATCCTGGAGACCCGGGATCGAGTCCCACATCAGGCTCCCTGCATGGAGCCTGCTTCTTCCTCTGCCTGTGTCTCTGCCTCTCTGTGTGTGCGTGTCTTCCGTGAATAAATAAATAAAATCTTTTTTAAAAAAATATATATATACACACACACATATATATTCTGGGGAAAAGAGCCAAAACATTTCAAATAGTCTCATTAGAGAGTGATAGGTATTTGTTATTCATTTTCTATATTTTTCTGTATGTTTCAAATATTTCAAAATTTGTAATTAAAAACAAAATAAAAAAAATAAAATAAAATAAAAACAAAATAAAGGGGATGGCTGGGTGGCTCTCAGTGGTTGAGTGTCTGCCTTTGGCTCAGGGCATGATCCTGGGGTCCCGGGATCGAGTCCCACCCTGCGGGGATACTGCTTCTCCCTCTGCCTGTGTCTCTACCTCTCTCTCTGTGTCTCTCATGGATAAATAAATAGAATCTTTAAAAATAAAATAAATAAAAACAAAATAAGAGGCACTGGGGTGGCTCAGTCAGTTGGCTGTCTGCTTTCGACTCAGGTCATGATCCCAGGGTCCTGGGATGCAGCTCTTTGTCGGGTTCCCTGCTCAGTGGGGAGTCTGCTTCCCCTCTCCTTCTGCCCCTCCTCCTTGCTCTCTCTTCTCTCAAGTAAATAAATAAAATCTTTAGAAATAAATATGCAAAGTACAAAGAAAGGGTGCTACAATCCCATCGTGACGCTAGGCAGAGCAGGAGCACGACAGCGAGAGGTCACCATTTCTGTCCCTGCCCAGAAATTCCAGTTTCTCGGACTACCACCCCCACACACACCATCCCAGGACTCACCACGCGCACCTGACCATAGGCCTTGCTGGCACCGCCTGGCCCCGTCACTTGCCCCTGCATTCCTGCAGGAACCTCCCCACTCACCACCATGATCTCCGAGTAGATGCACATCCCGGTTGGCTGACCATCACTCCTCATCACACAGGCTGAGCAGGGACCCTAGGGTTTAAAGCCCGAAGATCTGGGTTCAAACAGCAGTTCTTTCACACCTTGGCTAAGCGACCCTGGGCAAGTCCCTTGACTTCATGTCAGGGGTGATAAAACAATAGGAGGGAAGGAACCCGGGTCCCTGACATTTGTGCAGCTGGTCTACCAACCCTAAAAAGTTCCCCTCTGTCTCACTGACATTTGAGAGAAAGCAATTCTGTCTTGTGTAAGCCACTACTAATCTAGGGACTGAGGTAATTCCACTCTTCCCAGAATGCCCCACGCCTCCCCTCAGAGATCTTGGCTTCTCAAAGTGTGGTCCAAGGACCAGCAGCACGGGTCTCAGCTGGGAACTTGTTAGACATGCAGAATCTCATGCAAGATCCCAGACACTTACCTATACCTATATGTTGGAAGGTGAGGAGCCCAGCTTCAGGGCTAGGATTCCGAGAGGGACTTTCCTGTTGCCATGGAGCTGCTAAAGCTGCAAAACTGGGAACACTAGGAGCTGCATGCTCCTTTGTTCTAAAGCTGCTCCCGGGGCAAACAGGCCTGCTGCCATCATTGCCACCAGCTTCCCAGGAGCCTCAGTGACAGAACCACGGCAGGGCTCCCAAGCAGAGTGGGAGTGTTGTGGCTTCTCCCTTTTGGTGGCCCCCACCTGCCACCACTAGCCCCCACCCCAGGCCAGGCAAGAAAAGGGCTCCCAGGACCTGGGAGGGATGCCCCGCGAAAAGGGGAACCTAGCAAGTGTCTCCTTCCCTGGAGGGGCAGCTCAACAATCAGCAAGCAACCATCCCCCAAACCACCTGAACAGGACGAGGGGGTGAGGGGTTGCAAAGGGACAAGCCCTTTCTCCCAAGGGGTGCAGTTATGGCACGCCAAGACTGCCATGTCCCAGAAGACATGACTCTGTCCTGGGGCAGGCGATCTTTCTTCAGGGGTGCTGCTGGGAGTCTCCGCATTTCCTGGTGCCCTGGTGCCCGACACAGGCTGGCCCCTTCCAGTCCCAGGCCCCCATGCTGCCAGACTCCCCTTGCCCGTAGAGGCTTCTGTGAGACTCCTGAGTCCACGCATGGCAAACACACATCTTGGCCAAACGGTGGAGGGCAGGCTGCCCCTTCTCTCAGCCCCTCCAACTTTTATCTCCTCCTGCTCAGAGGGAGGATGGTTCAGGAAAGCCAGCACCCAAATTGCAGGAAGTGTGGAGCAGAGAGCAGACAAAACAAAAAGCAGAAGGATGGAAATTGTTCAATCATAATAGCAAAAATGTGGAAACAACTCAAATGTCCATCAGCTGATGAATGAGTAAATAAAACATGGTTTATCCTTTTTTTTTAAAGATTTTATTTATTAATTTGAGATAAAGAGATATCGAGAGAGAGAACCTGACCAGAGAGAGGGGCAGACGTAGAGGGAGAAGCAGACTCCCCACTGAGCAGGAAGCTCCATGTTGGGCTGGATCCCAGGACCCCGGGATCATGACCTGAGCCAAAGGCAGACGCTCAACCATCTGAGCCACCCAGGTGCCCCAAACATCGTCTATCCTTATAATGGAATATAATTCAGCCATCAAAAGAAATGAACACCAGCATGCTACCTTGAATCCATGCCCAGCGAAAGAAGCCAGACACACTCTATAGGGTATGGTCCCGTTTATGTGAAATGTCCAGGAGAAGCAAATCTATAGAAACAGAAAGTAGACGAGTGGCTGCCGAGGGCGGAGGGGTGAAGTGGCAGCTAAAGAGGGGGTGCAGTGTATGCATCTGTTTTGGACAAATGAATATGTTCTAAAATGTGCTGGTCGGGGCAGCCCGGGTGGCGCAGCGGTTTGGCGCCGCCTTCAGCCCAGGGCGTGATCCTGGAGACCCGGGATCGAGTCCCACGTCGGGCTCCCTGCATGGAGCCTGCTTCTCCCTCTGCCTGTGTCTCTGCCTTTCTGTTTCTCATGAGAAATAAATAAAATCTTTAAAAAAATAATAAAATAAAATAAAATGTGGTGGTCGGTGCACAACTCTGACTATAGCCATTGAATTGTAGCATACTTTTTTTAAAAATATTTTATTTATTTATTTATGAGAGACACACAGAGAGAGAGAGAGAGAGAGGCAGAGACACAGGCAGAGGGAGGAGCAGGCTCCCTGCAGGGAGCCCGATGTGGGACTCGATCCCAGGACCAGGATCACAACCTGAGCCAAAGGCAGATGCTCAACCACTGAGCCATCCAGGCATCCCAAATTGTATACTTTAAATAGGTGAACTGTATGGGATGTGAGTTATATTTCAATAAGCTGTTTGTAGGGCGCCTGTGGGGCTCAGTCAGTTAAGCGTCTGCTTTCAGCTCAGGTCATGATCCCAGGGTCCTGGGATAGAGTCCCGCATTGGGCTCCTTGCTCAGCGGGGAGCCTGCTTCTCTCTCTGCCTCTGCCTCTCACCCTGCTTGTGCTCTCTCTCTCTGTCAAATAAATAAATAAAATATTAAAAAGAAAAAAGTTGTTTGTAAAATTTTTGTAAATTTTTTCCCTTAAAAAGACAAGCACTCAAGAGCATTTTTCCAGGGGTGCCTGGCTAACCCAGTCCGTGGAGCATGTGACTCTTGGTCTCAGGATCGTGAGTTCAAGCCCCATATTGGGTGTAAGGATTGCTTAAAAATAAAATCTTTGTGGGGGGAAAAAAGAGAACATTTCTCTGAAGTGAAGGATATGAGTTTCCAAACTAAAATGGCCTGTCAGGTGTCAATACAATGGACAAAAATAGACCCTCATCAGAGCCCATGATCGTGAAATTTCAGACAGGGATATTCTACAAGCTTTCGAAGAGGAAAAATAGGTCACTTTCCTAAAAAAGGTCAGGACTGAGAACGGCTCCCAACTGCTCCAACCTTCGAAACAAGATACCAGGGAAGCCTGGGTGGCTTAGATAGTTAAGTGTCTGCCTTCAGGTCAGGTCATGATCTCAGAGTCCTGGGATCGAGCCCCATGATCTCAGGGTCCTGGGATCAAGCCCCACATTGGGCTCCCTGCTCAGGGGGGAGTCTGCTTCTTCCTCTCCCTCTGTGATCTCTCTCGCTTTCACACACTCTCTCAAATAAATTTTTTTTTTTTAAAAGAGTGCCTCCAGCTCCAGAACATTTAGAAAAAAAGAAACAAGAAACCAATGGATCAGCCCTTCAACATCCTGAAGAAAAGTGATTTCCCACCCAGACACCTAAGCCAGGCAGAGAGTAGCAATCAAATGTGAGGATAAACCAAGGACATTCAGGGACCTGCCATGTCTTGAAAGGGTTCTCTCCCACCAGCCCTTCTCAGAAAGTTAGAGGATGTATTCCATCAATAGGAAGGGGTACACCATGGGTTACAGGGGAGGGGCATCAACCACAGCAGAGGGGAAGGGAACACCAGGAAGGGATGGAAAAGGGAGAGCCTAGGGTCCCCGCCAAGAATCAGGCAGAGGGGGCAGCCAGACCATGCTGTCTTTTAAAATAGATTTTATTTACTTATTCATGAGAGACACACAGAGAGAGAGGCAGAGACACAGGCAGAGGGAGAAGCAGAGTGCATGTAGGGAGCCTGATGTGGGACTCGATCCCGGGTCCCCAGGATCATGCCCTGGGCTGAAGGCAGCACTAAACCACTGAGCCACCTGGGCTGCCCTGTCTTTTAAAATAAATAAAATATAGTCTATACTCCCCTAGATAAAATAATGAGGGCTGATTATAAAAAATAGGATGTATGGGGGCACCTGTGTGGCTTAGTCGGTTGGGCATCTGCCTTTGGCTCAGGTCATGATCCCAGGGTCCTGGGATCAAGCCCCACATCAGGCTCCCTGCTCAGTGAGGAGCCTACTTCTCTCTCTCCCTCTGCCTGCTGCTCTCCATGCTTGTGCTCGTCAAGTGAGTAAGGAAGGAAGGAAGGAAAGAAAGAAAGAAAGAAAGAAAGAAAGAAAGAAAGAAAGAAAGAAAAAGAAAGATATGTTGTACGGGAAAGGGCAGCCTGGCCGAGCTCCTATCCGCTCTCAATCACTTGTTGATGACGTTCCTCTTGTGCCCCCCAGGTCCAGCCACCTCTGTCCACTGGGGACCCTCATGCTTTGACAGCTGATAACTGAGAAGCAGAAATTCTGAGGAACCTGCTCCCCCCTGTACAGTCCTGCTGGACCCCCAGCCACAGGCCTTGCCATAGAGCTGCAGGGAGCACCAAGTTTTCAGGACTTACTCATAAGTTTACAGACTTCTCCAGAGGGGGCTCCAGTCCCCTCTCTGGAAAGCTGAAGGCAGCCCGGGACCAGAGGCTCTGTTCAGATGACCCCTGGCAGCCTTCACCCAACAGTAACAGACAGCCCTTCTGCGGCTTCCACCCAGTGTGTTCATTGACTACCCTTTTCATTCATTTATAGGCAAGTCCTGCCTTATAAAATTTCCTAAGATTTTCTTTTGATTGAGGAAGAAAATAGAGTGGAGAGAAGAGTGTGCCCAGAAGTCATGAAGTCAGAGAAGCAAAGGAATACAAGTGAAATGCAAAGTTTGAGGCCGGAGGTTGCAAGGAGCCGAGCCAGCCAGCTGAGCTGGCCGACTGAGCCCCGGGCCCGGGGGGCCATTAGGGCAGGCCCGCAGGGGGACACGTGCTCCCGAGGGTCATCCCTGGACTGCCCTGGCCACTGCCGGTGAGAGTCCTGCGGGGCCCAGGGTCGGCACCGCTGCCCTCGCTGCCCTCCGCTGCCCGGCCTCGGCCTCGAGCCGCCCTGAAGCTGGAAGCCCCGCAGGTGGGCAGGGCTGGCCCAGGCGGCTGGTCTCCATTTCCGGGCCGCACCGCGGGGTCCGTCCTGGGCTGTGACCCCAGCTCTCCACATCTCCCCTCGGCCACTACTCCCCTCGGTCATGATTTATTTATTTTAAAGATTTTATTCATCTATTCTTGATGACACAGAGAGAGACGCAGGCAGAGGGAGAAGCAGGCTCCTCGCAGGGAGCGCGACGCGGGGAGGGGGTGGGGCCCGGGACTGGACCCCGAGCGAGCCGGGCCCGGATCACGACCCGAGCCGCAGGCAGGAGCCCATGAGCTACCCGGGCGTCCCGGGATTCGATTTATGATCAAGAGAGCCATGATGTGGGTACTGGGGTGTTTTTCTCCTCCTGGGGCTGGACCGCCACAGGTCTCGGGGGCCCTCGGAGCCTCGGTTTTACCTCGAAGGACAGGAAGAGAGGCGGGGCGGGGGGGTCGTCGCAAGGTCACCGCCCTAGAGCTCACGTCGGCCCAACCCAAGCCGAGCGCCCCGCGCCCGCAGCCCGAGAGCAGGCGCGGCAACGCCGAGCACGGCCACGAGGTGGCGCCAGGAAACCGCGGGAGGCGCCCAAACCCAGCATCCAGGCTCCTCGCTCCTCCTCTCTCCCGCGGGCCCAGCCCCTCCGCCCGCCGCCCGCCCCCGGGCCCTAGTTCCCCGAGCAGCCCGGCGGGCTGGGGAGGGGAAGGGGGAAGCCGAGCGGCCGCCGGGACGTCGTCGTGGAAGGAGCTTAGGGACCGCTTCGGTCCAGGGCCACCTGGAGGCTGGACTGCACCAGCGACACCCTGGAGGTGCCGCGTCAGGTGTGCAGCCCACCTTCCCTGCGGGAGCCCTCGCGGGAGCCTTGCTCCTCCTGCATCGTAAAGGGAGAGCACGGGAGTAGGAGACCTTGGGGCAGGGCACCGCCTGCGCCCAGCTCTGCTGCGCCTGGCTCTGGCCAGCCTAGTGTTTCCAGGCTCTGCCGGGCTGCTGCTAGCGCTGACCCTTCCCCACCACCCGACGAGACTCCATCCGCTTCCCAGGCTGCACAGCTCTCGCTGGCGGAGCTCACATCTGCACCTGCCACCTCGCGGCCAAGGGTGCTGACCACTGTGCTGGGTCAGAGTCATCCCAGGCACACAGCGCTTGTCAGACCCCGAAGCCCAGGCTCCTACAGCCTGAGGAAGCTGGGTCCCAAGGCCAGGCTCCCACCCCCACCCAGTCCCACCACTGAACTGCAGTCTCTTTCATCGAGGCCCACAGGCCCTGTAGGGGACGTAATCACAAGGCCTGGAAAGAACCCGGGCTTTGGAGCCCATGCAGACCTGGAATAAAGCTCCCTCTGCATTTACTGGCTGTGTGATCTTGGGCAAGTCATCTAACCTCTCTGGGTCTCACTGTCCTCATCTGTAAAATGAGAGCACTCATACCCACCTTGGGAGGTTGTAACTTTTAGAAACCATACCCATGAATATTAAAAAGTCAAAAATTAATTAATTTTTTTTTTTTAAAGAAACCATATCCATGAAAGAATATTCCCGGTGTAGGGCGAGTGTTCAGCAAAGTCAGCTTATCGGAGGGCGCCTGGCTGGCTCAGCAGGAGGAGCGTGTGACTTTTTATTTCAGAGCTGTGAGTTTGAGCTCCACGTTGGCTATGGAGATTACTTAAATAAATGAATAAATAAATAAACAAACTCTGCTTATTGGATATTCATGGACTCCTATTTTATGCCAGGCCCTCTGCTGGGGTTCAAGGGAATCCAGAGTTGAATGAGATGTAACTGCAGCCCTCCAGGAATGACCCTCTGGGCAAAATAAAACTCATGCTTCAAAATTCAGGCAGCATTTTCCTGATGCTAAATGTGGTGGCATTCAAACATTTGTAACCCTTCAGCCTCTAAACATGAGGGGCGCCTGGGTGGCTCAGCAGTTGAGTGTCTGTCTTGGGCTCAGGGTGTGATCCTGGAGTCCTGGGATCGAGTCCCACATCGGGCTCCCCTCAGGGAGCCTGCTTCTCTCTCTGCCATGTCTCTGCTTCTCTCTCTGTCTCTCATGAAAAAATAAATAAAATCTTTTTTAAAAAATAAAATAAAATAATAGATTAAAAAACAAGCCACTGCAAAGAGTGGAGCTACCCTTTTTGACTCTATACTCTGCACCAGGTTCTTCACCTACATACGTTCCCCAGATGCTTAGTGAAGCCCTAGTGGGTGCCAAGTACTGTGCAGGGACGTGGGGCACAGCCATGAGCAGGAAAGTGTCCGCACGGAGGCAGAGCTGATAAGCTAGGGGGGAACCGGTGACAAAGGAGTCAAGACAAGGATGCACTTGTAATTGAGGTAAGTGCCTACAAGGGAAATGGAAGATCAGTACTGCCGAGGACACCCCGAGGGTGGGGGGTGGGGGCGTCTGCCCAGATGCAGGCAACAAGAGGGGGTGTCATCAGGAACAAATTTTAAAACAATAAGAACCCACTAAAAGTTGGTCTGCTGCTTATTAACACCACATACCAGCAACTCTAAACAGCGTCCTCCCTCCCAAAAAAATTATTCTGTTGGTTTAAGACCTCAACAATTGTTTCCGTTCCTGTTAATTTTTAGTAATATACGTGTAAATTTCAAATTAGTACATTTGTATTGCTTATCCTTTAAAAACCATTGTATTCTGCTTAGAAGTTAATTGTGAAAATTCCCAGTCATTGAGCCACTCCCACCAGCTATCCGTGGTCATGTGGATGCAGAATTGTTCACGCTCACTTCAGAGGAATGTTGTGTCTTGAATCTGAATCCCTGTTGTACTGTCCTTCATTTAAACAGGCAGTTTGAAATAAACATTGGGAGCATACCTCTGCGTGACCATTTGGAGTTCTTATTTGTTTAAAAATTACCAACTGGGAAGATACCTGAAAGCTGCTAGAATCGACTCTGAGGAACTACATGTGGATAGAAGCGTAATTTCTGGAATTTATGGTGAAATGGATTTTTACATAAGTCTCTACCAAACTTATCCTTATGTTTAAGGTTTTTCCTAATTATTTTTCTATTTTTAAAAATATTTTCTTTATTTGTTCATGAGAGACACAGAGAGGCAGAAACATAGGCAGAGGGAGAAGCAGGCTCCATGCAGGGAGCCCGATGTGGGGCTTGATCCCCAGATCCCAAAGGCGGGCGCTCAACGGCTGAGCCACCCAGGCGCCCCTCATGCATGCCTTCTAGTCATCAGGAAAGAGCAAGGGGCAAAGGAAGCCCACCTACTCCCCCAGAAGAACCCAACACCTGCCTGCATCCAGTCAGTCAGGATTTAACCATTTGGCCCAAACTAGCTACAAGGGAGGCTGGGGAAATGGAGTCTTTATTTAAATGGCCTTGTGCCCTGCCACTAACAGGGGGTACTCTTTCTAAAGAAGGAAAGAATGGATAATGGGGGAAGGGCACATGTCTGCCGTGCCATCAAGAGAAGCTTGGTCTTTTTCCTAAAAGCAATAGTGAGCCATTGAACGTTTTTTGGTTTTGTTCGTTTTTTTTTTTTTTTAAGATTTTATTTATTTGTTCATGAGAGACACAGAGAGGCAGAAACATAGGCAGAGGGAGAAGCAGGCTCCATGCAGGGAGCCCGATGTGGGGCTTGATCCCAAACCCCAGGATCACAACCTGAGCCAAAGGCAGACACTCAACCACTGAGCCACCCAGGTGACCTAAATTCAGTATTTACAGGAGGAAGAGAAGGCCTTCCCTGCCATGGCCTTCCCTGACCTGTATTGATGCAGAGGCAGGAAAATGATGAGAAGACCGCAGGTCAGGGGTCAGCAGACCCGGCCTCGACACCTCTCTTCCTAGAACTCAATTCTTCATCTGTAAAATGGGGTCAAGGCACCAACCCTACTGTATAGCCGCTCTGGTTGCCTCTCCAACACCATTCCTCCTGATTCCCTAACAGAACCACAGTTTTATTGGAGAGACTATGGCAGAAACTGCCAATGGCCCCAATATCCATTCTCTGTTCTTCCATAGAAATGGAAATTTCGGATGGCTAAAGACTACATTTCCTAGCCTCCTTTGCAGTAAGGGGTGGTCATGTGACTACAGTGAGTTGTGTTACAGCAGGGGAACCCTGAGTTTAGGGAACCTGAATCTTTTTTTTTTTTTTAATTTTTATTTATTTATGATAGTCACACAGGAGAGAGAGAGAGGCAGAGACACAGGCAGAGGGAGAAGCAGGCTCCATGCACCGGGAGGCTGATGTGGGATTCGATCCCGGGTCTCCAGAATTGCGCCCTGGGCCAAAGGCAGGCGCCAAACCGCTGCGCCACCCAGGGATCCCAACCTGGATCTTTTAAAACAGAATCTTAACGAATTTGCCCTTTGACCTGGAGGAAAACACTATCTTCTAAGGCTGTTTGCTTTATGAACTTCTTTGAGAGATGTGCAGAAACTTGAGGGACCTACCGAGAATTAATGATTTCCCAGCATTGCAGTAATATTGGATTTTGAGGGCAGCCCAGGTGGCTCAGCAGTTTAGCGTCGCCTTCAGCCAGGGCCTGATCCTGGAGGCCCAGGATCGAGTCCCACGTCGGGCTCCCTGCATGGAGCCTACTTCTCCCTGCGCCTGTGTCTCTGCCTCTTTCTCTCTGTGTATGTGTGTGTGTGTGTCTCATGAATAAATAAATAAAATCTTTACAAAAAAAATACTGGGTTTTGAATGAGCAGTAGTGTAATTACGGCCCTGAGATATGAAGAGGAATTGTCAGCAGCTTCCAGGAGGGCTCTCTTCTTTCACTGTATGTTGTTGACGTCTGGACATGACACTTGACATCAGGCAGCCCTCTTATGACCATAAAAAACACGGCTGACTCCCTGGCAATGGCAGGGTTGAAGGTTGAGAATAGCCTCAGTAGTGGCCGAGGCTGGAGAGTCACTCAACCAGCACCGGAGCCACTCACCTCTTGCCATCTTGTTACAAGGAAGCAGAAATGTCCTCATTGTTGAAGCCATCTCAGTCAGGAGTCAGCTGGAGGCATCCTGAATCCTGCTCCTGGGCAGCGTGCCTCCCTCCTAGAAGTGTCGGGAGGCCACCCAGTACAAAAGCCAAGGTGGGAAGTACTTCTCCATGAGGGGCAGTGCTCCACTTACCAGAGGGATGAGGTGAGACAGCTCAGTGAGGGGTTTTCCTCCTCCCAAACTGCAGATTAAATAGTCCCTGGCCTACCAGCAGAAAACCAAACCAACTGGCTTGTTGGGGCCCCTTCCAGCTCTGGGGTCTAGGGTTGTTTGGTGCCACCTCACTCCACCCCGGCACACTGCTCCTACGTCCCCTGAAGCTCCAGGGAGGGACCCCCGCACTTGCACTTCCACCGGGGTAGTACCTGTGGGAGTGGGAAGGAGCAGGAGGCCATTTCCCCTCCAGGCCCCAAGGGGAGCTTCTTCTGCCTCACGGTGGTGGTCACCACCAGAAGCCCCAGTGGGACCCTGCTGCCCGACCGTGGGGACAGGGCAGTTCAGAGGGGAGTTCAGACCGCCATGGGGCTACTGGGGGTTGGTGGAGGGGACCCCAAGGAGGAGCGTAGCTGGGTGACACACTCGGCAATTTCAGTGTGGCTTGGGGCTGCGGGTGACAGACGGTTTGTCAGATGGGTTCACCAGGACTAATGGGCTGCTCTGTTACCGCCCACGGAACATGCTGGGTGCAGATCTGAACATTTGAAAGGGAGCTTTCTGGGGACACAGGCTTTTAAGCCAAACATGAATCTAGCTGGGGGAGTGGGGTGGGATTTCAAGCACCTTGAGCAAACTGGTGGGGCACGCTTGGGGGGAAAGCAGGGATTTTATCACTCCTCACATCCTCAAGCGACCCTCCTCCCCATTAAGCTCAAAAGCAATTATTGAGCACCTGAAGTATGCAGATAAAAGACACAGGACTACTCACTGCTGGCTTGACATCTGGAGGCGGCAGGGGATTATCATTTACCTCTCAGCTCAGGCTGGTTTCCTCCAGGCAGCTGGTCCAGAGCCACATCCCACCCCCCCCAACCCCGCTGCTTGCCATCTCAGCGGGGGTTACCTTCCTGCTATCCCAGGAGGCCCTCCAACTCAGCAGTTAGCCACCACCTTCCCCCAAACTTGTTTCAGTGTGGATCTTCCCACTCACCCCCCTAGGCCGAGCCTAGCACGATGCCAGGCCCCAGGAGCTGGGGTGGGGGGGCATGCCCGAGAGGCAAGGAGGAAGGCAGCCCCCTCTGGGAGAGCCCACCAGATGATTAGGTTCCAGGAAGAGATGAATGGAGGCGAGGGGGGGGGCATGGGGCGGACCTGTGGGGGGGGGGGTGCAGGAAGAGGGGGGCTGGCCCCTGAGCAAGGCCCGTAAGACTCAGTGGCAAGGTTACATGGAAGAAGCTTTAGATGTCCTTAGCGCTACAGCTCGGGGAAGCCCCTGGAGAGCTGGAGCCAGGAAATTAACCTCATCCAGGCACGTCTAGAGATATTGTGGGTTCGGTTCCAGACCACCGCAGTAAAGCAAGTCAAGTGAATCTTTTGGTTTCCTGGTGATATAAAAGTTATGTTTACACTATACTGAGGTCTGTTAAGTGTTCAGTAGCATTTCATCTGAGACAGCAATGTACATACGATAATTAAAAAAAAAAATTTATCACAGAGGTGCCAGGCTGGTTCAGTCAGTACAGCATGTGATTCTTGATCTTGAGGTCATGAGTTCAAACCTCACACTGGGTATAGAGATTACTTTAAAAACAAAATATTGTATTGCTAAAATATGCTAACCATCATCTGAGCTTTCAGTGAGTTGAAATCACTGATCACAGATATAATAATGAATAACAAATATAATCCTAATTTAAAAGTTTGGGAAAAAAAAGAAAGTTTGAAATATTATGAGAATTACCAAAATGTGACACAGAAACACCAAGAGACGGATGCCTGGGTGGCTCAGTGGTTGAGGCCTTCAGCTCAGGTCATGATCCCAGGGTCCTGAGATCGAGTCCCACATCGGGCTCCCCACAGGGAGCCTGCTTCTCCCTCTGCCTGTGTCTCTGCCTCTCTCTGTGTCTCTCATGAATAAATAAAATCTGAAAGAAAGAAAGAAAGAAAGAAAGAAAGAAAGAAAAAAAGAAAGAAAGACCAAGTGAGCAAATGTTGTTTGAAAATTATCCCAACAGACTTCCTTAATGTAGGGTTGCTGCAACAAGGCTTTACTTTGTACAAAATGCAATGTCTTTGAAGTGCAGTAAAGCAAAGCACAATAAAACAAGGTATGCCTATAAAGCTTTATTTGGGCAATTGTGATGTGCAAGACACCAGCTTAGATGTTCTACATATATTTCCTTTATTTTCTTTTTAAGTAATCTCTATGCCCAACGTGGGGCTCCAACTCATGACCCCTAGATCGAGTTAGACACTCCAACTGAGCCACGTATTTCCTTTTTAAATCCTCATGCTGTGGGCAGCCCCGGTGGCGCAGCGGCTTAGCGCCGCCTGCAGCCAGGAGTATGATCCTGGAGACCCAGGATGGAGTCCCGTGTCAGGCTCTCTGCATGGAGCCTGCTTCTCCCTCTGCCTGTGTCTCTGCCTCTCTCTCTCTCTCTCTGCATCTCTATGAATAAATAAATAAAATCTTAAGAAAATAAATAAATCCTCATGCCGGGACGCCTGGGTGGGTGGCTCAGCGGTTGAGTGGCTGCCTTTGGCTCAGGTCCTGATCCCAGGGTCCTTGGATCGAGTCCCACATCAGGCTCCCTGCGAGGAGCCTGCTTCTCCCTCTGCCTGTGTCTTTACTGTCTCTGTGTGTCTCTCATGAATAAATAAATAAAATTAAAATTTATAAAAATAAATAAATAAATCCTCATGCCAACCCTATAAGATGGATATGAGCATCCCATTTGGCTGAGAGACAGAAGCACCACAACCACCAAGTGGCAAAGCTGGGACTTGAATCTCAGACTCTCTGACCCCATCCCCAGCAGGAGCTAACGTTTGGGCCACATGCCTTACAGACAACATTGCCCATAACTAGCCACCCTTGCTGGAATATGTCACAGGCCACCACTATGCTACACTGTCTCTCCCCTCCACTCCTGGAAGAGGCATCAGTCTTTACTGACGTAAATCCTTCAACACAGGGCACACCCTCCGCATAGGGCAGCAGCCATGTGAATGAATCATCCTGGAAAGAGCTCCTCCAGCCTCCATCAAACCTTCAGATGACTGCAGTCCTGGCCAACGTCATAACTACAATCTCATCGCAGACCCCAGCTAGCATTACTCAGATAAGCCACTTCCAGACTCCTGACTCCCACTCACTGCATTTTGGAATGATTTCTTACTCATCAATAGGTAACTAATGCACACTCCAATCTGGGTCCCGCCCCTCCTGGCTGTGGGACCATGGGCAACTTTACCTCTCTGGGCATATGGTTTCTCCAGCTCAGACCTTTCTGCTAAACTCCAGATTAATGCAATCAGCAACCACCATTAAGGTCCTTCAGGTGTGGGCACGTAGCATATCTCAAATACCTCTCTCTTTGTTTAAAGATTTTATTTATTATTCATGAGAGACACAGAGAGAGAGGCAGAGACACAGGCAGAGAGAGAAGCAGGCTCCGTGCAGGGAGCCCGATGCGGGACTTGATCCCAGGGCTCTAGGATCACACCCTGGGCCAAAGGTGGCGCTAAATCGCTGAGCCATCCGGGCTGCCCCTTTCAAATATCTCTTAATCCACTTTCCACCATGGCTCAGGCCCTCACTGACTCTCCCTTCAATTATTGAAACAGTCTCCTCATTGATTCTCCTGTCTTGTATAAGGCTGCAAATAACAAAATCCCAAAATACCGTATAAAGAACTTATAAAACTCAATACCCCAAAAATGAAAAATCCAAGTAAAAAATGGGCAGAAGACAGGCATTTTCCTAAGAAGACATACAGATGGCCAGCAGACATGAAAAGATGTTCATCACTTACCATCAGGGGAATACAAATCAAAACTACAATGAGCTATCACCTCACACCTGTCAGAATGGCTAAACTCAACAACACAGGAAACAACAGGTGTTGGTGAGGATGTGGAAAAAGGAGAACCCTCTTACACTGTTGGTGGGAATGCAAACTGGCATAGCACTGTGGAAAACAGTGTGGAGGCTCCTCAAAAAGTTAAAAATAGAACTACCTTGTGATCCAACAATCACACCACTAGATATTTACCCAAAGAATACAAAACACAAATTCAAAGAAATACATAAACTTCTATATTTATAGCAGCATTATCTACAATAGCCAACTTAATGAAACAGCTCAAGTTTCCACTGATTGATGAATGGATAAAGATGTGACATATATACAATGGAATATTACTCAGCCATAAAAAAGAATGAAATCTTGTCATTTGCAACAGCATAGATGGAGCTAGAGAGTATAATATCTAGTATAATAGCTAGAGAGCTAAGTGAGATAAGTCAGTCAGAGAAAGACAAATACCACATGATTTCACTCATGTGTGGAATGTAAGAAATAAAATGAGAAAGAGGAAAAATAGAGGACAAATTAAGAAACAAACTCTAGGGATCCCTGGTTGGCGCAGCGGTTTGGTGCCTGCCTTTGGCCCAGGGCGCGATCCTGGAGACCTGGGATCGAATCCCACATCGGGCTCCTGGTGCGTGGAGCCTGCTTCTCCCTCTGCCTATGTCTCTGCCTCTCTCTCTCTCTCTCTCTCTGTGACTATCATAAATAAATAAAAATTTAAAAAAAAGAGAAAAAAAACACAAACTCTAAACTACAGAGAAACTGATGGTTACTAGAGGGAAGGTGGTGAAATAGGTGGATGAAATACGTGAAGAGCATTAAAGAGGACACTTGTGATGAGCATCAGGTGTTGTATGGAAGTGTTGAATCATTATTTATGTACCTGAAACTAGTATTACACTGTATTTTCACTAAATTTTTAATTTTTTAAAAATCTCAAAACACCAGGGATCCCTGGGTGGTGCAGCGGTTTGGCGCCTGCCTTTGGCCCAGGGCGCGATCCTGGAGACCCAGGATCGAATCCCACGTCAGGCTCCCGGTGCATGGAGCCTGCTTCTCCCTCTGCCTGTGTCTCTGCCTCTCTCTCTCTCTGTGTGACTATCATAAATAAATAAATAAATAAATAAATAAATAAATAAATAAATAAATAAATAAATAAATAATTTAAAAAATCTCAAAACACCAGGGATCCCTGGGTGGCACAGCGGTTTGGCGCCTGTCTTTGGCCCAGGGGGCGATCCTGGAGACCCGGGATCGAATCCCACGTCGGGCTCCCGGTGCATGGAGCCTGCTTCTCCCTCAGCCTATGTCTCTGCCTCTCTCTCTCTCTTTCTGTGACTATCATAAAAAATAAAAATAAAATAAAATAAAATTCAGATTATTAAAAAAAAAATCTCAAAACACCAGCAGATTACAACTAAGCAAAACTGTATTTCCCTTTCACACTCAAGAAGTCCAAAGGCAGATAGTCCAGAGTTAGCATGGCATACCATGGAGCCAAGAACTCAGGTTCTTTCTTTTTTTTTAAGATTTCATCTATTTATTCATAAGAGACACACACAGAGAGGCAGAGACATAGGCAGAGGGAGAAAGAGGCTCCATGCAGGAAGCCCGATGTGGGACTCCATCCTGGGACTCCAGGATCACGCCCTGAGCCAAAGGCAGACACTCAACTGCTGTGCCATCCAGGCGTCCCAAACCCAGGATGCCTTCTATCTGATGATCAGCAGCACATGGATTTCATTCCCAAAGTTTCCTCACAGTCTAAAATAGCTGCTAGTGCTCCAGCCATAATGTCCACATTCTAGACATTAGAAAGGTGGAACTGGAAAAACAAATCCCTTCCCTTTAAAAACATTTTTATTTTCCACTGACCATATCTAGCAAGGGAGGCAAGGAAACAGTCTATTTTGAGGTTCATCATGTGCTCAGCTAAAAATACAGAAATTTTGTACTTAGGAAGAAGGTGAGAGCAGGCATATAGGACAACCAGCAGTCTGCAGCACCCTCCACCGCTGCTGCCCCGTAAAGGGTTTTATTATTACTTCTGGGTTTTGTCCTTCATTATAAAAATGATATAGTATAGAAAGCTGAGGCCCGGAGATGGGTCAAGAGAGTTGGTGGCTGTGCCAGAAGCAGACTCCTGAACTGTGGTCCCTTTCCACTCTGTCCTCAGTTTTCTCAGCAGGTATTATTTTATAATTGGGGCAGTGAGACACATAAACATACAACAAAAGAGCATTCTAGTTTTGACCTAAGTTACAAAGGAAATTGAAAGAAAATATTTATAGTTATATCTTTAAAAATAACAAAGAATCCTGGCCCCATGTTTGAAGGAGGCAAACTTCCTGGCTGAGTTCTTGGAATCAGGAAAAATGATCACACCTCCTTTGTACCTCAGGCTCTGTGCCTCAAACCTATAGAATAGAGCCTGTTTTTTTTTTCCTTATAAATATAAAACTATTATTGCTAGAGGATAGACATGGGAAACAAAAATGGAATAGACTTGAACTGCCTTTTTTTTTTTAAGATTTTATTTATTTGTTCATGAGAGACACAGAGAGAGTGGCAGGGAAATAGAGGGAGAAGCAGGCTCCCTGCAGGGAGCCCAACGTGGGACTCAATCCCCTTCTGGGGATTGAGGATCACACCCTGAGCCGAAGGCAAATGCTCAATCACTGAGCCACCCAGGCAACCTAAGCTGCTTCTTTTTTAAAAGGTGACATAATCTAAAAGGAATGAACGTGAATTTAAGAGTTATCCTTTAAGGTATACGCAGAATGTTAATAGTGTTGGGACTGAGTATGAGAGACTTTCTATGTGGGGTTACCTATCTCTATACCATTTGAACCTTGCAAGAAGCGTAGATTGTACATAAAAATGGGGGGGGGGGACATTTGAAATCAAATATAGCCAATACCCTCTCTAAATAAAATAACAGGTGCTCATTATAGAAAATACAGAAATATATAAAACAAAAATTTTTAAATCAACTATTTTTTATTTTATTTTTTTAATATTTTATTTATTTATTCATGAGAGACAGAGGGAGAGGCAGAGACATAGGCAGAGGGAGAAGGAGGCCCCTCATAGGGAGCCCAATGCGGAACTCGATTCCTGAACCCCGGGATCATGCCCTGAGCCAAAGATGGATACTCAACCACTGAGCCACCCAGGTGTCCCTAAAACGACAGTTTTAATGACCTCCAATTTTATCCCTTCAGAGAGAGCCCCACTTTAATATGTTGATATGATGCCTTCAATCCCCTAACTTAGGATCATTCTGGATATAGTCCTTTCCAAGATTTATTATGAGAATTTTCAAGCAGATAGTAAAGCTAAAAGAATTGTTCAGTGACCACTCATACCCACCCCATAGATCCTCCCACTAACATTGTACTCCAGTTGCTTTATTGCAGTTACCCAACTGGTCACAGATAACTTTTTATTTTTTTATTATTTTTTTAAAAGATTTATTAATTTATTCATGAAAGACACAGACTGAGAGAGAGAGGCAGAGACACAGGCAGAGGGAGAAGCAGGCTCCATACAGGGAGCCCAATGTGGGACCTGATTCCAGATCCTGGGATCACAGCCAGAGCCAAGGCAGGCGCCCAACTGCTGAGCCACACAGGCATCCCCACAGATAGCTTTTTAAACTATCATACACTCATAGTAACCTCTTTTGGTTTAGTGGTGTGCAGTTCTATGAATGTTATATGTATAGGCATGTGTAACCACCACAATCAGGATTCAGAACAGTTCCATCATCCCCAAGTAATTCCCTCTTAAAAAAAAAATAAATTAAGAGAGGAAGAGAGAGAAAAAAAGAGAGGGAGGGAGGGAGGGAGAGAGAGAGAGAGAGAGAGAAGGGGCAGAGGGAGAGGGAGAAAGAGAATCTTAAGCAGGCTCCATGCCCAGCATGGAACTCAATGCAGAGCTCAATCTCACAACCCTGAGATCATGACCTGAGCCAAAACCAAGAGTCAGATGCTTAACTGACTGAGCCACCCAGGTGCCCCTCACATGAGTCCCTCCTGCCCTCCCCTTGTAGGTATGCCTTCTCCCCCCACCCCTAAGCCCTGGGAACCATTGCTCTATTCTCAGCACCATTGTTTTGTATCTTCTAGAACGCCACAGACATTGAACCATAGAGCATGTATCCTTTGAGACTGGCTTTTTGCAGTCACATTATGTGTAGCAAGAGTTTGTCCCTTGGGGATCCCTGGATGGCTCAGTGGTTTGGCGCCTGCCTTCAGCCCGGGGCATAATCCTGGAGGCCCCGGGATCAAGTCCCACATCAGGCTCCCTGTGTGGAGCCTGATTCTTCCTCTGTCTGTGTCTCTGCCTCTCTCTCTCTGTGTGTGTCTCTCATGAATAAATAAATAAAATCTTAAAAAAAAAGAGTTTGTTCCTTAGGAGGCACTTAAATATATGAAGCCAATCTTTACAGACATAAAGGGAGAAATAGACAGTAGGGATCCCTGGGTGGCGCAGCGGTTTGGCGCCTGCCTTTGGCCCAGGGCGTGATCCTGGAGACCCGGGATCGAATCCCACGTCAGGCTCCCGGTGCATGGAGCCTGCTTCTCCCTCTGCCTATGTCTCTGCCTCTCTCTCTCTCTCTGTGACTATCATAAATAAATAAATAAAAATTAAAAAAAAAAGAAATAGACAGTAATACAATAATAGTAGAGGACGTTAACACTCCACTTACATCAATGAATAGATCATCCAGACAGAAAATCAATAAGGAAATATTGGCTTTAAAAGACACATTAGACCAGATGGACTTGATAGATTTATATAGAACTTCCATCAAAAGCAACAGAATACATATTCTTCTCAAGTGCACATGGAACCTTCTCCAGGACACATTAGGCCACAAACAAGTCTCAGGAAATTCAAGTAGATGAAAATTATATCAAGTATCTTTTGCAACCACAAGGCTATGAAACTAGAACCAGTTACAAGAAAACTGGGAAAAAAAAACACATATACACTAAGACTAAAAAACATGCCACTAAACAACCAATGGGTCAACTAAGAAATCGAAGAAGAAATTTAAAAATACCTGGAGACAAATAAAAATGGAAACAACTTTCCAAAATGCAGCAAAAGCAGTTTTGAGAGGGAAGTTCATAGCAATTCAGGACTACCTCAAAAAATAAAATTCTCAAACAATCTAACTTTACACCTAAAAAAAGAACAAACAAAGCCCCAAATTACCAGAAGGAAGGAAATAATAAAGACCAGAGCAGAAATAAATGAAATGGAGACAAAAGCAAAAAGAAAAAACAAAACAAAAGAATGACAGGCACACACACAATAGAAAAGATCAGTGAAGGGTATCTGGGTGGTTCAGTTAAGTGTCTGACTCATGGTTTCAGCTCAGGTCATGATCTCAGGGTTTTGAGATCCAGCCTTGCATTGGGCTTCAAGCTTAGCACAGAGTCTGCTTGAGTTTCTCTCTCTCCCTCTCCCTCTGCCCCTCCCTCATTCTCTCAACTGTCTCTCAAATAAAAACTTTACAAAAAGAGAGATCAATGAACCTAAAAGCTGGTTTTTGGAAAAGACAGACAAAATTAATAAACCCCTAACCAGACTTATTAAGGAAAAAAAAAAGAGGGGAAGGGTGTCCAGCTGGCTCAGTCAGTGGAATGTGTGACTCTTGATCTTAGGGTTGTGAGTTCGGGCCCCACATTGGGTGTAGATTACTAAAAAATAAAATCTTAGGGGCTCCTGGGTGGCTCAGCCATTTAAGCGACTAACTTTTGCTTTGGGCTCCAGTCATGATCTCAGGATCATGAATGAAACTGAGCCCAGTGTTGGGCTCTGCACTGTGTGTAGAGCCTGCTTAACATTCTCTCTCTCCATCTGTTCCCGTCCTGTGCTCATGCTCTCACTTGCTCTTTCTAAAAAAACAAAATGAGGGATCCCTGGGTGGCGCAGCGGTTTAGCGCCTGCCTTTGGCCCAGGGCGCGATCCTGGAGACCCGGGATCAAATCCCACGTCGGGCTCCCGGTGCATGGAGCCTGCTTCTCCCTCTGCCTGTGTTTCTGCCTCTCTCTCTCTCTCACTGTGTGCCTATCATAAATAAATAAAATTAAATTAAAATTTAAAAAATGAAATAAAAATAAACTCAAATGGACTAAAACTTGAATGTAAGACCCCAAATCATAAAAATCCTAGATGAAAACATAGGCAGTAAGCAATCTGACATTAATTTTAGCAATTTTTTTTTTTTTTTGACCAGTCTCCTTAGGCAAGGACAACTAAGGCTAAAATAAACAAATGGGATCACATTAAAATGAAAAGCTTTTTCACAGTAAAGGAAATCATCAACAAAATGAAAAGGCAGGAATCCCTGGGTGGCTCAGCGGTTTGGCGCCTGCCTTTGGCCCAGGGCACAATCCTGGAGTCCCGGGATCGAGTCCCGCATAGGGCTATATCTATCATGAATAAATAAATAAAATCTTTCAAAAAAATTGAAAAGGCAACCTACTGAATGGGAGAAGATATTTGCAAATCATACATTCAATAAGAGGTTAACATTCAAAATACATTAAGAAAAAAAAGAGAAAAAAAATACATTAAGAACTCATACAACTTAATATTTAAAAAAACAAACAATTCAAAATGGGCAGGAGGCATGGCTAGACACTTTTCTTCTTTCCTTTTTCTTTTTTAAGATTTTATTTATTTATTCATGAGAGACGCAGAGAGAGAGAGGCAGAGACACAGGCAGAGGGAGAAGCAGGCTCCATGCAGGGAGCCGGACACGGACTTAATCCCTGGTCTCCAGGATCACGCCCTGAACTCAAGGCGGCGCTAAATCGCTGAGCCACCTTGGGCTGCCTTCTTTTTTCTTTTTAAAGATTTTATTTATCTATTCATGAGAGACAGAGAGAGAGAGAGAGAGGCAGAGATATAGGCAGAGGGAGAAGCAGGCTCCTCGCAGGGAGCCTGATGTGGAACTTGATCTCAGGACCCCAGGATCATGACCTGAGCCAAAGGCAGGCACTCAATCACTGAGCCACTCAGGTGCCCTAGCTAGACATTTTTTTCTAGAGAAGACATACAGATGGCCAGCAGGAACCAGAAGAAATGCTCATCACTCATCATCAGGGAAATGCAAATCAAAACCAAACTGAGGGTATCCCTGGGTGCGTCAAAGGCTTAGTGCCTGCCTTCAGCCCAGGGCTTGATCCTAGATCCTAGCGTCCCGGATCGAGTCCCACAACAGGCTCCCGGCATGGAGCCTGCTTCTCCCTCCTCCTGTGTCTCTGCCTCTCTCTCTCTCTCTCTCTCTGTGTCTCTCATGAATAAATAAAATTAAAACACACACACACACACACACACACACACACACAAAATAACACAAAAAACTGAGATCTCACCTCCTACCTGTCAGATTGGCTGTTATCACAAAGACAATAAGTTACAAGTGTTGGTGAGGATGTTGTGTGCTGTTGTTGGGAATGTAAATTGGTGCAGTCACTATGGAAAACAGTGTAGAAGTTCCTCAAAAAATGAAAATGAAAATATCAACTTGAAGAGATGTATGCTCCCTATATTCACTGAAGCTTTATTTACAATCACCAAGATATGGAAGCAACCTGTGTCCATCGATAAATGAGTGGATAAAGATGTTGTATATGTGTGTATATATATATATATACACATACATACATACATGCAATGGAATATTACTCAGCCATAAAAAGGAGATCTTGCCATTTGTGGCAACATGGCATGATAATACTTAGAGAAAAATCCTATGTGATTTCACTTATATGTGGAATCTAAAAAACAAAACAAATGAACAAAACAGTTACAAGAAACAAATTGTTGCTTACCTGACTGGGGAGGGGTGGGAGGATGGACAAAGTAGGTGGAGGAGTTTAAGAGGTACAAACTTCCAGTTATAAAATAAATAAGTCATGGGGATATAATGTACAACATAGGGAATATAGTCCAATGATAATAATTTTGTATGTTGATAGTAACTAGACTTATCAGGGCGATCATTTCATAATATATAAAAATACTAAATCAGGGATCCCTGGGTGGCGCAGCAGTTTGGCGCCTGCCTTTGGCCCAGGGCACGATCCTGGAGACTCGGGATCGAATCCCACATCGGGCTCCCGGTGCATGGAGCCTGCTTCTCCCTCTGCCTGTGTCTTTGCCTCTCTCTCTCTCTCTCCGTGACTATCATAAATTAAAAAAATAAAAAAATAAAAAAAAATACTGAATCACTATGATGTATACCTGATACTGAATGATATTGTATGTTGGTTATGGAAGAAGGAAGGAAGGAAGCAAGGAAGGAAGCAAGGAAAGAAGGAAGGGTTTTGTTCATTTTTACTGCTAAATAGTATTACATAAATGAACCACAGTTCATTTACCCACTCCCCCAGTTTGGGTTGGGTTGCTTCCAGCTTTGGGTGATTCTGAACAAAGCTGCTACCAACATTCTTGTACAGCTGTTTGTGTGAATGTAAGTTTTCATTTCTCTAAGGTAATATCCAGGAGTGGGATTGCTGGGTCATGGCAGTTTTAATTTGCACTTAGCCAGTGGCTAATGGTGTGGAGCATCTCTGCATGTGCTTATTTGCCATCTGTAAATCCTCTTGAAGTGTCTGTAGCTCTTTTGCTCATTTAAAATTCATCATTTTTCTCTTTTTTTAAATTTTAAGGTTTTTTTTTTTTTTTTTTTTTTTTTTTTAATTCATGAGAGGCACAGAGAGGGAGAGAGAGAGAGGCAGAGACACAGGCAGAGGGAGAAGCAGGCTCCATGCAGGGAGCCCGACGTGGGACTCGATCCTGGGACTCCAGGATTGCGCCCTGGGCCGAAGGCAGGCGCCAAACCGCTGAGCCACCCAGGGATTCCCTCCTCTGTTTATTTAGATCTTGGTTTCTTTTATTACTGTTTTGGAGTTTTCAGCATAGACAACCTGTGTATGTTAGATTTATACCCAAGTGTTTCTTTTTTTCCTTCTTTCTTTTTGGAAATATTATAATAGTATTGCCTTTTTAATTTGTTTTCAAGCGTTGACTGAGAGCATAAAGAAATAGGATTGATTTTTGTGTGTTAATCTTGCCTTGCAGCCATAATGAACTCAGTTACTACTTGTAAGAGTTCTAGAAAACTTTCTTTAAAAAAGATTTTATTTTGGGGGCGCCTGGGGTGCCTGAGCTGAAGGCAGCTGGTTAAGCATCTGCCTTTGGCTCAGGTCATGATCCTGGGGTCCTGGGATAGGGCCCCGCATCTGGCTCTCTGCTCAGTGAGGAGCCTGCTGCTCCCTCTCCCTCTGCCTACTGCCTCACCCTGCTGTGCTCATGTTCTTTCTGTCTCACAAATCTTAAAAAAATAAAATAAAATATTTTATTTTATTTTATTTTATTTTTAAATAATCTCTACACCTAGTGTGGGGCTCAAATTCACAACCCTGAGATCAAGAGTCACATGCTTGGGCAGCCCTGGTGGCTCAGTGGTTTAGTGCCACCTGCAGCCCAGGCTGTGATCCTGGAGACCTGGGATCGAGTCCCACGTCAGGCTCCCTGCATGGAGCCTGCTTCTCCCTCTGCCTGTGTCTCTGCTCCTCTCTCTGTGTCTCTCATAAATAAGTAAATAAAATCTTAAAAAAAAAAAAAAAAAGAGTCACATGCTCTTGTGACTGAGCTGGCCAGGTGCCTCGAGTTCTAGAAATCTTGAGCACTTCTGATGGCATTTACTCTCTTTGAAAAAATATATTGCTATAAAAAATTCCATGGGGGATCCCTGGGTGGCTCAGCGGTTTGGCACCTGCCTTTGGCCCAGGGCGTGATCCTGGAGTCCCGGGATCGAGTCCTGCATCTGGCTTCCGGCATGGAGCCTGCTTCTCCCTCCTCTTGTGTCTCTGCCTCTCTCTCTCTCTCTCTATCAAGAAAGAAAGAAAGAAAGAAGAAAGAAAGAAAGAAAGAAAGAAAGAAAGAAATCTTAAAAAAAAAAAATTCCATGATTCTTCCCTCTTTATGTTAGCAATTCCCTCCTGTTGGATATTCACATTGTTTTCTTTTATTACTATTACTATAATTATTAGTGATGGAATGAATTTGATTCTGGGACATAAATCTCTGACCTCTTCTCTGTGAGAAAGGATTCCTAGAAATGGGATTAGCAGGTCAAGGGCTGGGCCCTCCTTAAGTACTACACATGGCTCAGCTGCTTTCCAAAAAGGTCCAACTAACTCATTCCCAACAGCTACATGTGAGAGCACTCAGCGTGCTGAAACGTTGCCAGCACTGGGAATTATCATTTTAAAGCGTTTTGCCATTTGATAGGAGAAAGACAGTATTTCCCTTGCATTTTAAAGTAATCCCTTCTAAAATGCCAACTTGTCCCACCCCTGCTAAAAACCTTCTATGGCTCCCTATTACTTTTGGAAAAAAGCCCATGGCCCAGCTATAGGTAGGCACCCCAATATTAGCTCCCATTTACTCCATTGTCAAATTCTGTGGCTTCCTTTTCCTACCCTGTACTCACACTACAGCATGGCTGGTTATTTCTGAAACCCACTACAAAACCTCCTTCCCTCCAAGGCTCTGCCCATACTATCCCTTCTGCCCAGAATGCAGGTGTTTTCCTCCTGTTGGCCCCTCACCAAGGTACACAAGAGAGGTTTTAGAGTGTTGGTTCTGGAGCCAGACTGACCATGTTCCAACCCAGCTCTGCCCTGCGGCCTTGGGAAAGTTATTCAGCCTCTCTGTGCCTGCATTACTGCAATGGTGAAGTGGTAGGAAGAATAGCAGCCACTTAGGGGGTTGTTATAAGGATTACATGAGTTAAAAAGAGTATATCAGAACTGTGTCTGGCACTTTGAAAGTATTAGTACATCTTAGCTATTCCTATTATTACTGTTATTCATGTCTGCCCACCCCTACTCTTGGAAGGAGGGAGCAGGATGGCAAAACCACTAATTCCCTGGGTGCCGAGCACTGTGCTGCCCCATTCAGGGCACACCCTGCAGCCTAGCAGGACATGGAACACAACCCAAGGGCTTCAAGAGGCTTTAATGGAAGGGCACTGGTGGAGGGAAGAGGAACAGTGTGGTGGGGGAGTGGGGGGGTAGCACCCACACCTGCAATGTGCAATGGCAGGAAGTCATTGTGACTCCCAGGGCTGAAAGGGCAAGGGGCAGAGGTACCGGGAGCTTGAAGATGCAAGGGGATTCATGGAAGGACACAGCCCAGCCAGACCAGGGGCCAAAGCAGGGCTGGGGCCAGGGCAGGAGTATGCCGACTTCTCCTTCCCTCAGATGCCCTTTGAGTGGGTGCTGCCCGACAGAGAGCCAGCTGGCAAGGGGGCCCGGGCACAGAGCCAGTCAGGGCAGGGATGGATGGGGAGGTAAGGGCGGGGATGCAAGCACAGGGGGATGTGTTCCTGTCCACCACACCTCCCATCTTGCAGGTGACCAGACTGAGGCCCGAGACAGGAAGAAACTTGGCCACTGTTACAGAGTAGGTGAGGTGGGGCTGGGAGAAGACCGCAGGCTCAGAGGCACCGTCCCTCGTCCTAGGTCCCTGGTCCCCGCGCGCGGTGCCAGCAGCGTGCAGGGCGGCGGCAGCGCCCAGGCCCCCTGCCTCCCTCCTCTCCTCGCTGCCTCCCACTGGTCACTTGTCCCTTCCTCGGGCTCGGGCTCGGGCTCGTCTGCCTTGGCCTGCGTGAAGGCTGCGGCTCTCCCCTCCTGGGTCTCGTATCCTGCTCCGCTTTAGCTCTTTCTCCTCCCAGTGTCAGCTTCTGGGCCCCGGCGTTCGGTCTTGGCACTCCTCTCGGCCTTTCTCTCCCACACGGCTGGCTTGCCGCGGCCCCCTCAGCTCCTCTGCTCTCGCCTGGCCTGTCCCCGGTGCCGCTCCGTCCCCCGGCCCCGCCGCGAGCGCTCGGTGCCCGCACGCCCCGCCCCTGCGGCTCGGTGGCAGGGCCCGGGGGCGGGGACAGCGGGCTGGCGCGGCGCCCGGCCTGAGTCACACGCATGAGGCAGCGTGAGTCAGGCGCGGAGGGAAGTCCCTACGGAAGGGGCTTTCGGAGCCGCAATCGAATCACAGGGAAAGAGAAAGTGTTCGGCCGTTCCTCTGACACAGTGACCTTGTGTGCGCCGAGCCGGGCACACCCCCAACACCCTACCCGCGGACAACGACACGCGCGGCCCGGCCCCCCACCCCTGGGTGCGCGGCCGGGGTCCCAGCGGGGGGTGCCGAGCGCTGTCTCCCACCCCACCCCCGCCCCCTCCTCCACGCCAGGGCCCGGGGCCGCGCACCGTCTGTTCCCTGCGCCTCCGGCGGGCAGTCCCTCCAGCTTCCCAAGGGCCGGGCCAGCATTGCTCAGCAGCAGCCACCTCACACTCGTCCCCCGTACCCGGTGCAGGCAGGGTGTCAGGAAGGACCCCGTCCAGGTCGGCCGGCTTGCCTCGTGGGGCCCCGCTGTGTGGCAGGAGAAGATGGGCCCTGGGGATGAAGGATCCTCCCTCAGGCTCTCTGCCCAACCCTCTCAGATTGGCCAGGAATCAGGTTGGCTGGATTAAATTGAACAAATTTTTTATTGAACACCTATAATAAAATCCAGTGCCAGACCTTAAAAACTTAGGATAGGACCAAAAAGGCCATGAACAAAATATGTTGACTCCCACCCTCCGTGAGCAGATATTGGGGGCAGACAATAAATAATAAGCAAAGAATCTAGATCAGCACTGTCCATGGAAATAGAAGGCGAGGCATTTGGTAAAAAAGAAATAAATGAAATAAACTTTGAAAATATACTTCATTTAAGCCAATATGCCCAAATATTATCATATCAACACAAAAATCAATATATAAAAACTTAGTATTTCTTTGTGGGTTTTTTTTTTTGATAGTCTGGGAAATCCAAAGTACTTCACATTTCCAGCACATCTCAATTCAGACTCCCCACATTTCAGGTGCTCAGTTGCTACCTGTGTGTGGTGGCTACAGTAATGGGTAGCACAGTCTAGATGTGAGGTCAGGACTATGGAATAAAAAAAGTAGCGCAGGGTAAGGGGCGGGGCAGGATTCAGAGCACTGAGACCTGGAGATAGACTGAATCCCAGTCACCTGACCTCGCTAAACCCCAATTTCCTCATCTACAAAATGGAGAGACCAATCCTCCCCTGTGGATGAGAGTAATGAGCACTCATTAAATGTTATTTTGATCCCCACCCCTCCAGCTGTCTGTATTAGCCGCCAGCGCACAGGCTCCCAGTCTCAGTCACATCCCTCCACCCCCAACACTTAATGGCCGCCAAAAGGCGGCCTAGCTGCCCACCCGGCAGTCCCTCCACCTTGCATCTATTCCTACCCCTTGCTACAGCAAGATACCCTCTTTAGACCTTGCTCTCACTGTAAGATGGATACTTAAGAGCTCCTGAGAAAAAGTATTGTAGATTTCTGGGGACCAAGCCACGGTTTAAGCTGGACCCAGGCCAATGCCAAGGTAGGTGGGGGTACCAGGTGCCAACTTCATCATACTGGGAAGGTGAAATCCCTTTTTGAGAACTCATAGAAGAATTTCTGCCCGCAAAAGACATCCTGCTCCCCAAACCTCCTCCCACCAAGGGCAGAACTGCCAGAAAAAGAGATGCAGAGTTGCTGAGAGCAGAGCCCAGGAGCAGGGATTGAGGAGAGAGGGCCCCAAGCCTAGGGGTTGCCATGGCAGGGGTTCTTGAGCACCTTTATCCACTCTACCTTCAAGGTAGATAGGCCAGCAGAACTACAAGCCCAAGGGAAGTTCCAGGATCAACAATTAGCCCCTTCCTGGGGGCCTCCATGGCTCAGGAGGAGGCCCCAGCAAGGCTGGAAGTGGGGGATGGGAGCAGGCCCAGAAGTGGCCCAGACAAAGAAGGCAGCCGGGTCTGGGCTTCGGATGCAGCTGGCCCTCACCCCTCACCCCACCCCACCCCCAAAGCCCAAGAATTGGCAGGGCACCCTGGATGGTGACCCAGAAACCTGGCTGTCAGCAGCTCCTGCCTGGCACTGCCCACGGGGAGCTCCACTGCTTCCCGCAGGGGTCTCTGGCAGCTGTCAGTGGGGCAAGCCCTTGGATTTTCTCTGCCCACTGGCTCACTCCTCTACCCCTAGAGATCCATCCCAGACTCTGCAAGGTGGCCCAGATCCCACTCTCTGTATTTCCTGTCATCCAGACCTCAGAGTGGGGAAAGGGGAGGGGGGAGTCCAAACCTAGGTTTACCATCAGACTAACACTGCCCACCAGGGCCATTCAGCTACTCTGGTCCTGGAGGACCACCAACGCCCTAGTGGCTGGGTTCCTAGAAAGTAAGAAAGTAAGAAGACAAAGAAGGGCGCTGCTCGATTGGCAGTGAAGAGCTGGGCCTAGTTGGACCTACGACCCTAGGACTCGTAGGGTGGGAGGGAGGCGGGGAGGCTGGGTGAGCAGGGGGTAACGAGGTCTAAGCCAGAGTGGTGGGCAGGGGAGCCGGCCAGGCCCGTCCCCGCCGCCATCTCCTAGCCAGATTCCAGACCAGCAGGCTCGCCCTGCTCCGCCTGCCTCCCTCCTCCTCCTCCTCCGCCCTCCCGCCAGTGGCTACCTCCCCTCCCCCAGCCCGCTTCTCTCCCCTCCCCCAGCTACCCACTTCCTCTGCCCCTCCCCCAGCCCTTTTGGCTCTCATTCATCCATCCATTCACCAACTTCAGCTGAGCGCCAAGGCCCCCTTAGGCCCTGGTGCGAGGCTCGCGGGTGGGGAGAAGAACAAAACAAAGCCCTGGAGGATTCCGACAAATCCCTGGCCTGGTGTTGGCTCCTCCCCTCACCCCCAGCCCACCTCCTCCTCAACTAGGGCCCCCGCCCTTCGACCTCCACCCTGCTCTCCTTTCTATCCGCAGACTCTGGCCGGCCCCAGGCCGTGAGCCCAGCCCAGGCATCCCACGTGCTACTGGGCTCTACTGGGCTCCGGCAGGCTGCAGGCAGCACGCCCTCCAGCCCATCCCCGGCATGGAGACCCCAGAGCCACGCTGTCAGCCCCAAGAAAGGTGCAGGGTGGCCTGGAGCAGACAGAGCACTGGGGAACCCAGGAGACACCCCAAGTGGAGCAGCCCTCCGCTGCAGAGGCAGAAGGACCCAGCTGGGCCCCACCCCACCCCAGACAAGTGGGTAGGAGGGAGCCTCCCCACAACTTGTGAAGGATAGTCACTCTTGAAGGCTTCAGGGGTCACTATTCCCCTTCCTCAGACCCAGCACTTAGGGAAGAGAGCAAGAGAAACAAGTTAAAGACCACAGGAGATTCTCCTGAATGCTTGGGGCATGTTCCCAAAAGAGTGTGAGGGAGGTAGGAGCAGGTGGCTAAAGCTACAGGACTTGGGAGGCCTGGGTGGCTCGCCGGTTGAGCTACCTTTGGCTCAGGGGCTGATCAGGGATAGAGTCTCGCATCGGGCTCCTTGCATGGAGCCTGCTTCTCCTCCGTCTGCCTGTGTCTCTGCCTCTTTCAGTGTCTCGTGAATAAATAAAATCTTAAAGAATAAAAATAAAGCTACAGGACTTGAGTCCCCAAGAACTAGAGCTGGTTATTGAACTGACTGGACATCCAACCCCAGAGGGCATGTGGTCTGGGGAGAAACCCAGCCCAGTGCCTCAAGCCGGACTCCAGAATTATGCTTCAGCCCCCAGAGAACAGGGTCCCAGGCCCTAATACTTCCTTCCACTTGCTCGCAAGGATGGGGCTTTCACAGACTACGTAGTTTTCAAGTGTGTGTATTTTCAGCCGTTCCTGTTCTGGGCATTGTACCTGCAGAGCCTGTTGCACTGGACATTGTCAGGTAGTTCCTTGGAGCAAAGGGACACCTGTTCTGTGCAAAGCTTAAATCTTACACTCACTCAAAGCACACTCTGGAGAGCTGCCACCACCGCCCAGCCACCAATAAGCAAAGCAACCCGGCTGGTCCACTCTGGCCAAAGGGCCAAGATGGTTGCCAGGTGGCGGCCAGCTCCTGATGACTAAACCTGAGACCAAAGGGAAAAAATTTCCCCTGATTGCTGGCAAACTGTAAGATCTAGAAGTAGTGCCTGCTAGAAATTAGTCTGCAGATGACAATGGTACAGTGACTTTAACATAGACAGAAAGCAGGTGTTTCTGTAGGGTGTAGAAGCTGCATCTTGGGCTAGGCCATCTTGTGACTCCCATGATGATATGCTGGGTTCCTCACCCTTTTGTCTGCCTTGAGGTTTGGGGACAGATGGCCTTTGCCCAACCCAATGCCCTGTGGGTTGGCTTTTGTGATAACGGAAATCACTTCTGCTAAACATTCTTCATTCAACAGTTGTTTTAGATTTGAACACTGTGTGAGACCCTGGGAATCCGCCTGTCAATACCACACATCAAATCCTCTGGCCTTCCAATGGACACTGTTGGACAGGAAACAAATGTACCACTTTTACCGATTACAATTAGGTACAAAGTTAGTTATATAGTACGTTAGCAACTGATAAGTGTTATGGGGGGAGAAGCGTGGTAAAGTAGATGAAGAATTGCAGGGCAAATGTGCAATTTTACATAGCATGGACAGTAATATTGAACAGAGACCTGAAGGTGGTGACAGGGTGAGTCCTGAGAATATTTATAGGAATAGCAGGTCAAGCAGAGGGAATGGCAAGTGCAACAAAGGCCCTGAGGTGAGCTCTCACCTGGCAGGTGTGGGGACCATGGAGGAAGCTGGTGCAGCTGAAGTAGAATGGCAGGTAGGTGATGGGGTTAGGGGTGGGGAGATTGCTGAGCTTTGGGGTTTGGGTGAAGACTTCATTTTTACCCTGTGAGATGAGAATCTATGAAGGATTCTGAACAGAGGTGGGACATGCCTTATGTTTTAGGTGGAAAGAGATTTAATACCAGGAATTAGGTGCTCTTAAAACTTTTGGAAGAACTGGAGGAGCCAGCTCTAGGCTGGGCCTCCTGGGAAAACACAACTGAACTGCCTCCCTCTGCTCTGATGGGGGTGGGAATCAAGAGGCCCTCCCATCTGAGTAGCTGAGCTGCCATCCAGGAATAGGAGGCCCTTCTGCCCGTCCCCCCATACCTGCCTCTTGATCCCCATAAAGCTGGTAACTGGATGTTATATGTGCTACAGAAAAGCCCAAGTCTCCACAGCCCACACAGTGGTATTTCCCTCTCCCTGCTTCCTTCAAATTTTCCTCTTTCTTTGGTGGGATCTAATTCACATCCTAAACTGTGTGGGGAATGGTGCTGAGTCCAGCTCCTATGTGTGTCACAGCCCGGAGCCCATCCCCACATCAGATGCCCTGCTGCCTCACCTGCCCACTCCCAGGCCTTCCTGTGATGCTCCACCCACACACTGGGCCCCTGCCTTGTGCTTCCTCGGGCCCCCATTCCAGCAGGTACCACACTGTTCAAAGTATATTTGCCATGTACTTGTCTGCCCCCCATCCCACCCAAAGTACACCACTTAAAGACAGGGAATGTAGCTACCTGGTTCAAGGCCACATCCCTTATGCCTCTCTTGGTGCCTAGAGAGAGCCATCTGGCCAGGCTGGGAGAAGGCAGCAACGCCACCCAGCCTGGGCATAGAAGCAGAATGTCAAGCTGTTTAATCTTCCTGAGCCTCAGTTTTAGCACCTGTATAATGGCGGCAACAGCATCACTGATCTGGTAGGAGTGTTGAAGGATCTGAGAACACATTTGCATTTAGTCCATGCTCATAAACTCCTTTTCCTCATTTTTTTTCTGAGGCTGCTGAGGAGTGGGGCTTACCTGTGTTTCAGCCTTGAAGAAAGCTGACAAAGTCCATGGTGCCCTGTAGCCATGCAGCATGGGTAATTGGCTCAGGGCACGGGGGTGCCTGTCTCCTGGGCCTTCCAATTCGTTGAAGAGATTTTCCCTCGAAAGTTGGAAGCAGAAGAGGCTCTCCTCCCATTCTAGGCCTGCCAGGCCTCCTGGCAGCAGAGCTTGTGGTCAGCAGGGCCTGGAGACCTGATCCTGCCAGATGACCAGATGTACTAGTAGCTGGGTGACTCTCCAGGAGTGGTCAAACACTGTACACCAGGGCGCCCCTATATGTGACATGCGTGGGTCAATCCTGGTTGATACAGCCAGGGATCAATCCCAGTTTTATGCTGTCTGGTCAAAATTACCGCGAAGTCCCCCCTTTTACTCTTAAGTGGCCTACTTGCTTGTAATAGCTGGACAAACCTATCCTACAATCCAAGAATTCCTTTCCTAGGCACTACTTAGCAGAAATTTGCACATCTAATCACAAAGACATTCTGGAACACCCACAGTAGTACTATTTGTAATAACCCAAACCAGAGTCCATCCAAATGCCCTTCAACAGAACAGATACATAAACTGTGGCACATTCACACCATATAACTATGCAGCAAGAAGAATGAATGTCAGCCGCATGCTACCACATGGATGAAACTCAGATATAATGTTGAACAAACCCAGGAGTGTATCACCTATGATTCCATCCACACGATGCATGCAAAAGGGGAAAGTACAGGAGGCTATTAGAAGTGGCAATGGTGGTGACGTGGTGGGGCTGGAGATGGTTTCTGGATCTGGGTGCTGGTGACACAGGGTGTTCCTTCTACAAAAATGCATTGAGCTGATACAGGGTTGTGCATTTTCTGCACATACAGTTTTCATCAGTAAAATGTTTACTTTAAAAAGTATCCCAGTTTGGGCAATGGTTAAACTATTCTGGTTTCTCTTCTTCCTGCCTCCTCCCACTACCTTTTATGTTGGGCTGGACATACAATGTTAATCAAACCTCATCCCCCGGGCTTCTAGAAAACCTCAACTAACCCAAACACTACATGGAACCATTGACAGTGGTCTTCTCCTCTACTCTTCCAAGAGCTAGCCGTAGATGACTCAGAAGAGGTATTGAGAAGCGCATATGCTGACTGGAGAGATGTACTGAGACATGAATCCCCAGGGAAAGCTAAGAGACACCCCAACCCACTACAACCTCTGCATTTCCAAACTTCGACTGGGATTGTCAGTCTCCCGCTACACCACTTGGCAAGGCAGGGGACGAACTGGCATCCATCAGGAGGAATTGCAACAGCTCAGGTGAAAATGAACTTAACCTGCAGCTGTCCTGAAATACAGAGTTGATCGGAACTCCTCACTCCGTGGACATTCCTGTTGGGTTCCTGAAGTTGGCTGGTTGTCCTTGTGGAAACTGCATAACCCAACTCTGACAGTAAGAAAATGTTTCCTAAGGGGAAGACCAGTTCTGACATGATGGATTCCCCTGGGACTCCTCAGGCCTTGACCAACCAGGTTGATGCCCCAGGCTTAGAATAGCTCTTTCTTGCTGCTCCTAATTCCCTAGTTATCCAAATGCCATCAAGACCAGCTCAAGGCCTACTTCAGCCCAGCTCCTCCAGCCAACTTACTTCCCTGACTATTCTGAGCTCCCATCTTCTCTCCCTCTGTAGCATGAGTCTCTGTTTAAAGGCCTGACTCCCTAGACATAAGCTTCAAGAGCACAGGGAATTTTACTTTGTTCACTGCTTGTACCCCAAGAGTTTGGACCAGCTCTTAGTACCTAGTAGGCTTTCAATAAATACTGACTGAATCAAAGAGTGCACTTGGCCTCATGGCATCTCCTGGGTTGCTCCTCAGCTTTCTCTGGTGTGTTCTTGGTTCTGATTCCTCTAAATATGAAACTTGCTGGAGCAAGAACCATATCTTATTCATCTTTTTCTCACGACCACTCACCCTTCTGCTTAATACTTACTGAAAAAGGAAGGACAGAAAAGGAAGGGAATTCAGGGCATCTTTAATCCAGAAGGCAAGGAGGTCAGTGGTAGTTCTGCGGATTGCAGGGGCGAGGGGAATCCTGAAGAGGAGCAAGCTATCGTATTTGCCCCCAAGTGTATTTATACCTGCCTCCTTCCAGGGAGGGTTTGAGGTGGCTGACAAGAATACCCGCAGGACAAGGTAAAAAACCAAGTCGGTGAGAAAATCAGGACGAGGGGAAAAATAAGGGTAGGAAAAATAAGATCAAGTCGGCTAGTTAGAAGTGGGCCAAAAAGTTGGCCAAGTTTTCCCACAGCCCCTGGAGGCAGAAGTCCCTCTCCCTTCCCCAGGTCCCTCAGGGAAGGCCGCAGGACACCGGCCAAGCGCGCAAGGCAGGGCTGCCCCAGGTAAGCTGCGTCCCGGGGAGGGGCCTCCCAGGCCGTGGGCCCCGGAGCTCGGCCTGGCGCCCGGCGTCTAGGGGCGCGCGCGCTTCTGCGAGGGCCACCCCCGGGCCAGGCGCGGGGCCCGCGTCGCCGGCGGGGAACCGTGACCTGACGGTAGTGGGGCAAGAACTGAAGGCTCGTTCTTCCGCTCAACGCTGCAGAGGTTCTCGAGCCACCTCAAGGCGTCCAGCCAACCCAAGTCGCGGCCTACTAAGCGCGCGCTCCGCACGCAGGGCACAAAGATGGAGGGAGCCGCGCGCCTTCCACCCCGCCCCGCCCCCACCCCGGCTCCAAACAAAGGGGCAGGCCGCCCCTCCCCCAGCCTCTCCCAGGCCTTCCCCTCCACCCTCCTCTCCCCTCCGGTGACTTCCTTTCCCCTCCAGGGGCGGCCTGGGCACTTCGCAGGAACTCCGTTTCACCTGGGCGCGGGGCGGGGAGCCGGCGCGCGCAGGGCGGCCTCCGGGCCCACCCCGAGCCCTGGCGGCCCCAGGCCCGCGCGCCCTCCTGGCTGAACCCGCGCCCGGGGCCGCCGGCGCCTTCCCGCCCGGGCGCCCCCGCCCCCGCCCCCACCCGGCCGAGCACGTGCTGCCCCCGGCCCCGAGCGCCGGCCCGCCGCCCCGGGTGGGGGCTGGGCCCATCCCGCGCTGCTCCCCACCCCCACCGGAAACATTCCTGAAACATTCCTGAAAGTAGGAGGCCCGGCCCCTCCGGCTCCCCACCCCGCCTCCACTGCGGGCGCAGGGTTTTCCTGGCGGCCCCCTCCTTCGCCCGCTCGCCCCCTGAGGAGGGGGCTGGGCTGGGGCCTCGGCCGGCCGGGGAGGAAGGAGGGGAGCAAAGAAAAACATGAGTCACAGCCGTGTGTCACTGGGCCGCATTGCATTTCCCTGCATCACGGGAGGTGTGGAGGGCAGCCGCGGGGACCAGGGGCGGGAGGTGCGCCCGAGGAGGCCCGGACCCGGCCTGCAGGGCGCGCCGCTCTCGACAGCGCCCTTTCTTCTCCCACCGCCCTCCCCGCCATCTTTCGACTTTGGCTTCCTCCTCGTCGGTGCAACAAGTCTCTGTGGCGCCGGGCGGGCCAGGCGTGGCGGGGACGGCTCGCGTCGACCCAGTCCCTGCCCTCAAAGTGCTTCCAGGCGACCGTGGGCTCACGCTTTCTCGTTCTCCTTCGCAGCGGAGAAGGCTAGGGCACCCAGTGGGTAGGCGTATCTCCAAGCACCACGCGAGCCCCCTGGAGGGACGAGTCCACCCTCGGGTTTACCTGCAAGCGAGCCAATCGTTTGCTTCGCTTGGAGGCTGCACCTGGATGACGGCTCACTCGCGGCCATTAATAAGCGAGAACTCGGGATTTCACAAGTTTCACGTTTGGATTTCACAAGACTTGTATTTCACCAGTCAGCCACACGCAGGTTGGCACTGAAATGCACATGCTGACACCTGTCCGCCCAGGGGAATCTGCGAGCCGCGAATCTGGGCGCTGGGGCGGCGGGTAGGCCGCGGAATTCTCCCGGGCGCGTTCCTCCCCGCCCCCGCCCGCCCGCGCGGATCCCGCGGGCACTAACGCCCGCCCACACCCAGCGCGCCCCGCGGGCGCCGGGCCCACGCGCCCGGAAGGTCCCTGGAGGTGATCCTCCCAGGACCGCCCCCCCGCCCCGTTCCAGGCTGTGAGGACGCCCTCCCCTCTCCCCCCGCGAAAAGCTCCTTGGCGTTCCCACTCTATGCACCCTCCCCGGGCTCCCGGCCCGGGACAGTAGAGGGGATCGTGGCCTCGGGTTCCCAGCCCAGGCCTCCCGCGAACCCCTCCCGGGCGTCAGCACCCACCCGCGCGGCGGCGGCGGCTGGCGGGCGGCCGCCCTTTTAAATCCCCGGGCTCATTTGCATGGCCCCGCCCCCCACAGTGACACGGCTGGCGCGGGCGGGCCCGTCCCCCCTGCCCCTGGGTCGCTCTTTTTAAGCTCCCCTGAGCCGGGGCTGCGCTCCTCTAATTGGGACTCCGAGCCCGGGCTATTTCTGGCGCTGGCGCGGCTCCAAGAAGGCGTGAGTTCGCGGCCCCTCCGGTGGCTTCTTTTTTTTTTTATGTATCTATCATTTAATTAAATTATTTATTTATTGAGGCCGCGCACGGGCCGTGCCTAGCTTCCTGCCCCTCGCCATCCTTCGGGGGAGGGCGAATATTTTTGTCCCCCCGCCTGAATGTGACAGATAAATACCCCGCGGGGGCCTGGGCGGCGAGCACGCGGCGGCGGCGGTCTCTGAGCGCCTCTGCTCTCTCTCCCGGTTTCAGATCCGCATTTGCTACCAGCGGCGGCGGCGGCGGAGCCAGGCCGGTCCTCAGCGCCCAGCACCGTCGCTCCCGGCAGCCCGGAGCGCGCACCGCAGGCCGGCGGCCGAGCTCGCGGTGAGTCGTCCCCGGGGCCCGCGGCGGCGGCGGCGGCGGCGGAGGAGGGGGGCGCCCGCGCCCCCGCCCGCACGCCGCCCCTCCTGCGAGCCGCCCGGGGCTGCAGCGCGCGCCTCCGGCTTTATTCCCAGGCCGGGGCTGCGCGAGCCGGCGGCGGGGGAGGGCCGCGCGGCGCGGGGGCGGGCGGCGGGGCCCCGCGGCGCGGGGAGAGCGCCCGCACCCCTTCCCCCGCGCCGCGGGTGCCCTGCGGGGGGCGGGGACCCGGGAAAGGCGCGCGGTGGGGGAGGGGGCGCGCGGCTGCGGCGAGCGCGAGTTGTGCACCCGGCGGAGCCCGGTGCACCTCGCGCGGCCGCCGCTCCCGCTGGAGCCCGAGCCCGAGCCCGAGCCGGGGCCCGGGCTGTGGGGGGTGGGGAGAGGAGCGGGCTGCGGCGAGGCGGGCGAGTGGGGGGCCGGGCGACCCCCGCAGCCCGGGGAAGTTCTAGAAGTGAGGGGGATGGGCGGGAGCCCCGCAATTCAGCTCTGCTCCCGCTCGGCCTTCCTCCTGGTGCCCCCCTACGCAGAGGAGGCCGAACCGCGCGGCCCTGGGTTTGGGGCTTCACCCCGACCCCACCTCTGGCCCGGCCCGCGCCTCTTCAGCCCCCGGGGCCGGGCCTGCCCTCCGCCCCCACAAACAGGTTTCTCTGCTTTGCAGGGCTCTGTTGGAACTAGTCCCTCTGACTCCCCGTTTCAATTTTTTTTTTTTTTTTTCTGGAGCTTTATTTTGCGGGGAGGGCGCGGAGGGAGGTGGCTTTCTTCCTCTACCCCGCGCCCGCGCGCGCCAGGTTTCCTGCCCCAAGGCGGGCTTGGGTGCCCCCTCTGGCAGGAAGTGGGGCCGGGTGCACCCGCGTGGCGGTGCATGCGGTCGGGGTGCACCAGTTTCCCGCGCCTGCGAGAGCAGCCCGTGCCCCTCCCCCCGCGCGCTCGGGCCCCTAGTTTCGTTGGCTGACCTGCAACGGCCCGGCCCAGACACTTGCAGAGTCACCCTGGGGCCGGGTCTGGAGCAGGGGGCGACAGAGACTTTAATCAGTCTCCAGGAGGGTAAGGAAAGAAAAGTCCCGGGCTAGAGGGGTCGCCGGTAACAACCTCTCTTTCCTCACCAACTTGCTGTGTGACCTTGGGCAACTCCTCAGGCCTCTCTGGGCTACTTTTTTTCCGGAAAACAAGGGAGCCCCATGATGATTTCCTAGGGTTGTGCTCGTAGACTCGTGTGCATTTGTGGAAGACCCATTGCATGCACGGTGTGTGGAGGGGCAAGCTTGAGGCCCAGAAAGGCTCATTACATACAGAAGGATTCAGGTTGGGCCCTAAACATGGCTTCGCCAGCCAGGCTTCTGATATTCAGAAACAGGTGGAAGAAGAGACAAGCCCTACCGAGAGAGGGCTTCAGGCCTTCATTCAGTTCCTGGAGGCCTGGAAGGGGAGGGAGTTGGAGAGTGGATTAAAGGGGTCCCCAGGAGTATGAGGTGGTGGGGGGATCTCCAGATGATGCAGGAACTTTCCCGGAGACCCACCAGGATTCTCAGGCATGCTGGGCCCAGGCTTTCTGGGATTAGGGGCTGGCTTGGCCCAACTGGAACCCCCTCCGTGAGGGGGCCTTCTGCAGACCTCATGTGAGGTCAGTGCTCATTTAGACTGATTAATTTTGATGTTTAGCTTGAAGGGGAACCTGTGGTGTAATATAAGATTCTAATCACTGCCTGTAATTACAGAGCAGGCCAAGCCACTAATGACGGAGCAGGATAAATCACCAACCACCTTGTTTAAAAGGGTCTTCAAGTCTGAAATATTATAAAATAGAATAATTACCAAAGTCTCACCGTCTGGAGAATCGTGATGCTTGAGGATGGGGGCCTCAAGCCCTCCAAAAATCACAAGTTTGCAAAAAAACTTTCTTTTCTCTTGGCTAAGTTAAAATTGGAAATGTGTCTGAAAATCTGAAATAGGTGAAAGAAAAGTCATTTTCGAATATTCTAGTTCTCATTTTGATTGAAGTGAGGACTTTATGTTGACGCATTTAACTATGATCTTGACTATGATGATCATTTAACTATGATCTGGTTTAATCTTTGACATCAGTTTGGAAGAGGGAGTTGGGGTAGATGTCTTCCCATTACCCCATTTTACAGATGGAGGTCTTTTGGAAGTGTAGCTGTGTGGGCCCGCCCTTTCCCAAGGGCAACCAGGGATCTGTTACCAGGGAGGTACAGAGTCCTAGGTCTCCCGGGTCTCCTGTCTCTGCAACTGGAAAGACAAGAGGGGAAATGGGATGGGGGAGGGGAGGACCCTCACTGTGTTTTAAGCCTCTGGAAGAGCCACCCTAATCCGGGGTGCAGGTGCTCCTTGCAGTGGGAGGTTTTATGTAAACTCAAAATTAGTGGGGCTGATTAAACCCAAAACGGCCTCTAAGAAGAGGGAAAATGCTAGAAAAGAAGCTTTGAGGACCAGCTCTGCCAGGGCTGGGGGGGTGGGAGGGAGGGAGGGCAGCCAGCATCTGCTAGAAGGATCCATCTCAGTGGAGAAATTGTGCCCCTCCTGAAAGCAGGCATCAAAGGGGAAGATTTTATTTGACTCCAGGTGGGTGGGGTGGGGATAAGGGGAAAGGGCTTTGGGTTTTCCTCCCCTACTACAATTTTGGCCATCTTCCCCCTTCCCAAACTGTTCCCAGCCTTGAATCCCCAAGGCTCTTGCCCAGGGAGAGCAGAGAGGAGACCTAAGTGGTGGGGTGGGCACCACCCCTGGCCAGGTGATTGATGTGGAGTGTCGCAGTTGGTCCTGAGGCTTGGGCCGTGGCAGATAGGCAACTCTCTTGGCCAGGTGGGGGGGTACTGATGGCCCTGGCTGTCTGGGGCTGATTGATTCTGCTTCCCTTTCCTCCCCTGTTGACTGTGAGCCATTCAGGCTTGCTTTTCTCTAAGAGAAAGGGCAGCTGGCTAGACAGAGGGACCTTGGGCAGTGTGAGGACCCCCCAACCTACACCTCCGTCTAGGTGGCCTCACCTGCAGAAATACATCTGAGCTTGGCTGTGCCTCTTGAGCCTGGGCCCCGTGGGGGTGGCAGGACAACAAAGCACCCTTCTGAGCAGGAGATAAGGAGCTGATTAGGGCCAACGGCCCAGCCCCACCCTGTAGCAGCCTGCCCGGGCTGGGTAGACACCCCCCACAACTCCCCATCCTTTTTTTTTTTTTTTTAAGGCTTTTTTTTTTTTTTTTTAAGATTTTATTTATTTATTCATGAGAGACCCACACAGCGAGAGGCAGGGACCACAGGCAGAGGGAGAAGCAGGCTCCATGCAGGGAGCCCGATGCAGGACCTGATCCCAGGACTCCAGGATCACACCCTGGGCTGAAGGTGGCGCTAAACCACTGAGCCACCCAGGGATTCCCCCTCATCCCATCCTCAGGATGTCAGGAATCCTGGGTAGCCCTAGGAGTAGGCAGGGTCCTACAGTGCATTTGGAGGGTGGAAGTGGTGAAGGAGATAGGAGGTGGCTGAAGCAAGATGTCGTGTTTAAAACAACTTCTCCTGCTCCCTAGCATCCCAGCCGTCGCTCCTCCACCTGCTCCAGAGAGAAGGGAAGATGAGCGAGTCGAGCTCGAAGTCCAGCCAGCCTTTGGCCTCCAAGCAGGAAAAGGACGGCACTGAGAAGCGAGGGCGGGGCCGGCCGCGCAAGCAGCCTCCGGTGAGTCCCGGGACGGCGCTGGTAGGGAGTCAGGTGGGTGTCCAAACCTTTGCTCGGTTTACCCCCTTTGGGTTAGGGAGGTGCCACGTGTCTGAGCAAGTGACAGCTGGAGTAGAGGGCTGCAGAATCCATGCTGCATGTCGGTGTGCGCTCACTCCAAACATGCACCCCACACATGCCAACCCTGGTCAGCTCCTGAGACCCCAGGAGAGAAGTGGGGGCTGAGAAATTTTTTTTTTTTTGGGGGGGGGGGCTGAGAAATTTGAGTGACCCCTGAGCCCATGCCAGATAATCCAAGCCAGAAGTGACCTCATGCTCACATCCTGGTAAACTACCCACCCTTTATGTCCAGGCTGTTGTGGATAGACCAGCATGTTTACAAAAACACAGTAAAGAGGAGTTTACATATATGTCTAAGTCCTGTGTTTCTAATCCTTAGGCTCACGGCACATACTTGTCTGTCCATTAGCCATAAAAGTTACTAAATACTTAACTGTCAACTCCGTACTTCCTTATCCCAGACCTATAACAAAGCTTGTGGGCTGCACCTGTCCACAGGCCTGGCTTCAAGCGGCCCTGGGCCCAGGCACCACTCTGGCTCCGTAAAAGGAAACGGAAGCCCAAGAACAGAAAATGTGGGGAAGTTGTCATAGGAGTGGGACTCTGGGAACCCTGGTGCTGGCCACCACTGAGGTTCCACAGGGTTAGAAGGCCAGCCTGGCCCCTTGGGGCACCCTAGGGAGCATGGCCTGTGAGGCTGTCGGGGGAGCACCTGTCACTTGGTGGAGATCTTGGATTCTCTCGGAGGGGCTGCAGGGGTGAGGGCCAGAGGCCAGGGGTCCAGGTCAACCCTTGCTCTTTGCTCCGTGGGCCTCAGGCTTCTCCTACCTGTAGGATGGAGAGCACGGGAGGTACTGACTGCGGGGAGACATGAGCCCTGAGAAGTCAGAGTGGTGGGCTTCAGCTGCCCCTGGCACAGCCCACAGTGTGGAGGGAGTTGGTCTTTTTGTCTCATTCCCTCGGCCTCCACCTCTTGCTAGGTAGCTGGGGTCTGCAGCCGGGTGTCTGGGTGGTGGTGGGGGGTGTTTTGGGTTACTGGACTATAGTTCCAAACAGCCTGTGGGCAGCTACCCCGAAACCGTAGCTGACCTGCCTTTACTGTCCAGCTTCTGTGCATTATGCAGCAGCTTTTTATTCCGTCAGGCTTAGTCAGGCTTAGTAAATTTCACCGGCGACTACGGCAGGGATCTCTTGGTTTCTGACATCCGGGCCTGATTTCCCTCCCTGGGACAAAGCCTGGAGGGAGTTTGGTTTGCAGGTAGTGGTTGGAGGCTCCCTCTGGTTGGGGGGTGTTTATCCTCTTCTGCATTCCCCCAGGGGCTGGGGCGTGGTATTGGCCCAGTGGGGGACACTTCTGCACCCTTCCTTGAGGCTCTGATGCTCTGTGAGGGAAGTCTTCTCACCATTTGCAGTTGAGGAGACTGAGTCCCAAGCATTCTGGGTCTTGCCTGAGAGCTTAGGGCCCATTGGTGGCAGAGCTGCCGGATGGGTTTTTCTGCCCTATGACCCCTTTCCCTTTTCTGGTTTCTTGTCATTTTGTTGTCACAGGGAAGCACGGGAGGGGCTTTGCAAAATAGAGCGAGAACTTGGGTCTGGAGGGCTTGCCTGCTGTGGTGCCTGTGGATTTCTGGGTCAGGGTGATGGCTGGCTGACTTGGGGTGGAGGGGAGAGCTGTGTCTCGAATGGGGTGGGGCAGATGGCATCTGTGTCCGATTATCCCACCTGCCTTTGCAGAAGGAACCCAGTGAAGTGCCAACACCTAAGAGACCTCGGGGCCGACCAAAGGGGAGCAAAAACAAGGGTGCTGCCAAGACCCGGGTAAGGATGAAGGAGGCACGGGTGGCAGTGGGTCTTGGCAAACTGGGGACAGCAGGGCAATGACTGACTCCTCACTGGTGGGCACTCAGGCCTGCACAGGACGATGGGGAAATCCAGTTAGAAGCCCCATAGCTCTCCTTGTCTGGAGAAAGGTGAATGGGGAAGAGTGAAGGGGTAGTTCCATCACTCCCTAGGCTGACCATGTTCCGTTCCATTCCGGGGTCCCCTGAATCCCCAGAGAAATGGGGCCAAGCAGGGTAGGCCAGATTTACAGTGGCATCAGTCTCTCAGAGAAGTTGTTTTGTTTTTTATTTTATTTTTTCTGAGACACGACTCATATCCTCTGAGTCATGGGTGGAGGAGGGAGTGGGGGGCGTGTGTGTATATTGGGGGGGGGGTGCAGTGTGGCTAGCCAGTCATCACCAGCTGGCTTCGGGTGGGCCCGCAGGCTGAGGGAGTCCCAGGCTGCCCTGAGCAGAGGTAGGTGGTTCGGCCCCTCCCCATCCTGGTGGGGCACTGGGCATCCGGTGAGCAGTGGTAGGGATGTTTTTCAACTTAGTGGATCTTTTTCTCTGACCATCTAGAAAACTACCACAACTCCAGGGAGGAAACCGAGGGGCAGACCCAAAAAACTGGTAGGTGAAGGGATGGCGGCGGTTTCTTACTTCCTGGGAGGGTGTTTAAGAATGGGTGACAGATTAGTCCTGCGTGCTCTGCCTGGGAAGATGGCTTTGCCCAACCTGAGCCAGGAATCCTAGTGGGACATCATCATTCTTTCTACCCAGGCCTGGAGAGGGAGAGGATGTGCGTGTGGCCGAGGGTCCTGGCACCCAGCCCACGGCTTTTAAAGGGCTGTGTCCCTGAGAAGTGAAGGGTCCTGGGGACAAACCAGACTCTGACCCCTGCCCTGCCCTGGTGGGTTGGGGCTACTTCTCTTTCCTCTACTCCTAGAACAGACTCCCATTTCTAGGGGGAACTTGGAGGTCATCTAGTCTCCCACCCCCGGGCCCCATTATAGAAATGAGGAAAGAAGACTATGAGCATAGGGTGAGGTCTGTCCTCCCCACGCTCTTGGGTAGCGAAGGAAGCAGCAGCAAAGGAGCTCAGCCCTGGGGCAGGTGGGTAGTGCTCTGTGGGAGCAGAGAGGTGATCCCACTCAGCACCTCAACTGGGACCATCCGATTCTGAGCCCCCCCCCCGCCCCGCCCCCAACACCTGTTAATGAAAGAAGGTAGGCGGAGTCCAGGAGGCTGCTTCTAGGGCCTATACTGAAGTTAAGGCCACCCCAGCCTGCTCTTTCTGGCCTTTTCCTACCTACCCCACCCCCCAATCTGATCTCAAGGCCTTCATTCCTCGAGCTGAGCCACCACCAGGGTGAGGAGGGGAGTTAGGGGGTGCTGGCCCGGCCCCAGGAGTGAGTAACAGGAAACAAGTTGTTTTGGAGTTTGTGCCTGGCACGGGGGCCGCAGGCCCATGTGGTGTCCCGACATTCCCGCCCAGTGAGTGAGCCCCGGCGGCACACACTTCCCCTTCCTCCCCGCCCTGGCCCGGGGTCAGTCCATGGCCCATCAGCTGCCTCTGCGGGCCAAGGCCACCTGGTTCCCCGGCACTGCACCCAGCACACCCCGCAGCCGCCCCTTCCCGCTTCCTCTTTCTGGCCACCTCTCCCTTCTCTTCCTACAGAGAGCCACTCACTTCCTCAGGCTGCAGCTCAGTGCCACACGGGGCTCTGCGGGTCCCGCCATGTCCACCACAGGCCCGGGGGCCAAGGGGGCCTGGCCTGGTGCAAGAGCAGCATGTGTGTGGGTTTTTTTTTTTCCCTCCCTCTAAATTCTTCCTTTTTTATGAATGAAACTGGGCCGTGGAGGTTGCTGAGTCACTCACACACTCAGCCTTGACTCATCCCCCTTCTGGAGAGCCAGGGAGCCCGGGGAGGGGTGGGAGCGATCCTGGCCTGTGCCTGCCCCTCCCACTGACTGCCCTGTCCACCTCACAGGAGAAGGAGGAAGAAGAGGGCATCTCGCAGGAGTCCTCCGAAGAGGAGCAGTGACCGCGCCGTGCCGCCCGCTCCTTCACCGAGGGGCAGTTTCCTTCTGGGACTGGACAGCTCCGCTCCGCTCCCACCGCCCCTGCCCCTTCCCCCAGACCCACGCCTCCCCGCCACCCCCCTGCGCCTTCACCACCACACTACACAGCACACCAGCCGCTGCGGGGCCCCAAGGCCCGAGTGGGGAGCCGTCTCCTTTGGTCTTGGTTTCCAGTGACCCCTCCACCCACACGCACACTTGCCCTTCCAGACAAGGCTGACTTCCCACTGCACCGTATGCCCTGCCCCTGCCGCATCCTCCTGCTCAGTGGTGGGGACATCGCTGACCGGGCTCTTGGCTTTGGGGGGGGAATCCCTTCTGCTTCCCCTTTCTTCCTCTGGCTACCCACTAAGGGGCCTGGGAGGGCTCCCCTGGCCTTAAAAGGGGCCCAAGCGCCCATCTCATTCTGATCTGCCCCACTCCACAGCACTGGCAGCAGCAGGTATGGCCGGTAGGGAGGGGCACTCGGCCCCAAGACGCCCCCCGACTGACCTGTGTTTCACTAGGTGCGGTTCACACCCACTTCTCTTCCTTCCCACTTTGCCTGGTCCCTGCTCTGGGTCAGACAGCCCCCTTTGGGCACAGGAAGGAAGGCAGGAGGGGTTTGAGCCCCCCCTACTCTAAATGGGCTCCAGCCCACCTTCCTTCCTGGAATCTGTTGCAGTGAGGGAAATGCATTCCCCCCCTTTATCCAGGTGAGGCTCAGGAGGTCCACGGTCCCTGTGGCAGCCACCTGAGGTGGGCTAGAGCGCCTGCCCAACCCCATGCGCTTCCCCCTCGGCCTCAGTATCCCCTTTCCTTACATGGGGCACTGATAACAAGGAGCTAGCCTTGCCCACTCCCACCCTTCTGCTCCTCCCCACCCCCCAAGGTTCTGGTTCCATCTTTTCCTCTGTTCACAAACTACCTCTGGACAGTTGTGTTGTTTTTGTTCAATGTTTCCATTCTTAGACATCTGTCATTGCTGCTGTGACCAGCGCCAAATGTTCATCCTCATTGCCTCCTCCTGTCCTGCCCACATCCCCTCCTCCGAGACTCTTAGGGGAAGGGCCCCAGGGCAGAGCAGGCTGGGTTACCGATTACCCCAGTCCCAGGGAAGGTGGGGCTCTGCCCCTAGGATGCTGCAGCAGAGTGAGGGGGGGGGCCTGTATAGACCGTCAAGGGTGTAGGGGCCACCTTCTCCCCCTGTTCTGCTGGGGAGGAGGTAGTCATTATTTGTCCCAGCCTGGGGCCCCCCCATCTGGTTTCCTATTTGCAGTTACTTGAATAAAAAAAATATCCTTTTCTGGACTGGAGTCTTCCTCTGGTGGGCACCTGGGGTAGTTGTGAAAGGTGTGTGGAAGCCAAAGATCTAGTTGAGGGGGTGGCTTACCCAAGGGCTCTGTTCAGGAGAGGGGAAGAGAAGTATTAGCTCCAGGGAAGGTAATTTAAGCCTTTCTTGGGAAAAAAAAAAAAAATACCCCTAGCCACAAAACATTTTATTTACAAAATATATATACTGAATACTATACATTAGGCCCTGTCACCGTGGAAACTCGTTCAAAGCCAGGTGGTGCCCATGAGACGGTGGGTGGTTGGCTGCACCCTGTCACACAGGGCTGAGGGCCCTGTGGAGGGTGGGGGAGTGAGGTGCTGCTGGGGATGGGTGGAAAGAGGAGACAGTTCCCAGCAGGGGGAGCTGGGTGAGTGCTAGCGGAGAGGGAGGCAGCAGACTGCAGGCCCAGGGCACGCCCCAGATCCTATGGTTCTGGAGAGCTGGGAGGGGTCTGGTTAGGTCTTGACATCCAGTAAGGGCATCCGCTTGTGCTGGTAGCCACTCTGCCAGCCATGGACCACCTGTGGGGAGAGATGGGGCCATGGGGTGGAGTTCCTGGGCCTCAGCACAACCATGGGGATACCCCACTAGCCCGGCCCACGTGGGGGAGGGGAGTATGGATGGGAACGCAGCAGCTGGACCTCGGCTAATTATCCCGGAGCCCCAGAGTGCTCACCTTGGGGTCCCCCACATCAGACAGTAGCTCCTGCTCAGCCTCATGTAGCTCCTCAGCAGGGTCGTAGCTGTACATGGGGAGCAGGTGATGGCGAAGCCGGTCCACTCTGGGGAGCAGGGGAGGGGAGCTCAGCCCAGGGTGGGTGTCCACTCCCTTCAAACACCTGACAGCCCTGTGTCTACTCCCCAACGCAGTGGGACCTCCAGTGGGTGCCTTCAGGGGCACACTAGGGTTCTAAGAATAGGAGCCCAATTTTATAAGGGGCCTCTCGTGTAGGTAAGCCCAGGGTGGGCAGGAAATCCTAACAATGGGGTGCAGGGAATTTCAGGCTTGTATAAGGATAGCCGAGGGGCATCTTAACCGTGTGTGTAGAGAACCTGATCCTACAGGAAGAAGTGTAAGCAGAATGTAGGGGAGGTAACAATAGGGGCAGAGACACTCACCGCTTTTTCTTCTGGACATACATTACCTGTAACAGAGACACACAGCTGCGGAGGCTGCTGAGCCCACAAGTGAGCACAGCCCACAAGTGAGACACCCACCTGTACCCCTCCACTTGCGTAAGAGCAGGACAGCTGAGACCATGTGTGCAGGCTGGACCAGCCCCGCCCCCTTCTACCTCAGCAGAGGTGTGGGTGTTTATGTGCCTATGAGGGGACTCCTTACCACAGCCACCACCACCCCGACCAGGGTGATGAGGAAGAAAGGCCCCAGCACGTAGCCCACCATGGAGTCACTGTTGGCCTGAGGGGCATTGGGCACTGTAGTGTTACTCATGACCTCGGCAGCCGGAGGGCTGGGTAGTCAGCATGGGCAGTTGAGCCTCGGGAGGGCGCCTCCACTGGGCTCCCTGGGGAGGAGGAAGGGAGGTTATCAATTTCACCCAGAGTGACAGCCAAGCTCTGGATCCCTCCCCAGGAGCTGGTGATGTATCAAAACTTGGGTCGGGCACTGGGACGAGGTATCCTCCAAGTCAGTGTGCTGGGTTTAACCTTACAGTGAGTGACTCACTGGATACCCTGAATGTAGAAGACACCAAGGGGAGGCCCAGAGTCCTGCCCAGCCCCTATCCCCCCAAATCAGGGTGAGGCCCCAGTCAGGTGCTGGCCAGACATCTGCACATCTGAACCAAGAAAAGCTTAGATACATGATCTGGGCTTCTGTAGCAACCCCTCCGGACACTGGGCTGCCAGCACCTATCCACTGGAGCAAAAGGAAAGATCTGACAAAAAGCATGAGGGTCCTGCACTGGGGGGCCGCGGGGGTGAGGCAGGAGCATCTGGAGGAGCCTGCCTCAGTCTCGCCCAATCCCCACACTTTAGGCAATAGGCCCTCCCTAGGCCGGGCTGGTCCCTGGCGTTCCTGCAGACACACAGCCGGGACAGCCTCTCCCCTACTGGTCTCGTGCCAGGGTGGACACGGGTGGGCAGGGCTGGATTGTATCTGCGAGGTGATGTCACCTCCCTCTGGTCCCCACCCGGGGCTCCGCCCAGGTCCCTCCCCTCTTAGCCTGGGCTGCCAGGCGGAGGTGAGAGGGTCAGTTCCCGTCGAGAGATGCAAGGAGATGGTCCATGGGCTCCTCACGCAGACCCCAAGTCCCCGACCCCGCTTCGCCTGGGTCTCCACTGGACGGCAAGGTATGAACTACCTGTCCCGGTGTCCGTGGGGGCAGCGAGCTTGCACAGTCGCATGCACACCGTCCCATGGTCGAGGGGACATGCCGAGGTGGGGCGGGTGTCGGGCCGCTCCGAGGATGCGGACCAGCATCGGCGAGTGGGAGGTCGTTCCCACGGCGCTGGGCGACTCGGCCGAGGGAGGGAGGTTTGGGGGTTGCGCAGAGGGCCCGGGCCTCCCGGAATCCGGCCCCCCGGGATGCGGCCCCGCGCCGGCGCTCTGCAGCCCGGCCCACCCGATCGTGCCTTACCTCCCGCCGCCGCAGCCCGGACAGGAACGCCCTCGCCTTGCTCCCAGGCCCCGGAAGAGCCGGCAGGCGCGTGATCAAAGGACCCGGGGAAATGGGCGGGGCCTCAGCGCCGGGACGCAGCCAATCCGGTGGCGGAAGGCGGACGGCCCGGAGGCTTCTGGAGCGGCCAATCCGGAGGCGAGGGCCCAGGCTGCAGGGCCCACCCCCCGGCGGCAGGGGGCAGCCGAGCGCCGCGCAGCGGGGGGAGGAGAGCGCGCGGGGTGGGGGCGGGGCTGGGGCGGCTTCCCGGCGTCCCCCGGGGCGGAGCCCGGCGAGCGCGGCCCGCGAGGCGGCCGTGGTCCCTGCGTCGGGCTTCCTCGTCCTTCTGAGTGCAGCCCGGGTGTCCCGCCAAGCGGCTCCCGAGCTTAGGTCAGGCGCGGGCTGCTCTCCCCTGCCCGGGGCCCGCAAGGACTCCGCGAGTGCTCCTGGTGCCCAGGGTGCCCTCTGCGCTGTGCTCGGAGGCACATGGAACAGGCAGCCCGGCTTCGCCCCTGCCTGGCCGTGGGACCTGGCCCGCGCTTGGCCTCCAGCCTTTTCTGCGCCTGGGTCCTAACGTCTGCCACACGGGCCCTTGTGAGGATCACACGATGCCCCGGATAAGGAGTCTGGCACATACCGTGCCCTGTTAGATCCCCCGCGAACCTCCGTCGGTTTTGACGGCGCACGTGCAACAGCAGGGAGCAGTCCCCGCCCGGGGTCACCACGTACAACAGCAGGGTGCAGTCCCCGCCCGGGGTCACCACGTGCAACAGCAGGGTGCAGTCCCCGCCCGGGGTCACCACGTACAACAGCAGGGTGCAGTCCCCGCCCGGGGTCACCACGTGCAACAGCAGGGTGCAGTCCCCGCCCGGGGTCACCACGTGCAACAGCAGGGTGCAGTCCCCGCCCGGTCACCACGTGCAACAGCAGGGTGCAGTCCCCACCCGGTCACCACCTGCAACAGCAGGGTGCAGTCCCCGCCCGGGGTCACCAGCAACTTGAGAAGTGGGTAAATTCGGAAGCTTTACTGGCGCGATCATTAATGCCACACACTGGAGATGGATTGATGGATTCTTACCGATGTCAGCACCCTGGCTGTGATATTCTGGTATAGTTGTGCAAAGGGAAGCTAGGCAAAGGATACAAGGGATCTCTCTTGTTCGTTCTTTCTTTCTTTCTTTCTTTTCTTTCTTTCTTTCTTTCTTTCTTTCTTTCTTTCTTTCTTTCTTTCTTTCTTTCTTTCTTTCAGATTTTATTTATTTATTCATTAGAGACAGGCAGAGACACAGCAGAGGGAGAAGCAGGCTCCACGCAGGGAGCCCCATGCGGGGCTCGATCCTGGGACCCCAGGATCACGACCTCAGCCGAAGACAGACACTTAACCGCTGAGCCACCCAGGCTTCCCAACTCTCTTGTTTCTTCCACTTGTATGTTACCTCAAGTACGTGTGTAGCTTTGTACTACACCTTCCCAACCTCTCTTCCCAATCCACACACGGTTAGGAAAACTCCAGCTGGCAGTGGATGAAAGCCACATAAAAGTTGTGGGAGCTGAGCCAGGCTGAGGCCCTCCAGGGTCCTTGGATGCTACTGGAGATGGAGGGATTAACTGGATCCCCTTATTCTTGCCAGAGACAGCCAGTGGCACGGACATGGTTGAGCCATTTGGTCTGGTCTGGCCTGTTTCCTCAGGCCTTTCCAAAGAAGGTTGATCAGGGCAAGTCTGATGCAGAGATGACCCAATCTAGAACCAGAGAGCAGTTGGGAACTCTGGCCTCTTGCCTTCAGACACCATCATCTGACTGGTAGGAAATCAGAGATAAGGGGAAAGGAATGACAGAAATGCTTGGGTCTGGAGGCTCCAGGTGGATTCCTTGGTGTTCTCTGGCTTTTGAGTCTGAAGAGTAAGAAGACCACTCATCGCAGGCTTCTATCAGAGCTGAGGGCAGAGGGAGGAGGCCACATCCCCAGGCAGGGCCTGCCTCACCTTGCAAGAGGTTAGGATCAAAAGACTGGTTTTAGAACCCCCTGGCTGCCCACACACATGACCTCTGTCCTCATCCCCACAGTTTCTGACCACATATCTTGAGGGCCCTCTAGGGGTGGGCTTAGAGGTCAACTGGCTAAGTCAGTGTGTAGAAAGGACTGGGGTCTCAGCGTCACTCAGTAAACCCCAATTTACAAATGAGTAAGCTGAAGCCCTGAGCAGTGTGTGATGACTTCCCAAGGCCCTCGTGATCAGCAAGGGTGAAGCAGAATGGAAGGACAGGTGGGTCCCTCTTCCTGGTCAGCTTTGTGCCAGTGGCTGCTCCATGTCTGTATTTGAAGCCTGGTTTGTTCCTGTGATAAGGCTTCAAACCCCAAGAGGGCACCCCCCAAGCCTGGCCAGGGAATACTCCAGCCCTCCTTGTTCTCATCATGCTGTTGCATGAAGGAAAGGGAGAAATAGGGCAGAGCTGAGGTTGTACCATGCCACCCTGATAAAGTTTGAACTGTTCCCTCACCCATGTTTCTATGGTTAGTGCGTGGGCTTATGTATCCCCTTTCACTAATGCCTTACTCATCCTTGCATCCCCCTGCTCTGGACCTATCTAACAAATCATAAAAGCAACACTTGAGAAGATCAAATTGTTGACAAGTAATGTAAATTCATTCCGGAACAAAGCTCAAGAAGATGTATAGGAATGCAGCTATCCAGCCCCCAATAAGGTAACATTCCTAATGTGTTGCATCCACTAAAAAAATGGATTCATAAATAGACATGCAAAGAGGCAGGAAAACACAATCTATAATCAACTGAAACTGACCCAGAACTGAAAGATGTTAGACCTAAGGAGAACACTAAAACAGTTATAACTATATTCCTTATGCTTAACAAGTTAAGGAGAGACAAGAAGGATATTTAAAAGTCCCAAATTGAGTTTCTTTCTTTCTTTTTTTTTTTTTTAAGGTTTTGTTTATTCATGAGAGATATGGAGTGTTAGAGAGGCAGAGACATAGGCAGAGGGAGAAGCAGGCTCCCCACAGGGAGCCTGATGCGGGACTGGATCCCGGGACGCCAGGATCACGCCCTGAGCCAAAGGCAGATGCCCAAGCACTGAGCCACCCAGGCGTCCCTCCAAATTGAATTTCTAAACATGAAAACTTCAATGTCTGGGACAACTGAGTGTCTCAGTGGTTGAGCGTCTGCCTTGGGCCCAGGGCGTGATCCTGGAGTCCCGGCACCGAGTCCCATATCGGGCTCCCTGTGGGGAGCCTGCTTCTCTTTCTCTGCCTGTGTCTCTGCCTCTCTCTCTCTCTCTCTCTCTCTGTGTCTCTCATGAATGAATAAATATAAAAAAAATCTTAAAAGAAAACTTCAATGTCCAAGATGAAAAATACACCAAATGAGATTAGTGGCAGATTGGATTGCAGAAGAAAAGATACGTGTACATGAAGGCATTAGAATAGAAATCATCCAAAATGAAAAAGAGAAAAAAGAATCTAGAATAAAATTACAAGAGCATCAGTGAATTGTGGGATTCAATTTCAAGTGGCCTAATAGATGAGTAAGTAGAGAGGCCCAGAAGAAGAGAGGGTGAGGTGACAAAAATATTTGAAGAACTAATGACTGAAAGGTTTCCAAAAGAAATGAAGATTATAAACCCACAGATCTAGGAAACACAGTAAGCCCCAAGCACAAGAAACATGAAGAAAACTATACGAAGGCATATTATAGTCAAATTGCTTAAAATGAGTAATAAAGAGAAAATCTTAAAAGATGTAATATACAGAGAAACAAAGTATGACATTAAAGTTCCACCCAAAATAATTCATGTAAGAAGACAGTGAAGCAATATCTTTAAAACATCAAAAGGAAACCTCCCAATGTAGAACATTAGGCAAAAATATCTTTCAAAAATATACAATAGCCAAATTATGGAAGAACCTATAGATAGACCATCTATCCAGGGGTCTGTGGATAGATGAATGGATAAAGAAGATATGGTATAAATATACAATGGAGTATTTTTCAGCCACAAAAAAGAATAAAATCTTGCCATTTTCAACAATGTGGATGGAACTAGTATAATGCTAAGCAAAGTAAGTCAGAGAAAGACAAATATAATATTTCACTCGTGGAATGTAAGAAACAAAAAAATTGTGAGCAAAGGGAAAAAGAGAGAGAGAGAGAAACCAAGAAATAGATTCTTAACTCTAGAGAACAAACTGATGGTGACCAGAGGGGAGGTGGGCAGGGGGATGGGTGAAACAGGTGATGGGGATTGAGAAGTGATTTGTTGTGTTGAGCACTGAGTAATGTATGAAACTGTTCAATCACTATATGGTATACGTGAGACTAATATAACACTGTATGTTAACTATACTGGAATTCAAATTAAAACTTCATAAAAAATATCTTTCAAAAACAAAGGTGAAATAAAGACATCGTCAGATATATAAAAACTTAGAGAATTCATCACTAGCAGACCTGCACTTCAAAAAAAGTTAAAGGAAATTCTTCAGGCAAAAAGAAAATGTAAAAATGTGAACCTTCCCAAAGGAATGGAGAGCTCTGGCAATGGTAATTACTTGAGTATATCATCTTTTTCTCTTATCACTTAAGTCTTTAAAAAAGATAACTGTGTTTAAAAAATGATAATGTGGGCAGCCCCGGTGGCGCAGCAGTTTAGCGCCACCTGCAGCCCTGGGTTTGATCCTGGGCACCCTGGATCGAGTCCCACGTCGGGCTCCCTGCATGGAGCCTGCTTCTCCCTCTGCCTGTGCCTCTGTCTCTCTCTCTCTCTGTGTTTCTATGGATAAATAAATAAAATCTTAAAAAAAAAAAAAAGATAATGTACTGTAGGGTTTGTGCCCCGAGAACATTTAACAAAACAGACCATATTTGGAGCCATAAAAAAGTCTCTCTCTCTATCATGAATAAATAAATAAAAATATATTTTTAAATGTTTATTTATTTATGATAGTCACAGAGAGAGAGAGAGAGAGAGAGAGAGAGAGAGAGGCAGAGACATAGGCAGAGGGAGAAGCAGGCTCCATGCACCAGGAGCCCGACGTGGGATTCGATCCCAGGTCTCCAGGATCGTGCCCTGGGCCAAAGGCAGGCGCTAAACCACTGCGCCACCCAGGGATCCCTAAAAATATTTTTTAAAAAAGATTTATGATCATTGTTTTATGCATCTATCTTATAAATCATGTAAGAAACAAAAAGGAGGATTTACATACCAAAAATACAATAATATTAGTTTTAAATATTTACCATGTAGTTACCTTTACCAGTGATCTTTATTTCTTTATGTGGCTTTGAGTTATCATCTAGTGCCTTTTTATTTCACTCCGATGGAGTCACTTTAACATTTCTTGTAGGGCAGGTTACTAGCAATAAATTCCATAAATTTTTGTTTATCTGAGGATGTCTTCTTAATTTTGAAGGATAGTTTTTCTGGATATAGAATTCTTGGTTGACAGTTTTCCCCCCTTCTTATCAGTACTTTATTTTAGCTATTTATTTTTTAGTAAGTGTAACTTTAAAAATATGGAATGCTTCATGAGTTTGCATGTCATCCTTGTGCAGGGCCATGCTAATCTTCTCTGTATCATTCCAATTTTCATATATCTGTTGCTGAAGCAAGCTCCCTATCAGTACTTTATTTTTTTTTTTAAAGATTTTATTTATTTATTCATGAGAGACACAGAGAGAGAGAGGCAGAGACACAGGCAGAGGGAAAAGCAGGCTCCATGCAGGGAGCCCGAGCTCGATCCCGGGTCTCCAGGATCACACCCTGGACTGAAGGCAGCGCTAAGCCACTGAGCTACCAGGGCTGCCCCCTATCAGTACTTTATATCATCTACTTGTTTCTGACCTTCATGGTGTCTGATGAAAAATTAGCTACTAATCTTAGGGTATTACTTGTCATCCTTATGGTAACCACTAAGAAAACAAGTAGGAAATATACAGAAAAGGAAATCAAAATGGTACACTAGAAAAAAAATTAAACACAAGAGAAGTCAGTATTGGGAGGATTGAGGAACAAAAAAGATGACATCTGGAACACTATTGCAGGGCAGCCCCGGTGGCTCAGCGGTTTAGCGCTGCCTTCAGTCCAGGGCATGATCCTGGAGACCTGGGATTGAGTCCCACGTCGGGCTCCCTGTGTGGAGCCTGCTTCTCCCTCTGCCTGTGTCTCTGCCTCTCTCTCTCTCTGTGTCTCTATGAATAAATAAATAAAATCTTAAAAAAATTTTTTTTAAGGATTTATTTATTTTATTTTATTTTTTTAGAATCTTTTCTTTTTAATATATTTTTTTAATTTTTATTTATTTATGACAGTCACACACAGAGAGAGAGAGAGGCAGAGACACAGGCAGAGGGAGAAGCAGGCTCCATGCACCGGGAGCCCGACATGGGATTCGATCCCGGGTCTCCAGGATCTCGCCCTGGGCCAAAGGCAGGCGCCAAATCGCTGCGCCACCCAGGGATCCCTCTTTTAAAAATTAAAAAAAAATAGAACACTATTGCAAAAGTAAATCCTTTAATATCAGTAATCACTTTATTACGACTATGAGTTTTTTAAAGATTTTATTTATTTATTCATGAGAGACACAGAGAGAGGCAGAGACACAGGCAGAGGGAGAAGCAGGCTCCATGCAGGAAGGCCAACGTGGGACTCGATCCTGGGACTCTGGGATCATGCCCTGAGCCAAAGGCAGACGCCCAACTGCTGAGCCACCCAGGCGTCCCTGGAATATTATTATTCATCCTTAAAAAAGAGTGAAATTTTGACACATCTACAACATGTCTGAACCTCAAAGACATTATGCAAAGTAAAAAAAAAAAACAGTTATAAAGGAAAGATGCTTACGATTTCACTTATGAAGTATGTAGTACTTTACATACACTAGTAATAAAGTCATAGAGACAGAAAGTAGAATGGTAGTTGCCAGGCCTGGTGGGGTAGGGGTAAGTGGAGAATTATTTAATGAGTATGGAGTTTCAGTTTGGAGAGATGAAAAGGTTCTGGAGATGGATGGTGGTGATGGTTGCACAATAATGTACTTATTGCCATTGAACTGTACACTTTAAAATGATCAAAAATATTCTTTAAAAATCCAAGTATATACTGCTTATAAGAGACTTGTTTTAGACCCGAAGACACAAATAGGCTGACAGCTTTGAAAGGATGGAAAAACATATTCCATGCAAAGAGTAACCAAAAGACAGCCAAGGTGGCTCTACTAATACTAGACAGTATAGATTTTATATTATTTTGTTTTATTTTAAAAGATTTTTTAAAAAGATTTTATTTATTTATTCATGACAGACACACACACACACACACACACACACACACACACACACACACAGAGGCAGAGACACAGGCAGAGGGAGAAGCAGGCTCCATGCAGGGAGCCCAACATGGGACTCGATCCTGAGTCTCCAGGATCACACCCCTGGCAGCGCTAAACCACTGGGCCACCGGGACTGCCCTATTTTTAAAGATTTTATTTATGAGAGAGAGAGAGAGAGAGAGAGAGAGAGAGCGCACGAGCATGAGCAGGGGGGTGGGGGGAGAGGCAGAGGGAGAGGGAGAATTAGGGAGTCTGACTCAGGGCTCCATCCCAGGACCTGAGCCAAAGGCAGTTGCTCAACGGACTGAGCCACGCTGGCACCCCTATTTATTTTTAAGGATTTATTTAAGTAATCTCTACCCCAAATATGGGGCTTGAACTCACAACCCCCAGATCAAGTCTCATGCTCTACTGACTGGGCAAGCCAGGCACCCCTAGACAAAATAGATGTTGAATCAAAAACTGTTGCATGAGGGCAGCCCCAGTGGCTCAGCGGTTTAGCGCCACCTTCAGGCCTGGGTGTGATCCTGGAGACCCTGGATAGAGTCTCACGTCGGGCTCCCTGCATGGGGCCTGCCTCTCCCTCTGCCTGTGTCTCTGCCTCTCTCGCTCTCTGTGCCTCTCATGAATAAATAAATAAAATCTTAAAAAAAAAAAAAAACTGTTACAAGAGACAAAGGAGGACATTATATACTGATAAAAGGGTCAGTCATGAAGGAGCTGTATGACGCAAACAACAGAAATGAAAGGAAAAATAAGACAAATCTACAAGAAGAGCTGGAGATATCAGTACCCTACCTTCAATAATGGACTAAATATCCTATACAGAAGGTCAATAAGGAAATAGAGTATGTAAAAAACACTAGAAACCAACTAGACCTAAAAGAGATACAGAACATTCCCAACGACAGAAATATGCTGTTCTCAAGTATTCATAAAACATTCTCCAGGACAGACCGTGTTAGGCCACAAAAAAAAAATTTTTTTTCTTTTTTAAGATTTTTTTATTTATTCATGAGAGACAGAGAGACAGAGACACAGGCAGAGTGAGAAGCAGGCTCCACGCAGGGAGCCCGACGTGGGACTCAATCCCAGGTCTCCAGGATCATGCCCTGGGCTGAAGGCAGCACTAAACCGCTGAGACACCTGGGCTGCCCTTTTTTTTTTTTTTTTTTAAGATTTTATTTATTTATTCATGAAAGACACACAGAGAGAGGCAAAGACACAGGAAGAGGGAAGGAGAAGCAGGCTCCTTGCAGAGAGCCCCATGTGGAACTCGATCCTGGGACTCTATCCCAGGACTTTGGAATCACGCCCTGAGCCAAAGGCAGACGCTCAACCCTCAACCGCTAAGCCACCCAGGTGTCCCCACAAAACAATAAATTAAAACATCTCCTAACAAAGAAAAGTCCAGGACCAGATGGCTTTACTGGTAAAGTCTACCAAACATCGAAAGGAGATTTAACACCAATCTTTCTCAAACTCTTCCCCAAAACAGAAGAGGAGCAGAACATTTTCTAACACATTCTATGAGGCCACCATTCTTTACCAAAGCCAGAGAAAGCTCTGTAAGAAAACTCTAGACCAATATTCCTTATGAAAAAAATGAATATAGATATATTCATTCTCATATTCTTATAAATATAGATATAAAATTCTCAGCAAAATACTAGTAAGTCACATCCAATGGCCCACTAAAAGTGATTATACATTGTAACCAAGTGGGATATTTCTTGGTTATGCAAGATATTTATCTTGGGAATGCAAGGGTGAATTCCTAGGAAAATAAACGTTGGCACATTTATAGGGCAAAGGAAAACAACCACGTGATTATTTCAATAGATGCAGAAAAGCATCTGATAAAAACTCAACATCCTTTCATGATAAAAATACTAAACAAACTAAGAATAGGACAGCCTTCTCAGCAAATGATGCTGGAACAATTGGATATCTGTGCAAAAATTATCAACTTGAATCTATACTTCGCAACACATACACAGTTTATGGTGTGTGATTATACTTATATAAAAAAACCAGCAAATGCAAACTAATCTGTAATGACAGAAAGCAGATTTATGTTTGATTGGGTATTAGAGGCCTGATGGTCAGGAGAGTGGGATCATAAAGGCACAAAGAAACTTTTGGGGGTGATTGACAGGTCCATTGACTCCGTTGTGATTGTTTTATATGAACACATATGTCGAGACTTATCCAAGTATACACCTTAAATATGTGTAATTTATTGTATGTTAATTATACTTCAATAAAACTAAAAAATATATGAGTAAATAATGCCTCAAAAATAATGGAATGCCCAGTGGGTTATCAGTGCACATTTATTTTATAAATGAGTTAATGGAGTTAATGATGTCACTCAATGGACCAAGGATTGGGAAGGGGGAGACACAAAAAGAAAGAGGAACCGAGACTGTAGCAGAAGCTTATCAGCCACAGTCGTGTTGCTCAGGCTCAGGGCCAGGCTGGGTCAAATTTCCCTGATCCCACCACTGCTCACTACTGTTTTGTGCCTTCAAGTCAGTCATTCACCACCATGGAATTTCATGGAGTCCCTACCTCCAAAATGTAACTAATAATAATCACTTCACAAATAAGATTATTGTTGATTGAAAGAAATAACAGAGAAGGACTAAATATTAGGTAAATAATAAGATGCTGCATAAATGTAAGGGACTATTTCCTTTCCTTTTTTTTTTTTTATAATGACACCGTTTTGTTTTATTTTAAAGATTTTATTTATTTATTCATGAGAGACACACAGAGAGGGGCAGAGACACAGGCAGAGGGAGAAGCAGGCTCCACGCAGGGAGCCTGATGCAGGACTTGTTCCCAGGACTCCGGGATCACCGCCTGCGCCAAAGGCAGGCGCTCAACCACTGAGCCACCCAGGCGTCCTGACCCCGTATTTTTTTTAAAGACTTATTTATTTATTTGAGACAGCGTGTGCATGTGAACATGGGAAGGGGCAGAGAGAGAGGACGGGGGAATCCCAGACTCCCTGCTGAGTGTGGGCCCCAACTCGGGGCTCATCCTGATCCCACGACCCCTAGATCATGACCTGAGCTGAAACCTAGAGTCAGACTCTCAACCCGCTGAGCCACCGAGGCACCCCATTTCCTTCCTGATTTTTTTTTCCTGATTGCAAAAAAAAAAGTTACTCTCAAGAGTTGGAGAATATACGACATAACAAAAAAGGAAGTAAAATTACTCCTAATCCCAGCTTCAGAGGGTGTTTCCTTCTAGGCTTTTACTCACATGGGCTCACTTGTGTTAAGTTACTTGGTGTTCCGCCTGCAGCTCCTGTGCGTTCCCAGCTCCACGCCTGTTTTAAGTAGTTCTTTTATCTCTTCTTTTTTTAAAGATTCATCTATGTATTTGACACAGGGGAAAGAGAGCGTGGGGCGCAAGGGGGCAGGGCGGCGGGCGGGGGGAGGGAGAAGCGGGCTCCACGCTGAGCCGGGGCTGGTGCGGGGCGCGACCCCGGGCCCTGAGCCAAAGGCAGGTCTGAGCCACCCAGGCGCCCCCCACTTTTTTTTTTTTTTTTTAAAGATTTTATTCATTTGAGAGCGCGAGCGAGCGAGTGAGCATGAGGAGGGGAGGGGCCGGGGGAGAAGGAGGGGAGAGGCCGCCGGGCGGCCCGACGCGGACCGGGTCCCAGGGCGCGAGCTCCGCCCGAGCTGAACCCCGAGCCGCGCCCCCACGCGGCTGCGGCGCGGCCCGGCGCTCGGCCCGGGGGGCGGGGCGGGGGAGCCTGGGCGGGCTCCTGCCCCGCTGGGGCTCCCCCGCCTCGCAGGTGCCGCCGGAAGCTCCGCCGCAGGGCCCGCCAAAGGCAGCCGCACCCGAGCGCCCGTGCGGACCGAGGCCCGCGCCCGGCCGGTCCCCCGAGGCGCACGCGCGCGGTCGGGGGCGGGGGCGGGGGCGGGGGCGGGGCGCAGTCGAGGGCGGGGGCGGGGCGGGGCGCGGTCGGGGGCGGGGCACGGGCGGGGGCGGGGCGGAGCCGGGGGCGGGGGCGGGGCGGGGCGTAGCCGAGGGCCGTCCGCCAGCCCCGCCCGCAGCGCGCAGGCGCGGCTGGCCAGGTCCCTGCTCCCTCCGGCTGGCCCCCGCGCAGGCTCCTGGCCCGGGCCCTCCAGGGCCCCAGGCATCAGCTCCCTCAGCGACGACGTGGAGCCCGAAGAGCCCACGCCTCGGGCTCGGCGGGGAGGCGGCCCAGGGGTGGTTGGAACTGGTGGGGGAGCGCTTCGGAAGCGGCTCGGACGGTACCTGTCTCAGGTCGAGCTCCCCACCGAGTAAAATTACCCTTGACGCCACCCCTCGATCTGCAAATCCCCACAGTGCCCTGCCCTTCTCGGGCCTTAATTCCAGCGCGGCTCCCCTTGCTGGTCTCAGACACAGGCCCCACCGGAGGGACCAGCCTTCTGTTAGGTCCTGCCCCGGGGCCGGAAAGTTCCCAGGGTCCTGAGCTCAGACATAAGGGGAACAGCAGGAATGGGGGTTCCCTCTCTGTGAGGAAGCACCTCTCCCTTTCCCCTCCTCTAACCCACAAACTCAAGGGTGCGGAAGAGGCCCCGTGGGTGCTGTGCCGCTAGAACATCACCCTTACCCTAAGGGAAGAGACTGCTATGGTGCTCCTCCTCTCCCTGCCGCAAACTCCCCGTCCCGAGACCCCGGAGGGCAGGCGGCACGGACTTCCTTCCCAGTCGGGGTGTGTGTGGCCGCTATAGCTGTCCAGAGTACAGGGTGACATTAGGGATGCATTTCCTTGTGTTGTGGACATTCCCAAAACATCATTTGGCTCTTTGCTTCCTCCAACCTACATTTCTTCGGTACCTGCTCTGAACCACTCATCTGGATACCAAGAACAGAGAGATAGCCGCCCTGCCTTAGAGGGTGCCTTCAGGGTCAGGGCGTGTACAGGATTTCCACAACTCCGACTAGGGGAGAGGATCTCAGAGATCTTTCCCAAAGGAGGGCACATGTGAGCTGTGAAGCAGTGCAATGGTGTATGATGCATTTGGAGAACCGCAAGCAGTTCAATGAGATCTGAGGAGAAGCAGCGCAAGATTGGTGGCAGAAAAAGGGTCTGTGAAGGTGGGCAGGGGCCAAATCACAAAAGATATTGGGTGCTCATCTAAGGAGTTGGAACTCTACTCTGAAAGCTATGGGTAGGAGAATCAGAAGTGTTGCTGGGCACACCAGTGGGAGAAGGGAGGGGCCAGTGACGTCAGATGAGAAGAAAAGTGGCCTTTGGACTTGTCAGTGTGACAGTCACTGACCATTGATGGGTGGTACTGGAGGCTCAGTGGAGGGGAGACATGAGCCCACGGTACATGGTTTTCCCTGGGCAGGCATAGCTCTTGCAAGGTGGCGGTAGGAATGAATGGATTAATTCAGGGATGCAGTTCTACAGCGAGGCTGCAGGGGAAGAACAGGGGGACGAGGAGGCTGGGAGTAGATGATGGTGGATGAGTAAGCAATGAAGTGATGAGCAGGGGTTAGACTGCCACTGGCTGGACAGTGATTTGTGGCCAGAGCAGGATAACCATTTTTTAAAAAAGGTATTTTCAGGGGCCCCTGGCTGACTCAGTCAGTAAAGCATGTGACTTTTGACCTCGGGGTTATGAGTTCAAACCCTGTGTTGCGTGTAGAGATTACTTAAAAATAAAATGGGCCACCTAGGTGGAGCAGTCAGTTAAGAGGCCAATGCTTGACTTGACTCGGGTCATGGTCTCAGGGTTCTGGGCTGGAGCCCCGGGTAGGGCTCAGCACTCACCATGGAGTCTGTTTCAGGATTCTCTCTCTACTTCGGCCTCTGCCCCTCCCCCTGCTCGCTTGCATTTGCTCTCTCTCTCTCAAATAAATACATAAATCTTTAAATAAAATCTTTTTTAAAAAAGATATCATCATGTCAACAGAGACAAGAGGAACTGGACATGTCCAGGGAGGTATATTCTCTGCTCAGAGTTCCAGACTAGCACACTGGTGAAAAAAGAGGAAAGGCCTTTCTCACTGTGCCTATTTCCCAATCTGTAAAACGAGAGGCCTGGACAGATGATCTCAAAAATCCTCCCTAGCCCTACATGTGATGATTCATTGCTGTTGCCTTAGTTTTATCCTCTTCACACCTGCCCAGTGTCATGACCACCTCTACACCCTCAATGGATGTTGAGTTCCTTTTTTTTTTTTTTTTTTTTTAAGAGCTTATTTATTCATGAGAGACAGAGAGAGGCAGAGACAGAGGCAGAGGGAGAAGCAGGCTCCATGCAGGGAGCCCGATGCGAGACTTGATCCTGGGACCCCGGGATCTTGACCTGAGCCAAAGGCTCAACCGCTGAGCCACCTAGGTGCCCAATGTTAAGTTCCTGATGGCATCTCTCACATGGACACCTGGCAGGGTCCTGGCACACCATCAGTGCCCAACCTATTGACTGAGTGACACTGGTATCGAGACACTCTCCCTCTGCCTCCCCAGTGATGATCCTTCATGGGGTACCTGTGGATCAGACACAAATCCAGCCTTCATTCACCACCTCCTACCTTCAGTGTCTGCTTGCACTGGTCCACCGTACACTCTGAAGTGACCAGGACAGAGTACTACTGAGTGGGTGAGAGGACAGGCTCTGGTTTCTCCATTTATTACCTGCGTAACCTCAGATATATTACATTACTTCTATATTCTATTCTAAACGTTTTAGGACTTGGGGCACCTGGGGGGCTCAGTGGGGTAAGCATCTGCCTTTGGCTCAGTTCATGATCCTGGGGTCCTGGGATGAAGCCCTTTGTCAGGCTTCCTGCTCAGCGGGGAGTCTGCTTCCCCCCCTCCCTCTGCTCCTCCCCCATTCATGCAAGTGGGTTCCCTTGCTCTCTCTCAAAAATCAATCAATCAATCAATCAATCAATCAATCTGTCTTTAAAAGATTTAGGACTCATTTTCCACATTTGTGAACTTATTTTTACATATGTTGTAAGGAGCTAATTTTATTTTTTTCCATTTGGCTAGGCAGTTGTTCTAACACCATGTACCGAAGAACCCGGTCTTTCCCCACTCCGCTGCATAGCTCCTTTGGCTTTTACTGTATTCCCTCATGTGCATGGCTTCTTGGTCCCCTGTTCTGTTTTCTCTTTTATTTCCCTATCACATCGTTTTAGTTGCTATGACTCTATATGAAGTCTTTTTTTTTTTTTGGCACCTGATTTCTTTCTTTCTTTCTTTCTTTTTTTTTTTTTCAGGTTTATTTAACTTAAGTAATCTCTGCACCCAACATGGAGCTCGAACTCACAACCCTGAGATCAAGAGTCGCATGCTCTTCAGACGGAGCCAGTCAGGCTCCCCCAATCTTGTCTCAGTGTTGATAGAACATAGGCCTTTCCTTGTAGTCCTCCTGTATTTTCCCTTGTAGTTTTTTTTTCTTTCTTTTTTTTTTTTTTAAGATTTTATTTATTCATGAGAGACACAGAGAGAGAGAGAGAGGCAGAGACACAGGCAGAGGGAGAAGCAGGCTCCATGCAGGGACCCTGACATGGGACTCGATTCTGGGACTCCAGGATCACGCCCTGGGCCGAAGGCGGCGCTAAACCGCTGAGCCACCAGGGCTGCCCCCTTGTAGTTTTTCAACGTTATCTTTAGACATCCTTGGTACTTTACCCTATGATTTTTTTTTTTTTAAGATTTTATTCATTTGAAAGAGAGTGAGAGAGAGCATGAGTAGGAGTGAGGGGCAGAGGGAGAGGGCGAAGCAGGCTCTCCGCTGAGCAAGGAGCCCGACATGGGACCTGATCCCAGGACCCTGGGTTCATGACCTGAGCCGAAGGCAGATGCTCAATCTACGGTGCCCTACCCTATGATTTTTTCAAATTAGTTTGTTCAATTCCCTCCAAAAGTAGTCTACTTCCCTAAGGCTCTGTTCTGGTTATCAGACAATGGTAATGATCACAGGTCCTATGCACCGTGGGGATGCAGAGACTAAACGTAAAGCCGTGGACATGCTGCTTGGTGCTAAGGTCTGGAGCACGAGGGCCACTCGGTACACAGTAGCATCATCTTCCTCAACTGTCCAACCCAATGCAGTCACTGCTCTGTTTTAAAACCTTTGTTGGCTTCCCAGTCATGCGGAGTAAAGTTCAAACAGCCTGCAAAGCCACCTGACCCCGGCTGACCTTTCCTGTGGCATCTCCTGCCTTTCTCATCCCCGCCCACTCTTGGTGTCATGTTCTAGCCCCACTTGCTGTCCCCTTCATCCCTCTGCATCTCTTATGATGATGGCTCCTCTGGGAAGGAGACAGTCCCTCCCTCAGCCTCCTTTTTTTTTTTTTTTTTTTTTTTTTTTTTTTTATTTATTTATGATAGTCACAGAGAGAGAGAGAGGCAGAGATATAGGCAGAGGGAGAAGCAGGCTCCATGCACCGGGAGCCCGATGTGGGATTCGATCCCGGGTCTCCAGGATCGCGCCCTGGGCCAAAGGCAGGCGCCAAAGCGCTGCGCCACCCAGGGATCCCCTCAGCCTCCTTTTGATCACACTTGTCACTCTGCATGGTGATTATTTGTTATCTGCTGTGACTTCGTGAACTCAGCACAGCCCTCGGCCATCTCCAAGCAGGTGTCTGCTCACAACTACCACTGAGTGATCCCACGGCAACTTTGACGTCACACACATTCCTCCACTTATTTGACGCTCACAACAAGCATGAAAAGTAGACTTCTCCCCCACTGAGTAGGAGGGAACAGGGATGGTGACTTGTCCAGGATCCCAGAGCATGGCAAGAAGCTGAGCCGAAACCTGAACCGGGGTCTAACTGTGATGCTCACAACTGCTATTCCAGCAGGCGGCCTTTCGACAGTCCTTCCTCCCTTACTCTTTCCCACACTCCTATGGTCCCCCTCTTGAGCTCTCCCCAGCGTCCCCTCTCAAACCCGCCCCTAGTGTTTTTACCTCCCAAGGCTGTCATCTCTCCTATTTCATGCCATCTGTCACCTAAGCAGGTGCCTCTGTGAGGACTGCATGTCCTGGGTTTAGTACATTGCTGGTATTCAGGACATAGAACATGGAGCCACATGACAGCATCCTCAGATGCAGAGATGTTAGCTGGGTGTCACAAGACGTAGGAGGTAAGAGACACCCCTTTCACACTCCAAATGTTGTCTGAGATCAGAAAGCGAACAAGGCCATGGTTTATAATGGCAGGCTTTCTTGGGCACAACTACCAGGTCTCTAGAGAGGATGGTGGAACCAGCCTGACTCAGGGATGAGCAAGAATTGTGTCAGCTTAGTCTGGCTTGGATGCTCAGAGCTGCCACTCTGCCTAACAAAGGGCAGAGGAATTGCAATGCATGTTGTGGCACACTGTTCCTGGTGCTGGTTCCAGCAGTGTCAGAGCTGCACTGGTGTCCTTTGAGCTAATTTCCTCTGCTCACCCATACTCAAACTTTTGGGGACTCTTTAGACCTCTCAGTAGCCACAAGTCCTACAGGCTATTGGAAGACTGGGCTGCAGCAAGATAATACTAAAGTTTGCATTTACCCTCTGAGTTCAATGCAGACCGATCAACGTGTAGTAATGTGATGGTGATGGGACACCTGCACAATGGCCCATCATAATTGGACATGGGTGAGTGGAGAGTTCCGGGAACCCCAGATCCCAATTAGAGATTGCCATCTGGTAGTTTCCTAAGTATAGCACATCACTTGTGTCAGCGTTTATAAGCTCATGGCCTCATTATGCACACTAAATCTGGCAAAAGAAAGAATCCTTTGATAAAGGAGGGGTAATCATCACAGGATGGACAAAGGAGGCCTACAGAATCAGAGTTTAGGGAGAAAGGGCACCCTGACCAGCTGGTAGGGCATCTGCCCTGTGGTGGAATGAAATCATCGGGTTACTATTGTTCAGCAACCAACTTCCTATTTTTGGCTACTCATATAGATAGCCAGTGTGCACTAGCCAGGTTAACTTGGTTTGACATTTATCATCATACAAAAGAGCCAACTGCCGTCCAGGAACATCCATCTCAGTCTTTTTATGAGTTCGGTTCATGAGAGTCTCATTCTGGTAGTGACCCTTTGGGTACACGGACCATATCAAAACTTACCAAAACTTACCAAAACTTGGCCGGTGCTGATGCCGCCAGATTCCCAGGGAGGCCAGCCTGCCTCAGTGGATGGACAGGCTTACGTGATTGTGATACGCTGTTTACTCCTGCTTCTCTGTCCCTCTCTTCGTTCCCAGGTTCATTCACCCCCAGTCCAAATCACCTCATGTATGGGATATCATAAGCTTCCAAACCACTTCTCTCCAACCTTTCCTGCTGCCTCCTCCTCAAACATGGTTGTTATTACAGGACTATTTTTATCTTGTTCAAGAATGCTTCACGTGTATGAAGCCAAATTCCCTGGCCTGGCTTTTGCTGTCTTCCATAATTTAGCCTCATCATGCTTTCTTTTTCATGACAGCTCAAAATGCTCCTCGTCTGTCTCCCAGGTCACTCAGTGTCGCTCTCTCACCAATGGTACCCTGCCTTCTCTGCCTGCAAGTTCCTATCACTACACATCTTCAAAACACGGTCCCCGCCCATCAGCATCCCCCACCAAAGTCATTGGAAAGGATGGGAGACAAGGTTCTTGAAATAAAGGTTTCCTGACCCTACCACGTCCACCTCTTGCTCCCACACAGGAAAGCGACACCCTGCTGTGCTCTTGTATTGTCTTGTATGTGGCTCACCTCTGTCCCTTTCATGTCCCTTTGGGCTCTTAGGAAAGCCTCGCTGGCTTAGGGGGAGAGGCCCTCTCAGCGCTGGGCACTGGCAGTCCACCCAAGAAATCTCCCCGGGCACCTTCAGCAGTGCTGGCAAGCGGAGACAAAACGCGGAGTTTCACTGCCTGCCACGGGCTTCTCCAATTCACTTCTCACTTGAAGTCCCCAGACAGCACATCTTCCACAGGCACCTCTGACTTCCAGAGCAACTCTCAAGACCTCGGCAGAAAGTGTGTGTGTGTGTGTGTTGGGGGGGGGGTTGTCAAATCAAAACCAGACTGATGTGAAAGGCTCAAGGAAAACCTCAAGAAAGAAGAGACACTAAGCAAGGTTGTGTGTGAAATACTGGTTTTTATTGGTTGGCACAAGATTACAACCTACAATTCCAATGCCCTTCCCTCCCACACAGTTCAAATGGAAGGAAACTGATGAACACATAGAAAGGAACAGCACGCTCACAGGATTAAGCATTTGTTTTTATAAAAAGGAGTGGGATATGGGAATGGTGGAACCTTAGGGAAAATACCAAAGCTCTATCCAGACTCTATCCAGACCGTTGCTGGCACCACAGAAGCAGACACCTTAGTACAGGAGAATTGCTACATACAACTGGCCTATTATGGAGGGGAAAGTGGACTCCCATCAGCTGTGCTCCTGGCTGGACTGTTTCCTTTTCTTTTCAGCCCTTCCTCCACAGCCCTGATTGTCCCCACAGGAAAGCGAGGCATGAAGGAAGCCTAAAAACACCCGCCTTGAGAAGAGGAAACAAGAAAATTCAGTTTTGGCTGCCTTCTCTGGACCAAATTCCACTGCCCTTAACTCAAAATGGCACTATGCGGGTCTTCCTACGAGAAGATACAGGGGAAGAGGCCAGGCCTGGGCAGGTGGCCCCAAGTGGGCAGGAAGGAAAACTGGAACTTTCCATGCAATACCAAGCAAGGCTGTTTTGGAAACAAAAAATGGAAAATAAGTCCCTACAGCCATGGGTTGGAAGCTTCAAAGTCCTGGAGTGCATTTGGATTGGGCTAAGGGTGATATTATTCCAAACCCCAGTTTCAAGCTGCAGCATCAGGTCGCAAGAGGTAAAAGGACCATAACCAACTCCTTCCATACAAGTGCTGTCCCTCAGTTTCCTCAGTTTTGTTGAGCTCACGGGGGTTATTTCTGCCAACCTTGCCAAGGATATGAATACTCAGCCCATTGGGTGTTCCACTTTCTACCCTTTCTAACAAACAGGAGGCACACCGCCTACGCAGGTGATACACATACACTCACTCTGTAGAATGGTCACCAAAGGACTCCGGTGACCTAATGACAGGAAGGGTAAGTCGTCTGCTTTTCTAGGCAGCCCTGATGGAAGGGGACAACAGAAGACTTCTGGTAGGATCAAAACAGTCTGGTTAGAGCATGTGGGTTCCCCCAGGGGACTGGTCCCTGGGGGCATGGGCCCCCAGCTCTTATCTCACTTCTGGAGACATTATCAGACTTGATGTTTTAAGACTCAGCTAAAATGTATGAGCACTAGGGGGAAGGGACAAAGACGATGTCCTCTGGGGAAAAAAGTCAAAACATTTTAGCTACATGCCTCAATTTAGGGGGGTTCTCTGGAAATACCAGTTGAACTCGGCCAAAGGGAGACTGCATCTGGACAATACACTTGCAAAAGGGGAGGAAGCACATCTAGTTCATCTGTTTCAGAACTGGAATGGTCCCAGGGATTTTCACCTTTCGGATGCTGATGGTAGATGAGTGACGTGGAGGGAATCACAGTGAGGAAATCCCTTAAAAAAAAAAAAAAAAACAACAAAACCCTCAGACTGTTTAGAGGCCACATCCTACAGCCCAGCAAACGGAGCTGGGGCCTCAGTGCCTCCTCAGAGATCATCTTCTACCAATGTCATTGTAGAGGAGGGGAGGTAAGGTCCTTGAAATGAAGGTGGGGTTGGCCAGAGCAAATTTAAACATGCTATGAACCGGCTTCCATATTCTCTCTGATACACTTGGGTAGGCTAGAGCCACTTGCTTTATTTTTACAACAGTTCCCAACATCCTCAAATGCTCCTGACTTCCTTAAGCACATGGCAAACTGGCAGCTATCTTTCCTTCTTAGGAACTAACTAAATTTTACTTATTCTAACCATCTGCCTTTTCTTGGATAAACTAGTTTGAAAGTTTTCAGACCACAAAATAATAAAAACAGACCTGATGTGAAAAAACTGCACCACATACTGTTATAGAGTGGACCAAGTGTTTTACTAACCACTAAACACAACCGTGTGCTGCTGGGCCCTGGACTCACTCATGCATCTGTGTCCCGAGCAAAACATCTATGTCCATTTGTAGGTGGGAGTGACAGGGGGAGGTTCTCAGGGGCTAAACAAAACACCTGAAGCAAATGAGATTTTGGAGAGGAAGGTCCCCTTGGATTCTGAGCAAAAAATGCATAAGCTATGTGAGAAGCAGCAAAAGGGAAGGTCTGTCTGCAGGCTGTGGCTTCAATGGCTGCCATTCCCATTGGAGCTTCACGTTCTTGGGAGGAATACAAGCTGCCCACTTGCCTGAGCAAAGGCCCTTGAAGTCCTCCCTTCATTTCAATGCCTTGGAAGTTCTCCAAAACCTAACTTCAGATCTGTTCCCTGTGGAGGCTGTATGTGGGACAGACCCTTCTGGTTTGTGGGTGTCTTGACTATCAGCCTCTACCTTCCTAGGCACAAGTCATTATCTGTTACGCCGCTGGATCTTTAGATAATTTGTTAGTGATACATTTTCCCCAACAAAGAGGTTAGAGGCCAAGGTTTAACCCTGAAAAGCTTTTTTTCTCTCCCCCACAACGGGACAATAAAGAGCGTGACAGAGGCTACCATTTTCAAGTTGGGATTTATAGACAATCTCACTGGAAAAGTGGTTTCCTGAAGGTGGCACTTCACCCCATACTGGGGGTGGGGGCTGGGACATACAGTCTCAAGGCTGAGCACTGGGATTTAGCCATCTTGCTATTTCCCTAAGGAGGCCCAAAGACTTCCAATTTTGATCTAAATGCCTGATTGGGCCCTCAAGCCCACAACAATTTTACTAAATTGTCAAAATGTTCTCTGAAAGGTATACCCCAAAGATAACTTCCACAGGCAGTAGGCGATTTGGCAGGTAATTGTTCCAGAACCAGAATTTATGTTCCTTAAGTCAATGAATACAGTCTTCACATCTGGCCTGGCTGCAAAGTGTGTGGAAGGATGGGTAGCACATCAAAATGGTGAACTTGGAAAGTAACAATGCTACCGATTTTGTATCTTTTAAAGCCAACCTCCAGGGTTTTAGACACTTTTGGTGTTCTAGGGACCTCTTTGTGGGATTAAGAACTGAGACTGTAAACCAAAGGAAACCTAGAATTATTAAACAACTGATTGGTGGAGGAACAGAAGAAATGCCTGTCTACCTTTTAGATATTAATCTTGCTTTTTTTGTCGAAAGGCACTTTCTTCTCCAGCAGAATCCTTCCTGGTGTGAATTCTGAGTTAATGTAGCATCCCTCTGAGCTCCCCTTCAAGTGGACCGTCTCATTTTTTCAGACAACTAAAGCTCCATAAATCTTCACTATAAACAAAGCTTCAGGGGAGAGACATGCTTTTTCCACTTAGAAAGCTTCATATTGCAGACTCATAATCATGTGACTGTAGCCTCAGCTCAAGGAGCATGTCCAAATCCAACCAAATGGCATTCTTTCTTTGTTTGTTTGTTAATTTTTTAAGGGGACTAAGAGGACAAACTATTTGATGAATCTGAAGGTGAGAGGTATCATTTTCTCAAATGTTCTGATTAGGCTTCTCACATCCCCGAAAGGTTATCAGCTATGGCCAAAATGTGCAGCTGCCTTTGTAGGAGCAGAAGTAGAAGGCTTCTGGCCTTTAAAGGAGAGCCTAAAATCTTCAGCTTGCCAGGGACTGTGGTGATCTCAAGCCACCTAATCAACAGACAACAGTAGCTTTTATGGACTGCAGCCAATGCTTCCCAATTTACCACCTGAACATCTCAAGTGTCTCACTGCTTTAGGTGACATCTAAAGTGACATGGAAAAAACAGCTCTTCCAGGATGGCGAGGTCTCTGTTGCAAGGCTCACTCCCAAGAGGACAGAAGCTGGCCCTGGGCTGCTTTCCGGCCTATTCCAAGTGAAATGGGTGCCCGGATGGACCAGGGATGAGGTCACTAACATGGATAACTGCACAGCCTGGAAGCCCCACCACCCCCACCCTCTACCCCCCCGCCTTGAGGAAATGGGTTCCTCTCCAGCAGGGCTCAGAAGGAAAGACTGTCGCCTCAACTGGGCAGTATGACCCATGTAGCTTCAGGTCTGACCTCTTAGAGTTTCAAGAATAAGAACCACAGGGGCTGTTGCACTATTTCATCACCATTAGATAGTTTCACCCCAGAGCCTCTTGAGCAAACATGCCTCCTATTTGTTATAAACCCGTGTGGTATTTTCTCAAATGCAGATGGAACAGGACGAGGCTTGATCATCAGTTACAGCTAATCTCCATTTCCCTTAAAGCAAAAATTCGGCCCTCTGTGACTTCTCCAGGTAGTTCTTCTTATTCTAAATTTCCTCTCAACTAGTCTGGACTTCAAGAATAATTCAGGAATACTCAAATTCACACAGTTGTGGCAAAGATCCCGCTGTGATTATTAAATCCTTTTTGGGAACCAAAAGAAATGTAGCTTGGGCTATGCTGTTTTAAAAAAAGATCAGGTGGGGAGACCAGCAGAGGCATTACTCCAGCACTAAGTGGAAATGACAAGCACATCCAGCACGACATGTGAGCTGCACATCCGGATCTAGCAGAAGACACATTACTCCTTGGAAGAGAGGTTTGGAGTTGGGGGGCTGCTCCAATGAGCACTGCATGTGGGCAAGAGAAAGGGGAAGGAAGAGGAAGAATGGTTCTGTGTGGACATTTTTTTCTTCTTTTCAAAACAAAAGGTGATTTTTTTTTTCTAAGCTAGTCAAGGGACCTTATGTGGACTGACTCCTAACATCAAAACAGAAAATATGTGTAACGAAGGAACTTGACTGTATAGCAACGTGTTTACAAAACTGCTGCAGGACTCCCAGAGGGCAGTAGCCTGCTCTCCTCCCTAGAGCCTGCGAGAGGCAAGGCCTAGAGCTAGAGTGCACTGTATCCGGCCACACAGAGGGTGGAAATCCTGCAGTGAAGCCACCTTCCAGGCCTTCTGTGGCCTCACAGGGGTGTTACTTCCATACTCTTTGATCCCTCCAGATGGCCTCAGCTCAGACTCAGCAGTGCGGGAGCCTTTTCTATGCAGGGCAGATGGGGCAGCAGACACTTGTAAAAACAAAACTGTCAATTTGTTAACTTTTCCATCCTGCTAGTTTAGCTACAAGAAAGATCAAGATTCCTATTTCATGTGCTACACCATTCTGGAAGGCTACAAAAAGTCGAATAGAGCTGACTCCTGGTAGTCCTTTCTCTTTCTTTCTTTCTCTCTCTCTCTCTCTCTCTCTCACACATACACACACACACAGTCCTGGTCCCAAAAGACGGCATGACCTCACTGATGCATTCCCAGTGGCTGCAAATTGATAAACTAAAAACAAAGTTTCATTTAAAAATATCCAATGCTATCTTTCTCTATTCTGAGCATGTTGGACTGTGATGGGCACCCTAGAAATAAACAGAATCCAGGACAGGCAAATTCACTGTGAGAAAGAAACTTTATGGGCAGCCCCAGTGGCGCAGTGGTTTAAGCGCCGCCTGCAGCCTGGGGCGTGATCCTGGGGACACAGGATTGAGTCCCACTTCGGGCTCCCTGCGTGGAGCCTACTTCTCCCTCCACCTGTGTCTCTGTCTTTCTCTGTGTTGCACGTGGATAAATAATTAAAAAAAAAAAAAAAAAAAAAGAAACTTTTTATCTGCCCTGTACCCCAGAAGCTGTTTGTGTCAAGCCTGAATAAGGGGAGTACTTGCAGAATTCATGGTAAATCGGTGTCAAAGAAATACTCCGCAAGTGGGATCATTTTTGTGCTTTCTTCCATTTCTCCTTGCTTTCTTTGGGGAAGCATATAATGGCTACCGCAACCGTGGTCTAAGTAATCCATCACAAAAGGGCGATGACTACACATCAGTGAAGATAGCCATGGTGTTATGGTGCCAGGGAGGGAAAAACACCAATCCCCACTCATCAGGATCCCAGTGCAACAGAAAATAGCACCAGTTTCAACAATTCTGGCGTTGGACAAAGCCTCTTTTTGTCAGTTAAGAAAGCATCCGCACAATCTCCCCAGTTAACTGCATTAATAGGATCCATTCATGTCACTGAAAAATACTTCTTGGCACAGTTCACTTTCCTGACCCAAGACGCCAACATCAATCCAAACTGGACTCGGTGGGGAATGTGTTGTGACACCAGCCCAGTAAAAACATCTTTAGATCATGAAAAAATGCACGAATTACTATTAACACTGCACTTCTCTTTTTAGGAGCACTGCCTGTTTTCCTGCAAAGTACTTTTGAAACAGATCGTAAAGGTAGAATTGAGCTGGAAGGATGTGTTTTTTGGATACTTAGTGCTTGGTTGAATTTATTACATTTTCTCCTTTACTCCTATGGACAGAAACTCCAAATGCTCTCAACTGGGCAACAAGCAGCAGGATGTTTGTTTCTGAGCAGGACATGCGAACAGTGGGCTGGTATTTAGACTCCAGTCCCATGTGCTGTTCCTGTCCACTGAGACCCTACTTGGGACAAATTCCTTTCCCAGAGGTAGGACAGTAACCTAAGGAAGCTGTGGGCACTACTTGTTGGTTCTGTGTCTCAAGACTGGGAGAGAAGATGAAACACAGCAGACAGCAAGATTTAAAGTTCACCGCAAGATTCCCCCAAAATGTTAAACACTGAATGACACAGGCCTACGTCATGCATACACATACATCTTCTAGTGGGAGGGAAGAGCAAAAGCTTTTCAAAATTTGAGTATTTATTAGAATTTTTAAATAAAGAGAACCACAATCTTAATTTCACATCTTGGCTATGTTTTGACAAAGGAGATGCCACTCAGAGTACAGCAACAAACTCCTGCCCTAGCCAGGGACTGATCAGTGTCAAACCAACTGGCCCCAGCCCTCCATCTCAAGACCCTTTCCTGTTTACTTCCCAACTAAACAACACGACTGGCAAATGAAGCCAGCATGAAGCCTGTATCAAAAACCAACACGACAGTTGCTAGTGACCAATGCTTATGTCGCTACTCTACTAAACGACTGAGCATTTTCCCATACCACTTCTCAGCAGACATCGAGACCTTCTGCATCCCAGCAGGAGACAAACTAAGTATTTCTGAGCATGCTCCATGGTGCAATTCCAAGTGCTGTAGCATTACAAAGATAAGCAAACACCTGAATTTTCTTCCTGTGTACTTTTCAGGAACTTAACATGGTTACCCAGGATGGGGAAAGGACCATACGCACACACTTGCCAAGTACAAGCTGGATGCTTCAGCACAAGGACAATATCCAGCTCAGCACGGTGTAAGGCATGTATGCACAAGGAGAGGCCATTGTCGGTGACAAGGAGTATTATGGAAAAAATTCCCACCAGCAGGACAGAAACAGTGCTTGAAGCTCCAGTTTTTTAGATAGTAATCCCAAGAATCCAGTTCAAATCCCTACTGTCAACACGTAGGGAAGGAATTCAATTTCTACCACTGTTTCTCCAGGTCTGAGCTGAGGCCATTTGCTGGCTTGGTAATAAAAAGGGAAATAGGTTTCTTCCTGTTTCTTTCTTGGCATGGAAACACAGCTTTCAGGAGAGAAGGCCATGAGTCCTGGGACTGCTACGAAGGTAGCTACACTCTTTCCGTACCCTATGTAACTACAGTCAGTGACTGGGAAAAGGGAGGACAGGAAAGCTTACCTAAACACTAGCATCAAAAACAAAAAGGGAAGTTAACTGTGAGGCTCTCCATTTTAGAAACACCCGAATTTAAAAAACAAAACCTTGAAAAATTAAACAGCTAAATTCCTCTTCTAAAAGTCATTTATTTACATATTATATGCCCAGTATATAATGTGTAGATAAATGTATCCTATGGTGGAAGTGACCAACCTACTGGACTCAATAGAGCATTACAGGACAAATTCTTGAAAGGTTTCATCTCATATTGGTATCTTTTAATAAAAAAAATTAAAAATCAAAGAAAAAATGTCTGGCCAGGGCTGGGGTGAGACAAACAGGAACACTTCAGAATCCAAGCCAGAGGGAAGGCTGTTTGTCTCTTTAGACAATTGTAGGGGTGTGAAAAGGAAGGGAGCAATCATGCACAAAAGTACTTACAAATTACATACCCACCCCCCACCCCCTCCATAAAAAGAGAAGAAAAAGCCCACTTAACACCAAACAGCAACACCATCAAGAACCCCTTTCTCTGCTGCCCATCATGCCTTATTTGGAGAGGAGGCCTGTGAGGAGAGGTGAAAAGAGCAAGGGAGGGAAGATCTGCACTCCAGTCTAGTTCCAATTTCCATTCCTCTTACGCGAAGTCTTCAGTCATCTGATGCCTGGCATGGAGCTCTGGGAAGAAACCGAGTACGTGGTGGCCACGACCGGGGTGCCATTGTTGGCTGAGTAGCCTTGCCTCAATGTTTCAAAATACGACGCCTGCACTGGTTTGTGATACTGCAGCACTTTTATGGCATCTTCTATTTTAAACCATTCCCTCTTCCTTCCTGTGGGGGCAGAGAGAAAAAGAAATGAGGGCAAAAGGGAAGCAGTGGCATGATTCTAATCTTACAACTTGGGAGAAAGTGTCGATGAAAACAAGAAGGCAACATCATCAAGACTTTAAAACCGTGCATCATAAAGGTATTTTTCCTCACAAGAGTATATGTTTCAAATACCATACAGCTGCCAATGCCCAAGAAAGGAAGACATCTGAGAAGTGAACTGTGTGAAATCTGCCCTCCAGGGAGAACCACTGCTCCTGGTTTCCTCTTGAGTTCCTGCGCCTCTGAGCCTTGCCCGGCTTGTATGGCAACACCTGAAGCCCAGCCAGCACCCCCCATCTTCTGCATAAATCAACACAAGAGTGAGCTTCTAGAATTACTAGGATGGCTGCTTTATAATCAGTTACTTATTTTATTTTATTTATTTTATTTTATTTTATTTATTTTATTTTATTTTATATTTTTAAAGATTTTATTTATTTATCCATGAGAGACATAGAGAGACTCAGAGACACAGGCAGAGGGAGAAGCAAGCTCCATGTGGGGAGCCGGACTCGGGACTCAATCCCTGGAACTGGTGATCATGCCCTGAGCCGAAGGCAGATGCTCAACCACTGAGCCACCCAAGTGCCCTTTCAGTCTGTTTTCTTTCCTTTTCGTGTTTAAGATCCTTTATTTTTTTCTCTTATAATAAAAGATCATTGCTTAATACTGGGAAAATGGAAGAAAGTGTAAAGAATATGATTAACACAACATTAGAAACCAGAAATGACTACTCTCAATAGCTCTGTGCCTTTTTCTTTCATCACATTTGAAAAAAACACTGCACTGAACAGCTATAACTGGGATCATGCTTTCAGATGCTTTAAATCCCGAGAAGCTCTAATAAGAGTGTTGTGGTTAGAATCCTGGACGCTGGAGCTAATATCCTGGGCTCCAATCATATTGGTCAGTTTGGGGCAAGTTACTGAACTAGGTACTGAGCTGTGCCCCACCTTCCTCATCTATAGAGATAATAAATAGTATCTATCTCACAAGTCTGTTGTGAGGATTAATTAATATGTAAGACATTTGAACCATATGTGGCCCATAGTACATGCTATGAGTCTGCTTATTATTATTATTCCTTCTTTCTATTTCACACTGTTTCTTAAGTGCTCTTCTAAGTTATAAAAAATATGAGGGGCGCCTGGATGGATCAGTCAGTTGAGCATCTGAATCTTGATTCTGGCTCAGGTCCTGATCTCAGGATTGTGAGATGGGGCTATGCACTGGGCAGATGGGGCCTGCTTAGGATTCTCTCTCCCCCTTTCCCTCCCCCATCCTCCCACTCCCCCAGCATACACACACTCTCTTAAAAAAAATAAAAAAGCTTTATGTGCTTTTTCTTTCTTTTCTTTTTTTCTAAAGATTTTATTTATTTATTCATGAGACACTAGAAAGAGGCAGAGACATAGGCAGAGGGAAGAGAAGCAGGCTCCATGCAGGAGCCCAATGTGGGACTTGAACCTAGAAGTCCAGGATCATGTCCTGAGTCGAAGGCAGACTCTCAACTGCTGAGCCACCAAGGCGTCCCTGTTTTTTCTTTCTTTTAACCTCCCAGAAGATGCCTAGAACTGAGATATTAGGAATAAAACACTGAACTCGGAAGGCCTCGTGTTATATAATGCCAAACTGTTTTCCAGAGAGGCCATCCCAATGCACAGTCCTGCTTGTGTGTGCTGGAATGTCATTTTTACCACACCTGCCAGCACTGCTACCTTTTCTTTTGTCATTGCCAATTCTTTAGGTGAAACTGAGAACTTTTTAAATTTTCATTTCAAATTTATTTTCATGTAGCTTTAATTAGTGTGTATATATACATATGTGTGTGTGTGTGTATGTGTATATATATATGTCTGTACCCTGCTTTCTTCATTCACCAACACTGACTCATAAGCACTTTGCCATGGTAGATCAGTTTTCATAAGTACATGTTTAACAGTTGTGTAACAGTCCATCAGATGAATGTACTCCAGAACACTTATCCTTCACTGAGGCATCAAATGTTTGAGACCCAATTTCTACCTGAAAAGGGCTCATCTGCAGGAAGGCTCATAGGCTTATTCTCCATATTTTAGATTATTTCAATATTTCAATTCTTGGAAGTAGTATAAGGTGAAAGGCTTGCTGGATATTAATAGAGCAATGGTACCTTGAAAATTCATATCACAAGTGTGTGACTCCCGCCTGACAGAGTGCTCTGAGGACAGGGCCATGCCACATTCATCTCTGTCTCCTTTTTAAGTTTTAGCACTAGCTGTCAAGGAGTCTATTTTTAATAAACCCCTCTGAATTTGTTTACTTAAGCATATTGCATTCTTACCAGATACAAAGCTGTTAAAAGCTGAAGGGCCACAAAATGCCCAGATCAGCAGTGTGAGGGGCATGGTGGCAAAGCACATACACACAATAAAGGAAAAGGTTTTAGCAAATGGATTTTATCCCATTTGCCAATTCATAACCAGTTTTTAAATTAATATTAAACTTTTCTAGAATATACTTTCCTACAGAGGTAAAAGATTAAACATGAAATCATTGAGGTTTTTAGTTCTAAAGACACACACTCCGTAGTAATCTGAGAGAGCAAAGAGAGTGGCTCCTTAGGAGAAAGGGAGGGGCACACGAAGGGGAACACGGCTGAACTGGAAACTGCTCCCACTACTCTGTATCTACGAAAGGGCTCTGGAGAGAACAGCTCACCCCACCAGGTCAGCAGCTTTCTCCAACAATATGAATAAACGCCTGACAAGGAACAACCAAGATCCTGCTCTCAGCTGGGGTTTTGTGGCCAGCAGCAGCCCTAGCATGGTGGAAGATGGTCAGTATCTGCTGAGGAGGGTCCAATTTGACTTGGGAAACAACTGTTTTTATTTTTACACGACACGTTTCTATTTGTTGACCATGTACCCACCTTCAGCTTCCTTTAGGACACTGCAAAACACTAATTTTCATTAAGTTCAAAATGGACATGCTTCTTTCATTAAACATGTCCTTCTATGACTTCTTTTATCTGGCTCATTTCTGGTTCTGGGTCATGACCTATTGTGTGGCAAGGGCCCTGTGGTGAGGAGCATTGTGGAGGCTATCTGGGGACAACTTACCAATGTTAACTGAATCTTCCCAGTCTTCCAGCACTTCTGTGACAATGAGCACATAGACATACGTTCTGTGCTTCCTCTCCTGGTTCTGAAGGGCAAAGAGAGGACAGAGGAAGAGCTTTCCCTTAGAGAGCTGAGATTACTTAAGTGAAACACACTTTTAGCCATATGTCCAGAGAGCTCAGACACAGGCATTCCATTTACTCTGAGTCGTCTTATAGTCACACAGGGAAGAGCACCAGATGACCTATCTGAAACATGCTGCACTTGCATTTCAGGTTGCGCTCTTTGGCTGGCCTTCTAAAGCCCAAGCTTTAATCTCTTTTTTCTTTCCCCTCACAGGAAGGCTGTGAGAAGGAAGTTTGCGACCACTCAAGAAAAAGGCACCCAGTAAATGTAACTCGCTAAAACACAAGAAAGAGAGGAGGCTGTGGGTGGGTGGGTGTTCCAGTAATGCAAGCAAGCTCATTATCTCATGCATCTCCCCTTCTACTAACCTTGCTCATCTTTATTTCCCCATTTCTCACTACCTTCCACTTTCCTCCAAACTTCTATCCCAGCCTACTTCACTTCGTTGTTTCTTCCGCCTTTCAAGATAGTTACTTGATCTTCTTTTTCCTTCAATCTTCTCTACACTTCATCTCCCCTCCTCAAATCTTGGGAGAAGAGGAAGAGAGGTGGGGATGGGATAAACCATCCAGGGATATCTTGTTTGTGCTTCATAGCCACCGCCTTTGCTGTAAATTAAAGGTCCGTGGCAGTGCTGTGTCAAGCAAATCTACTGGTGCAATCTTCTCAACAGCATTTGTTTACTTCGTGTCTGTCATTTTGATAATTCTCACAGTATTTCAAACTCTGTCATTATTATATTTGTTACGGTGATCTGTGATCAATCATTTTTGATGTTACTTTTTTTTAAGATTTATTTATTTATTCATTCCGAGAGAGAGAGAGAGAGAGAGAGAGAGAGAGAGAGAGAGGTGCAGGCAGAGACACAGGCAGAGAGAGAAGCAGGCCCCATGCAGGGAGCCCGATGCGGGACTCGATCCTGGGTCTCCAGAATCACGCCCTGGGCTGCAGGCGGCGCTAAAGCACTGCGCCACTGGGGCTGCCCTTGATGTTACTAATATAACTGTTTCCCAGTGCCACAAACGACACCTATATAAGACAGTGAAATTAACAAATAAATTCCACTGACCCATCTCTCCCTGTCATTCTCCCTATTCACTGAGAGACAACAAAATTAAGATTAGGTCAATTAGGGGTGCCTGAGTGGCCCAGTCAGCTAAGCATCTGCCTTTGGCTCAGGGCATGGTCTCAGAGTCCTAGGATGGAGCCCTGCCCTGAGCATGGGGCTCCCTGCTAAGTGGGAAGTGTGCTTCTCCAGCTCTCTCTTCCTCTCCCCTGCTTGTGCACTCTCAAATAAATAAATCTTTTTTTTTAAGATTTTATTTATTTATTCACGAGAGGCACAGAGAGTGAGAGAGAGAGAGAGAGAGAGAGAGAGAGAGAGAGGCAGAAACATAGGCAGAGGGAGAAGCAGGCTCCCTTAGGGAGCCTGATGTAGGACTCGATCCTAGGACCCCAGGATCACGACCTGAGCCAAAGGTAGCTGCTCAACTACTGAGCCACCCAGGTGTCCCAAATAAATAAAATCTTAAAAAAATTATTAAAAAAGGATTAGACCACTTAATAACCCTACAGTGGCCTCTAAATGTTCAAGTGAGAGGAAGAGTTAGTTGCATGTCTCCTACTCTACTTTATTTTTTTTTCTTCAAATTTTTATTTATTTATGATAGTCACACACACACACACACAGAGAGAGAGAGAGGCAGAGACACAGGCAGAGGGAGAAGCAGGCTCCATGCACCGGGAGCCCGACGTGGGACTCGATCCCGGGTCTCCAGGATCACACCCTGGGCCAAAGGCAGGCGCCAAACCGCTGCGCCACCCAGGGATCCCTCCTACTCTACTTTAAATCAAAAGCTAGCAATGATTTTTTTTTTTTTTTTTTTGCTAGCAATGATTAAGCTTAGCGAGGAAAGCATGCTGAAAGCCAAGATAGGCTGAAAGCTAGGCTGCTTGTGCCAGTTAGCCAAGACGAAAATGCAAAGGAAGAGTTCTTGAAGGAAATTAAAAGTTCTACTCCAGTGAACACATGCATGACAAGAAAGCGAAACAGGCTCACTGCTGATATAGAGATAGTCTGAGTGGTCTGGATAGAAGATCAAACCAGCCACAACATTCCCCTAAGGCAAAGGCTGGTCCAGAGCAAGGCCCTCATTCTCATCAATTCTGTGAAGGCTGCAAGAGGTGAGGACGCTGCAAGAGAAAAGTCTGAAGCTAACAGAGGTTGGTTTATGAGGCTTAAGGAAAGAAGCCATCTCTGTAACACAAAAGTTCAAGGGGAAGTGGCAAGTGCTGGTGGAGAAGCTGTAGCTTCCAGAAGATTCAGCTCAAATAATCCATGAAGTGGCTACATTAAACAACAGATTTTCAGTGTAGACAAAAGAACCTTATATTGGAAAAAAGTGCCACCTAAGACTTTCACAGAAAGGTCAGTGCCTGGCTTCAAAGCTTCAAAGGACAGTGACTCTCTGGTTAGAGGCAGCTGGTGATTTAAAGTTGAAGCCAATGCTCAATGAAAGTCCTAGTGTCCTCAAGAATTATGCTAAATTGACTCTGCTTGTGCTCTATAAATGGAACAAAGTCTGGATAATAGCACATCTGTTTCCAACATGGTTTACTGAATATTTAAAGCCTACTTTTGAGACCTCCTGCTCAGAAAAAGATTTCTTTCAAAATATTACTGCTCATTGACAGTCTACCTGGTCACCTAGGAGGTCTGATGAAGAGGGACAATGAAATTCATATTTTCATGCTTGCTAACACAACATCCATTTCACAGACTATGGATCATGGAGTCATTTCAACTTGCAAGTCTGATTATTTAAGAAATATATTTCATAAGACTACAGCTACCATAGATTGTGATTCCTCTGATGGATCTGGGCAAAGCAAACTGGAAACCTTCTAGAAAGGATTCACCACTCCAAATGCCATTAAAAACAGTGGTGATTCATGGAAAAAAGTAAAAAATATCAATACAAACAGGAGTTTGGAAGAAGTTGACCCAACTCTCATGAGGGACTTTGAGGGATTCAAGACTTGATTCATGTCATTATCTCAGTGTCATGAGATTGAGCCCCCCATCCAGCTCTGTGCTTAGCACTGAGTCTGCTTAAAATTCTCTCCATCTGCCCCCCTGCTCACTATCTTGCTCTCAAAAAAAAAAAAAGAAAGAAAGAAAGAAAAGAAAGTAAGAGAAGTCTAGCCTGAAGATGGGACTGAACTGCTGCTGCAATCTCATGATCAAACCTGAAGAGATGAGGATCTGCTTCTTATGGATGAGCATAGAAAGTAGTTTCTTGAGATGAAATCTACCCCTGGTGAAGATGCTATGATGATTATTGAAGTGACAACAGAAGATTTAGAATATTCCACAAATGTAATTGATAAAGCAGCAGCTGGGTTTGAGAACTGAGTCCCAATTTTTTTTTTTGTTGTTGTTTTTTTTAAAAGATTTCATTTATTTATTCATGAGACACACACAGAGAGAAGCAGAGACACAGGCAGAGCAAGAAGCAGGCTCCATGCGGGGAGCCCGACGCAGGTCCTGATCCTGGGACTGGGATCTTGTCCTGAGCCAAAGACAGATGCTCAACTACTGAGCCACCCAGGTGGTCCCAGAGTCCCAATTTTAAAAGACGTTTGACTGTGGGTAAAATGCTATCAAATAGCTTCATCTACTACAGAAGAATTGTTCATGAAACAGAGTCAATTGAGGCAGCAAACTTATTTTAAGAAATTGCCACAGGGGATCCCCTGGGTGGCGCAGAGGTTTGGCGCCTGCCTTTGGCCCGGGGCGCGATCCTGGAGACCCGGGATCGAATCCCACATCGGGCTCCCGGTGCATGGAGCCTGCTTCTCCCTCTGCCTGTGTCTCTGCCTCTCTCTCTCTCTCTGTGACTATCATGAATAAATAAATAAAATCTTTAAAAAAAAAAAAAGAAATTGCCACAGCCACCCTAATTCTCAGCAGCCATGACCCTGATCAGTCAAGTAGCCATTAACATGGAGGCAATATCCTCCACCAGCAAAAAAATAACATCTGAAAGCTCATGACAGTTAACATTTTTTAGCAATAAAGTACTTTTTAAAATTTATTTCTTTTTCTTTTTTTTAAATTTTTATTTATTTATGATAGTCACACACAGAGAGAGAGAGAGGCAGAGACATAGGCAGAGGGAGAAGCAGGCTCCATGCACGGGGAGCCCGACGTGGGATTCGATCCCGGGTCTCCAGGATTGCGCCCTGGGCCAAAGGCAGGCACTAAACCGCTGCGCCACCCAGGGATCCCAGTACTTTTAAATTATGGCATATACATTAATACAGACACTTAAGTGTATGTATACACTTCACAGACTACAATATAATATAAATATGTTTCACATGCACTGACAAAAATCAAAGAAACATTTGATTTGCTTTTTTTATTCTTTTTTTTAAAGATTTTATTTATTCATGAGAGACACAGAGACAGAGAGAGAGAGAGAGAGAGAGAGAGAGGGGCAGAGACACAGGCAGAGGGAGAAGCAGGCTCCACAAAGGGAGTCCGACGTGGGACTCGATCCTGGGTCTCTACCTGGGCTGAAGGCGGTGCTAAACCCCTGAGCCACCCGGCTGCCAGGGACTATGGGATTTTAAAAAAGAAAGTAAGCTATCCTCTGCTGGTGCTGCTTTGTTTGGAAACCTTAGTGATGGTGTCTATCCTAGATTAGGACTGCAGTGGACTGAATATTTATGCTCCCCACAATGCAGATGTTGAAATCCTAATTCCTAATGGGACAGTATTAAGAGATGGGGCCTCTGGCAAGTGATTAGGTGATAAGGGCTGATTCTCATGAACAGGACAGGACTGGTGACCTGATAAAAGAGACCCCAGTGAGCAACCATCCCCCTTTTGCCGTGTGAGAACACAGAAAGAAACAGCTACAGGTATCCCCTGCTTTTCCAAAGTTCTAGGTAAGCCACTTCACTTTAACGAAAGATCTACATTAGTACCTGTTTTTGGTAACTGAAAGAAATCCGAAAAGGATTTTGCTTTTATTTAAAAAAAGGTGGAAGACAAAACCAGCATTCAGCATTTATGTTGCAGTGAGCCATTAAAGAGGCAGTGCACACCTGGAGCAGCAAGAGTGGCAGGACTGAACTCCTTCCCTGGGAACTACACTCAGCACTTCCTCATCAAGCAGCCAAAGCTCTGAACTGTGGCTGTGAACATCTGTGCTTTACCTTGATTTATTTTATGATTTATTTTATGCATCTGTTAACAAGATGTATCCTGAGGTACCAGAAAAACCTGAGAGAGGTTATTTTTTGGTTTATGGAAATGCTAAAAAACATTTTCCATATAAATTAATTGCTTCTTCACTTTCTCCCATTTCAACTTAAAAAGATTTCATACGAACACCCTACTTTTGGACAGCAGGAGAAATCTTTAACTATGAACCAGGAAGTGGGTCCTCACCAGACGCTGAAACTGCTGGTGCCTTGATCTTGGACTTCTTAGCCTCTAGAACTAGAAATCCATTTCTATTGTTTCTAAGCCACTCAGTTTTGTTATAGCAGCCAAATGGACTGAGACAAAGATATACATGTATACATAGCATGGTGACTTATATGATACCAAATGCACCAAAGATTTTAAGACTTACCTCAAAAATTCCAACTAATCTTCCCAATGTCCCTTTTACTCCAGCCTGAAAAGTAAAGAAGAAAAATCAACACATTAATATTGTTTACATTGCTGGTCTTATTCTGAATCAAAGCCCAAGAGGAGCACCTTAGGTGGAATCCAGGTCTCTGGAGGTCACACCAGTATTTCTCGAGTATCACAGACCAGTGACAGCAGGGTGTGCTCTGAGGAGGAAGGATTCCTCTCATCTCCTCCCCATCTCTCTCCCCACTGCAAAGCTGCCCAAACATAACAGATAATCAAGGCCATGAAGCCACAAAGAAGATATTCTGAGGTGTTAACTTCATTCATTCATTCATTCATTCATTCATTCATTCATTCATTCAATAAATACACCGACTGCCTGATAAATGTCAGAGGTATAGTGATGAATAGGCTAGAATACAAGATCCACAAGAACAAGATCCTCATCTGACTTGTTCTTGGCTGTCTGTATACAGTATGCCCACAACAGAGCTCAGCATCTTATAGAAGCAGCTCAGGAAGGCTTAAGTCAGCAAGCAAATAAACCAGGTGATTCTGCTAGTGACAGAGATGCACAAATGATGCGATGGACAGAGAGAGGGGGATGGGATCATACAATGCTTAGGCCTTTATGCATATACTCTGTATCTCCCATCAGCCCTTTGGTAATTTTTTTGGATCTTTCTGATGCATCATGCGAATTTCTCAGTTTATTCCAATTGATTAATTTTCTTTTCAGCTGTATGAAAACTAAGGTTATTCCACCTCTAGTCATTTGATATTTGATTATTTTTCATTTCTACCTGTTCTTTAGATATCCCATTTCCATTATGTAGGCATTTGTTTCCATGATTTTTACAATCTTTTATTTACTTTAAAAAGATTTTATTTCTTTATTTAAGAGAAAGAACAAGTATGAGTAAACAGGCAGAGGGAGAAGCAGGCTCCTGCTTAACAGGGAGCCCAATGCAGGGCTCAATTTCAGGACCCCGGGATCATGACCTGAGCCGAAGGCAGATACTTAACCAACTGAGCCACCCAGTTGCCTTTGTTTTTTAAATTAAAAAGTTATTCCTTAATTTACTTTTGAACATCCTAAACATATTTAAGTTCTTTGTCAGACCAGGCTATAAAATTCGCTTCATCTGAAAAGTAAACTCATGTTCCAACTGGTAAAGGGCTTACTTGTGAGGCTTCTTCCACCAAGCTCTTCAAAGACTGCTCTTAAAGTGACCATTTAGGACTCCTGCTCCAAGGTGATGCAGCGAATATTGCAGGCAGAGCCATGGTATGGTTTGGCTCCATCTTTTACTGCACACCGCATCTATGTCCTCTCCCTACCTAGGCCCCTATCTTTCTAAAAGTCTCAGCTCCTGGTGTCCTTTCCACCAGGAACCTGGGCTCCCCCTACTCCAAGGGGTCTGAACACTAGCCACTCAAGGCTGGGCAGGCTGCAGGTTTCCAATGACATTCAGCAGTTCTAACCCTGTTTCTGATCTATGGAGATGGTACCCATCTTGCTTTTGAACTAAGCTATGTCTTTTTAGCTTTTATATTTTGTATCTGTCTCTGCTAGAAGTGGGGAGAGGTAAGGGAAGGATGAATCCCTGGAAATGCCTGGGAAATGCTGTAACTTGTTTTCTATTACCACTGCCATGTTATTTGTATAATAAACTAAAAATTAAGGCAAAAATACCTTCTAAAGACAGTAGGTACTCATTAAGTTTGTACAGAATGGGGGCACCTGGGTGGCTTAGTAGTCGGTTAAGTGTCTGCCTTCAGCTCAGCTCATGATCCCAAGGTCCTGGGATCCAGACCTGCATCAGGGTCCCTGCTCAGCGGAGAGTCTGTCTCTCCTCCAGCTCATGCTCTCTCACTTCCTCTCTAATAAATAAAATCTTAAAAAAAAAAAAAAGTTTGTAGAGAATGAGCAAAATTAAAAAAAAAAAAAGTACTCTAAAAGCTCTTTAGAGATATTTAGATTTTTTAAAAATTTATTCATGATAGACATAGGGAGAGAGAGAGAGAGAGAGAGGCAGAGACACAGGCAGAGGGAGAAGCAGGCTCCACACCGGGAGCCTGACGTAGAACTCGATCCCGGGACTCCAGGATCGCGCCCTGGGCCAAAGGCAGACGCCAAACCGCTGAGCCACCCAGGGATCCCCTCTTTAGAGATATTTAAAATAAGAGCAAATTTATAGGCCTAGACTCCTAGGTGAGCTATATTTTGAAAAAATTTTTTTCTAATCATCTATCAAAGAATTCTTTTCCTTTCTCTTGCCAACATGCCTGTTCATTTCCCATCCATTCTTTCCCCATGTGGCTTTTGGGTCTACTCAAATGGAAATGTTGACCTTTCCTTAAAATAATTCTCTATATTAAATAATTTTTTTGAATTTTTTAAAAGTTATCTCTCTACACCCAATGTGGGGCAAAAACTCTTGATCCCAAGAACAAGAACCACTTGCTCCACTGACTGAGCCAGCCAGGTGCCCTAAACTGATTCTCTACATTTTTAGAGATAATTGCACTCCATGGCTAGCTAAGACTAGTTAGATTGTACTTTGTGAATTAACCAATGTAGCTGCCTGAACAAGTGGGAGCTGGCAGGCCAGCTTAGACTAGAAAACCAATTTTGTACCCCAATCATAGGCAGCCTGAACACTCAGATCAACTCTTTTGAGATGTGGTATCTGTGCTCCTGCCTGTGGTCCCCACTGACAGAGCCTATGAGCAGAGCTGTCAGATTGGTTGCGAGGGGAGGGAAGTAAGGAGATTCATAGAGGCCATCATTCACATTTCACTTCTGCAAAGTAAAGAAAGAGTTCTCTTTTACAGTTCTAACTGTTCAATTTTTTTCTTAAAGAACCCAAAAGTTTAGAAAAGAAAATGATCCCCAGCTTTTTAAAAAAATATTTGAGAGAGAGTGTGCACACACAGGGAAGTAGAAGGGTGGGTGGAGGAGCAGAGAGAGAGGGACAAAGGACAAGCAGACTACAAGCTGAATTCAGAGCCTGATGCGGGGCTCCATCTCATGACCCTGAGAATCATGACTGGAGCCCAAGTCAAGAGTTGGACACTTAACAACCTGAGCCACCCAGGCACCTCAATCTCCAATTTTTTTTTTTTAAAGATTTTATTTATTTATTCATGATAGTCACAGAGAGAGAGAGAGAGGCAGAGACACAGGTAGAGGGAGAAGCAGGCTCCATGCAGGGAGCCCGACGTGGGACTCGATCCCGGGTCTCCAGGATCGCGCCCTGGGCCAAAGGCAGGCGCCAAACCGCTGCGCCACCCAGGGATCCCCTATCTCCAATTTTTAAGGGTGCAATTAACATAATATGACAGCTCAATATAATTTTATTTTATTATTATTATTTTATTTTATTTTATTTATTTATTCACGACACAGAGAGAGAGAGAGAGAGAGAGAGAGAGAGAGAGGCAGAGACACAGGTAGAGGGAGAAGCAGGCTCCATGCAGGAAGCCTGACGTGGGACTTGATCCTGGGACTCCAGGATCACGCCCTGGACCGAAGGCAGGCGCCAAACCGCTGAGCCACCCAGGGATCCCCCTCAATATAATTTTATTAAACTTTTGTCTAATAATGGTGTTTTCTGCATTCAATACCAACATATATCTATGATTTACTGTAACAAAGGCAGTTGGAAGAAAGCATAAAATCATTTTCTTTATAAAACAGATATTCTTATAAAGTCTAGTGTAAATTACATAACATTGCCATCTGTACAAAGAATTTCAGTAGCATATATTTTCACTTCTAATTAATCTTCAATAGAAAAAAATAAGTTGTAGAAATTAACAATAGCTTTGTCTCAAAGTTTCAATTTTTTTAAAAAAGATTTTATTTATTTATTCAGGAGAGATACAGGGAGAGAGAGGCAGAAACACAGACAGAGGGAGAAGCAGGCTCCCTGCAGGGAGCCTGATGCAGAATTTGATCCCAGGACCCCGGGATCACGACCTAAGCCACTGGCAGACGCTTAACCACTGAACCACCCAGGCATCCTTCAACATTTCAAGTTTTATATCAATACTTATGGGATCTACTTTGCAGAATTCTATCTAAGGTGATCCTGCCAATGATTCTATTGTGAAAAGCAAAGAAATATTCTTATATTTACCAGTTGCTAAATTGAGATTTAGCAGTTTTCTTAGGAGGAGGTGCCTCTTTAGGAAGCAAGAGGATTTCAGTTCTTTAAAGGCATAGTGATCAAGAGGAAGAATCCTCAGAGGTAAATGTCCTCTAAGACAGAGTTCACTGCAACCATTTTACATTTTCATGCTTCCCCACAGTCCAATTAGCTTTGAGCTAGCTCCCTCTCAACTGCTGCCACAAGCAACAGCAGAGAGTTATTTTTATCTTTCACATGATTCTTGCATGTGGGTCGAGGTAGGTGTCAGGGTCACATCAGACAGCTGGCTCAGTTTGGGGATAAGATTTGATTCAGGGTATATTTAAGTTTGGTCTAGTCAGGGTGCTGGTATGACCTGTTCTTCTCCAAATCACATAAAAGCAGTTACAATTTCAATCTATATATTCAAAACCCCTAATCTGGTGGAGTCTTAATTTAAAAGCTCATCTTAGGTAGTGGTAAGAATTCTAAATAGAGGATCTATTGCACTTCATTATTCAACAATATGCAGGTGAGTGCTTCCTTGAACTTCAAGGTGTAATATACACCAATTCTAGCACGTGTGGACTAGTTAACAAAAATAATTTGAGCAACTGTCTACTTTATAAAAGAAAAATCTCTCCACAAATGTCTTTTTTTTTTTTTCCTTTGGGGTGTTTTGCTGAGATTGGAAGTAGCAGTCACTGAGACTTCAGTGATCCCATCCTTTCCTCTTGTAAAAAGCTCTCACACTATGTACACGAGACTTGGGCAAAGGCACTAATATGGATGGGTCTTTGAGAATGCCCCTAAAATGATCTGCTGCCACAAAGAACCCTGGCTTTGTTTTAGTTTGGATGGGTACAAAATGTGTCATCACCTTCTAAAACTTATTTTTTACTCTAAGGTAGACATTTTGGTAGACACGATGGATGCCTAGCCCACAGGTATTCCTCCTTCCACTTTGCTACCAGGAAGATCTGGATTCTGTTCAGGTAAGAGCTATGGCACACCAGGAATGGCACTGGGAATTCTGTTCCCCTCTGCAGTGACAGATTCGGGTGTGCTGTGACCCAGTTCTGGATCAATGGCTTCTGAGATGGTGTCTCTTGTGGGCTTATGGGAAAGATTTCCCACCATGATAAAAAGAAATCCTACACCTTGCTTGTCAAGTGGGGACCTGAAACTTGGAGCTGCTACAGTCACCTTGTGATCGTAAGGGGAAGGGCAAGAGAATCACTGAGAAGCTGAATGGAAGTCCTGGTGGCTGAGCTGTTGAAGCAATGTGGTAAATGTCCAACCTCTGGACTTCTTCTTCTTTTTTTTTTTTTTAAGATTTTATTTATTTATTCATGATATATATAGAGAGAGGCGCGCAGAGACACAGGCAGAGGGAGAAGCAGGCTCCATGCAGGGATCCCGACGTGGGACTCGATCCCGGGTCCCCAGGATCACGCCCTGGGCCAAAGGCAGGGGCTAAACCGCTGAGCCACTCAGGGATCCCCAAACCTCTGGACTTCCTACGTGAAAAAAAATAACTGGTACGGTTGAAGCCCCTTTTAGTCAGGTATTCTGGTACTGTATCAGAATACTTCCTGCTACTTCCTTTGATTTAAATGGTAGCTCTCAAAAAAAAAAAAAAAAAAAAGGTAGCTCTCATAGGAAGACGAATATCCCAAAACAAAAATTCTGAACATCCAAGGGAACTGTAGTATTAAAGCTTGCTCTATTAAAGCAATAAGCCCAGACCCCAAAGGAGCTCAGGGGAGCAACTCTCATGCAAGTATCTTATGAGGAAAGCCAGGAATAAAAATATGTGGTCTTCAATTCACATACCTTTCTGGTACCGGACAAACTTAAGTAACAGCAGGAAAGAGTCACAGTGAAGACAGATGAAAGGAGATTTGGGAAGTAATTGTAGTTAAGTCCAGTGAAATCCCATCCCAGAGTTTTTTTTTTTTTTTTTTTTTTTAAGATTTTATTTATTTATTAGAGACACAGAAAGAGAGAGAGAAGAGAGGCAGAGACACAGGCAGAGACACACGCAGAAGGAGCAGCAGGCTCCATGCCAGGAGCCCGACGTGGGACTCGATCTCGGGTCCCCAGGATCATGCCTGGGCTGAAGGCAGCGCTAAACTGCTAAGCCACCGGGGCTGCCCAGTTTTTTTTTTTTTAAATGAAATCTTTCAAATTTCAAAAAAGTAAAGAAAATAAACATTCAAGTAGTAACCAGCCAGCTCTGTCAAATAGTAATGTACCATTTTGTATATTTTTTTATTATTTATTTTTAAAAAATATTTTATTCATTTACTTAAGAGAGAAAGAGAGCAAGTGAGCACAAGGGGAGAGGACAGGGCAGAGGGAGAAGCGGGCTCCTCACTGAGCAGGGAGCCCGAAATGGGGCTCAACCCCAGGACTCAAGTCATGACCCGAGCAGAAGAGATGCTTAACCAACTGAGTCATCCAGGCAACCCCTGTGTATTTTTTAAAAAATATGTTTAATTTTTATTTTAATTAATTAGCTAATCAATTAATTAAAGACTATGCATTTTAAAAAAAGAAATAAAACTACTCATACTACTGAAGACCCTTGTGTATTCCCCAGCTCTGCCAGAACTAACTAACTACTCAACCAAATTTGGTGTTTATCATTCTCTTGCATGGCTTTATACCTGTACTACTTAGTTATCTACCCACTATTCATGGTAAATAGTATTTTCTAAATGTTTCTCTATTTGATTAAAAAAAAGGATTATACCTTCTGAAACCCTGTCCTCTCAATATCATGCTTCTAAATTTAAGATATATTGCAACATGTAGTTCAAATTAATTCATTTTATTTGTTGAACAGAATTCTACTTTAGGAACTTATTTATTTATTATTATTTTTTAAATTTTATTTATTTATTCATGAGAGACAGAGAGAGAAAGACAGGCAGAGATACAGGCAGAGGGAGAAGCAGGCTCCATGCGGGGAGTTCAACACAGGACTCAGTGCCGGGTTCCCAGGATCACAACCTGAGCTGAAGGCAGGCGCTAAACCGCTGAGCCACCCGGGCCACCCTACTTTAGGAATTTATTTACCACAATTAATCCATTTACTTGTAGACATTTAGTTCTGCTATTATTAAAAAACACTGCAAAAAACAATAACAAAACCCAAAACTTCTCTTGCAGATATCCTTGTTACAACCTACAATGTGTACAAGTTTAAGATTAAATTTCTGAATCACAGGATAAAAGCTTCAATTTCCCCACATATTCTCAAGTTCTTCTATGCATACTTCAAAGGCAGAAATGACTACAGTTCTCTACCTCTTCCTGTATCCATGTCTTTTGAAATGTGATTTTATAGCTCTTCCTATCAAGACATCTATTTACCCACTTCTTTATGAGGCTGGCCTAGTGACTTACTTTGGCCAACAGAATGCAGAAGGATGGTATACCTTTCCAAGACTAGGAGGGCCTCAAGAGGCCTTGTACTTTCTCTTATTCATGAGAGACACAAGAGAAGCAGAGACACAGGCAGAGGGAAAAGCAGGCTCCATGCAGGGAGCCCGATGTGGGACTTGGGACTTAATCCTGGCACCCCAGGATCATGCCCTGAGCTAAAGGCAGACGCTCAACCACTGAGCCACCCAGGCGTCCCTGAATGGTCTAGATCTTAAAAGGTTATGTATTTTCTAATCCATTACTGCTTTTAAAGAAACTGCTGGTTTCTGCATATTTTTAAAAACCATTTTATTTATTTGAGAGACAGCACAAGTGGGGACAGAGGCAGAGGGAGAGGGAGAAGCAGACTTCCCATTGATTAGGGAGTCCAACATGGGCCTCAATCCTGGAACCCCAAGATCATGATCTAAGCTGAAGTCAGACGCTTAACCGACTGAGCCACCCAGGCGCCCCATGGTTTCTACATATTAATCTTATGTTTGCAACCTTTCTAAGTGTTTTTACTAGTTCTACCAGTTTCTGTTGTGTTCCTTTTTTTTTTTTTTAATTCTTATTTATTTATGATAGTCACACACACACACAGAGAGAGAGAGAGAGAGAGAGAGAGGCAGAGACACAGGCAGAGGGAGAAGCAGGCTCCATGCACCGGGAGCCCGACGTGGGATTCAATCCCGGGTCTCCAGGATCGCGCCCTGGGCCAAAGGCAGGCCTAAACCGCTGAGCCACCCAGGGATCCCCTCCTTGGGTTTTTTTGTTAGTAATTGAATCATCTGCAAATAATGACAATTTTGTTTCTTCCTTTTGAATATTTATAATTTGTACTTATTTTTGTCTTATTGCAGTGGCTAGGACCCCAGTTTGTTTGTTTGTCTGTTTAGGACCCCCAGTTTATTTTTTAGGACCCCCCCAGCTTAATATTAAATGGTAGCATGATAGCAAACATAACTGCCTTTTTCCTGTTAGAAATACCTAGAAGATTTAAAAAATATGATGCTCACTGTAAGTTTTACCAGATACACTATCAGGTTAAGGAATTTTTATTTTTAGCTTCCTAATAACTTTCAAGATGAACAGATACTGAATTTTATTTTCTTTTTAAAGATATTTATCTATCATCTATTTTTTTTAAAGATTAATTTTTTTTTTTTTTAAGATTTAAAAATTTTAAGTACAATATACCTCCAACATGGGGGCTCAAACTCACAACCCATGAATCACATCATGATCAAGAGTCTCATGCTCTACCCTGGATACTGAACTTTAATAAATAATTTTTCCTTATTTACTGAGATGATAATTTTAATCTCTTAATGAAGTAAATTATGTAAACATTTTCTAAGACTTGTATTCTTGGGATAATTTAGTGTATTTGCTCTTCTTTTACTTGGGATTTTTATATCTGTGTTCATAAGTGAGAATTTATCGTTCCTTTCTACTTTTAATTATCAGGGTCAAAAAACCCATGGGCCAAATCTGTCTTGCCATCAATTTTTATAAATAAACTTGCACTGGACCATAGCCATGCTCATTCACTGAAGTACTCTGTATGGGTTTATTCATGTTATGACAGCAGAACTGAGTATCTGTGACAGATACCATATGGCTTCTAAAGTCTAAGTATTTATTATCTGGCCCTTTACAGGAAAGTTTGCTGATCACCGATCTGAGATTACACCAGCCTTACAGGTGTAGTTATTCTTTTCTGAAATAGTTCTTTTTTTAAGATTTTATTTATTTATTCATGAGAGACACACAGAGAGAGGCAGAGACACAGGCAGAGGGAGGCAGGCTCCATGCAGCGAGCCCAATGTGGGACTCAATCCTGGGACTCCAGGATCACACCCTGAGCCAAAGGCAGGAGCTCAACTGCTCGGCCACCCAGGTGTCCCTGAAATAGTTCTTTAAAGTAAAAATATATTTTTGGAAATTTTGGCAAAGTTCAATTAGTCTGAGTAAATTTGTCAGCAAGTGATTAACAATTTTGACAAGGGTTAATAATCTGTACATAGGTTTTCTAATTTTTTAAGATTTCATTCATTCATTTATTCAGAGTAAGCATGTGTGAGTAAGGGGAGGGGCAGAAGGAGAGAAAGAATCTCAAGTAGACTCCACGCTGATCGTGGAGCTGAATGAGAGGCTGAATCTCACAACTCTGAGATCATAACCAGAGCCGAAATCAGGAGTTAAATGCTTAACTGACTGAGCCACCCAGGTGCCCCAGGGTTTTCCAATTTCTATGTAAATTTGGGTAGCTTTATCTAGAAAGTTTTTTTAATCAAAGTTTTCTAATTTTTGTGTTTATTATATTCTGTGGTTATCTCTTATTTTATTTATTTGTTGCCTTTTCTCATTTTCTTTATCAGTCCTGCAAGAGGCTTGTTTATTTTATTAGAAAAATAAAAGTAACCCACTTTGGGTTTTATTGATCATTTCTATTTTCCTCTATTAATTTCTGCCCCTTTCCTTGTTATTTCCATTTTTTTAAGATTTTATTTATTTATTCATAGACAGAGAGAGAGAGAGAGACAGGCAGAGGGAGAAGCAGGTTCCATGCAGGGAGCCCGACGTGGGACTCGATCCTGGGTCTCTGGGATCATTCCCCTGGCTGCAGGCGGCGCTAAACCGCTGTGCCACCAGGCTGCCCTGTTATTTCCATCCTTTTATGTTCAGTTTGTCTTGTTTTTACTAGTCTCTTGGATGGATCACTTAGTTTCTTTAATGTCTATTTTGCTTTCTAATACAAGCCTCTAAGTCTCAAAAACCTGAAGGAGCTGTACCCATGAATCATGATATGAAGTGCTTTCAATTACTCAGTTCTATATGTTTACTAATTTTTATTGTGATTTGTGCTTTAACTCAATAATTATTTAGTACATTTTTTAAAAAAAGATTTTACTTATTTATTCATGAGAGACACACAGAGAGAGGCAGAGACATAGGCAGAGGAGAAGCAGGCTTCTTGCAGGGAGTCTAGTGCAGGACTCAATCCTGGTACCCCGGGATCATAACCTGAGCCAAAGGTAGATGCTCAACCACTGAGCCACCCAGGTTCCATTAGTACACTTTTTTTTTTTAAGATTTTATTTATTTATTCATGAGAAAGAGAGAGAGAGGCAGAGACACAGGCAGAGGGAGAAGCAGGCTCCATGCAGGGAGCCCGATGTGGGACTCGATCCAGGGTCTCCAGGATTAGGCTCTGAGCCAAGGCGGCGCTAAACCGCTGAGCCACCCCCTAGTACACTTTTTTGTTTCTAAATATGTATTTCTCTGTCAAGCTGGCTTTTTTTAAAGATTTTATTTATTTATTCATGAGAGACACAGAGACACAGGCACACAGGCAGACACACAGGCAGAGAGAGAAGCAGGCTCCAAGCAAGGAGCCCGAGGCAGGACTCAAACCTGGGAATCCTGTATCACGCCCTGAGCCAAAGGTAGACACTGAACCCCTCGCTGAGCCACCCAGGCGTCCCTCAAACTGGCTTTATTGTTGATTTCTAATTTTACTGCATATGTCAAAAGTATATACACAGATGACCCCTGACTTATGATTTTTTTGACTTTATGATGGTACAAAAGCAATACGCATTCTGTAGAACCTGTACTTTAAATTTTCATCTTTTCTGGTTTAGTGAAATGTGATAGGATACTCTTTTGTGATGCTGGACAGTGGTCATGACTATAGTTGGCTAGTTGGTAACAAGGGCAAATGACCAATCACACCATTCTGTACCTGTTCAACAATTCTGTTTTTCACTTTCAATATCGTATTCAGTAAATTACGAGATATTCAACATTTTAAGTGCATTTTCGATTTATGAGAGTTTATCAGGATATAACCCCATGATAGGCTGAGGAAGATCTGTAGTTTGTGTTACTGATGCTCTGGAATTTCTAATACTTTATGGCTTAATATATGGTTAGTTTTTATAATACTCCCATGTGTGCTTGAAAAAATTACATATTCTTGGTTGAATACAAGGTTTTTTTTCTCTCAATATAGCTATTTGATCAACCTTGCTAATGGTATCATTCAACCTATTTTTTTCCTCCCGTCTGTCACTTTTTCTATCAGTTTCTTAATGAGATGTTTTAAAGTCTCCAATGTGGCTACAGATTGGTCAACTTTCCCCCCAACTCTATCAATTTTGCTTTATATAGAAGTTTGCTAGGTATATATAAGTTCATGACCGCTGTATGTCTTGGCAGACTGTCCCTTTTAAATGTCCCTCATTTACATTCTACTTTGTTTTTTTTGGATAAAAAAAATAATTGTAATTATTATCCAAGTATCTTTTGGTTAGTATTTGCTTGATATACCTTTTCCCATCCTTTCATTTTTAGTCATTCAGTACTACTTACTGTGTTTGAAAACATATGACAAGTTTTACTTTCTTTTTAATACAAGTTTGTATCTATTAGTAAGTTTAAAGTGTAACCAAGTTACATTTACTGTGACATTTAACCTGGAAACATAGCTTTTTCTGAGCTACATGGTGTCCCTTCAAGGTGAATTAGAATCAGAGTCCTTAAATTTACTTCCTGCGTAACAAGCTCTATGATAGGCAGTTGGCACTTTTAAGTCCACTGAATTAAGAGGAAGCTGGTTAAGTGCCACCTTAGCCGGGTCAGTTAGATCTACCTGGGTCCAGTGGTTGTTGGGTGGTTTAAGGATTATAAAGTCTCCAGAAGCAAAAATTGCATTTAATATTTGCTGAAGCCAGGGTGAATTGTATCGGAGTCAATGGAAAGTACACTGTGGATGTACTTCCCAATGACCAAAAATTCTTTCCTGGAATGTGGAGCTGGATAGGAAAGCAAGTACAACTGGTTTGGAAGAGTCATCTGGACTCAATTCATTTAGCAGAAGGCTATTGGCTCCTATCCCAGCAATTCAGCTTCTATTCAGGGTTCCAACACAAACCAGCTCAAATACAGTACTATACTCTGTAACAGGGCAGATTCTAATCTCTACACTAAACCACTGAATTAGCTATTCATCAATGGGTAGCATTCAATTATATCTCATAATATAAACAGATAAATTAAAGAGATTTCTTTTATTCTAGTTTTTAAAAGTGGTTGAAAATAATTCAGTAATTATTTGCAGGTAAAAGAGCTAACTTTACTTTTAGGTTCTCCTAGTGAGTTTAAAATAAATAATAAATAAAATTTCAGTTGTGACTAAAGAATGGGTTCTTTTAAAAAGCTGCTAGTGTTTAAGGTAAATTATACATAAAGATGGCTCAATTTACAAAATCACGACCTACTTGGAATTTTTTTATCCACTGAAAGCAAGAAATCCGTCTTTAGTATCTTAGAGAAACAAAAATATTTAGGGGCGCCTGGCTAGTTTAGTCAGAAGAACGTGACTCTTGATCTTGGGGTTGTGAGTTTGAGCCCACTCCTGGCAGAGAGATTACTTAAGAAAAAAATATTTAGGGGCTCCTGGGTGGCTTGGCGGTTTAGCGCCTGCCTTTGGATCCTGGAGTCCCGGGATTGAGTCCCACGTTGGGCTCCCTGCATGGAGCCTGCTTCTCCCTCTGCCTGTGTCTCTGCCTCTCTCTGTGTCTCTCATGAATAAATAAATAAAATATTAAAAAAAAAATAGAATCTTAAAAAAAATTAAAATATTTATAACATTACTTAAGAGTGAAAGAAAAAAAGACCTAATTCTACAAAGTAAAAAAAAAAAAAAAAAAAAATTTTAACTAAAAAAACTTAGTAGTAGACTAAGCATTATCTCCTCTTCCTGAGACCCCCATCAATATGAAAGTAAAAATAGAAAGGGGCTATCAGAAGAAAGGAGACCTCAAAAAAAATTCCAGGAAGATGCAAAGTGATAAATGAGGGTTGAAAGACCAAGAAAAGCAAAGCAAAGTCAGCTCAACTTCCAGACTCTGGAGAGGTTCCAGGATAGCATATGGCAGGGACATGGAGTAGAAGTGAGAAGGGGTCTAGAAAGTTGAATGTCTACATACCAAATAGCTATCCCCACACATGGAGAATGGCCTGGAGCCAAGCATATATCTAGACAACTCTGAGGGCTCTAATCCCAAACAGAAAAATAGAAACACTGGGAAGAACTACTGTAGTGTATATAAGTACTCCCCGCCACCCCCGCCCTCCGCCCCAGTAAAGTCCACCTATTGTGGCATTCTTTCAGCTGGTTCCTGGAAAAACAGCCCCACTTCCCTCCACATCACTCTTTACCCCACCCACTTAACATAGGGCTCCCATTCAGTGCTGCTACTGCCTCAGTCTAACTGGGACAGAATGACCATGGGATCACCTGACATCCCAAAGGGCATCACCAAAAGGAAGGAAAGATCAAAACAAACAAATGAAAACTAGCTCTGATTTAAAAAAAAAAAAAAAAAAAAGAACAGAAGAAAACTTAAGGAAGATTAGTTATTACCCTCATAGCTTTGAGAGGCTATGGCATCCTAAAAAAAGAACAAAATGTATGTAAACGCAACCAAGAATGAAAATAGAATTGTAGAACTTAGAAATGTGACTGCTGATATAACACATTCATTAGACACTTCCTGTGTGACAAGCTCTATGATAGGCAGTTGGCACTTTTAAGTTCAATGAATTAAGAGGAAGCTGGTTAAGTGCCACCTTAGCAGGGTCAGTTAAATCTACCTGGGTCCAGTGGTTGTTGGGTGGTTTAAGGATTATAGAATCTCCAGAAGCAAAAATTGCATTTAATATTTGCTGAAGGCTATTGGCTCCTATCCCAGCAATTCAGCTTCTATTCAGGGTTCCAACACAAACCAGCTCAAATACAGTACTATACTCTGTAACAGGGCAGATTCTGGAGAATGAGATAATGAAAGTATAAGGCAAGAAATAAGACATTACTTATTGTGTGGTTTTTCTTAGGGAATTTCTTAAGGAATGTTTCTTTTCTAAGTCTTCCAGTCCTTTTTATTTTTAAACCATGGACCACACAAAAATATTATCTTGATACAGTTTTAGAACTCAGGGGAAAAGGTTATCTTTAAAAAGAAACATTCTTAGATGGACAGGTCTATGCCCATATATTTGACTCACTGTCTTAAATTCCTTCCATAACAACCAACACACATGGAACTTAAAATCTTGGCAGATGACTGGGCCAGTAAGAATGGAATGAAGAGAAAAGCATCAAGAACACAGGAAACCTATGAAGAAAGTAAAGGAATCTTTTACCTTAGGCTCTGATACTCCCTGGAATTGCCCCTGACTCACACACACAAAAGAGTTCTACTAAACTGCATGCACGGAGCAGGGACTGAATAGTCAGGAGAACTCTAATTCTGTGGTGTATGGGAATGAAGGCCCTGCAAGACTGATCAGTTTATAAGGAGTAAGGTTGGCAAGCTAGTGGAGTAGGGATGAGCGCTGAGGCAGATGAGCTGTGGAAAAACAAAGAGAGGTGTAAAGAAAAGACTGTCGGGGCAGCCTGGGTGGCTCAGCGGTTTAGCGCCACCCTCAGCCCGGGGTGTGATCCTGGAGACCCGGGATTGAGTCCCACATAGGGCTCCCTGCATGGAGCCTACTTCTCCCTCTGCCTGTGTGTCTCTGCCTCTCTCTCTGTGTCTCTCATGAATAAATAAATAAAATCTTAGAAAAAAAAATAAAAAGACTGTCCCTGAAGAAAAGATTAATCATTAGAAGTGTTTATTTTAGTTGCAATTACTAAGCAAACTCAGACTTCAGTCTAAGAATGAGCACTCAGAGGAAGTCAAATACATGAAAAGATACAGTTCAAAACAAGGGAACCAATCTGATAATTCAAGCAACCGTCATTACAAGAAAAACTGAATTCTTATTTAGTAAGACCAAAGAAGACGTTACAGTTCTAAAATAACGGCAGGCTGTCACAAATATGGAGCAATGTGAAAACAGAAAAGAATTCCTAAATAGCATTACCATTATTATTATTATTATTATTATTATTATTATTACTACTACTACTACTACTACAAACCAGTAACTCCAGAGAAGGCAAATGAATAGCTAATTAGATACGGCAGAAAAGTAGAGATTTTAGAGGCCAAAACTTGAAGAATTCTCCCAGCACACAAAGTAAAAATGTGGAGATCAAAATTATAAGAAAGGATTAAGAAATACAATATTACGTCAAAGTTTCAGCAGTAGAAAATAAAACTGACGAAGGTGGGAAAATTGAAGAAAGAAAGAAGGAAAGCTTCTGAAGCTAAACTATGAGCCTTCCTATCAGAAGAGCTCACCAAGCATGAGGCAGACTCCAGTGATTCCTGAGTTTTAACACAGATAAAAATTTTCATGCATTTACACAAGGGAAAAATAATTTGATACCAGACTTTTCCTCAATAACACCAAATGCTTGAAGTCAACAGTTTTTTTTTTTTTAATTTTTTACTTATTTATGATAGTCACAGAGAGAGAGAGAGAGGCAGAGACATAGGCAGAGGGAGAAGCAGGCTCCATGCACCAGGAGCCTGATGTGGGATTTGATCCCGGGTCTCCAGAATCGCGCCCTGGGCCAAAGGCAGGCGCCAAACCGCTGCGCCACCCAGGGATCCCAAGTCAACAGTTCTAAGGACAAAGAGTACTATTCAAGAAGTCTATAATCAGCCAAACCAGTTGTGTGTGAAACATTTTTTCAAAACATGTAATAACACATACTTTACTTAAAAGTAATTACCCGGGCAGCCCCGGTGGCGCAGCGGTTTAGTGCCGCATGCAGCCTGGGGTGTGATCCTGGAGACCCGGGATCGAGTCACACGTTGGGTTTCCTGCATGGGGCCTGCTTCTCCCTCTGCCTGTGTCTCTGCCTCTCTCTCTCTCTCTCTCTGAATGAATAAATAAATAAATCTTAGAAAAAAAAATAGTAATTACCCAGTATAGTCAACCAGTAATAAATGACGAAAAACAGAAGAAAGGGAATACATGAAGGGGGAAAAATTCACTGTCTTAAAATTTAAATAATTATTTTTTAAAGCAGTATTTTCTTTTTTTTCCGCTTTTCTTTTAAAAAGATTTTACTTATTTATTTGAGAGAGGTTGAGAGAGAGAGAGAGAAAGCAGGCACACACATACATAAGCAGGGGAAAGGGCAGAGGGAGAGGGAGCAGCAGATTCCCTGTTGAGCAGGGAGCCTGATGTGGGTGGGACTTGATTCCAGGATCCCAGACAATGACCTGAGCTGAAGGTAGATGCTTAACTACTGAGCCACCCAGGCACCCTGATACTGTTTTCAGTATCATACATGGTAACTTTTTGTATTTTGAAGAATGGTATCTTAATAATAATGATAATCTATACCTACATAGTTACAAATTTAAACACAGTGAGAGTTGTGCAATAGGGGATATTGTTTTTATTTTTTACACTGTGTGCATGTAGACTATTTTGTTTGCTTGGACAAATAAATACCTGTTCAAATATGCTATTTAAAAGGGACTTCTAGTTTCTGGTCTAGTATATAGGGAGCTTAGAAGTTGCTACTCTGTCTTAACAGCAACAAAGAATCTGAACCGAAAAATTAACAACTCTTCTAAGATTTTTTTAAAAAAGAATTAATTAATTAATTAATTTATTTATAGGGAGACAAATATTTATTTTTTTATTTTTATTTTATTTTTAAAAAGATTTTGTTTATTTATTCATAGAGACACAGAGAGTGAGGCAGAGGGAGAAGCAGGCTCCCTACAGGAAGCCCGAGTGGGACTCGATCCTGGGTCTCCAGGATCACACCCCAGGCTGCAGGTGGTGCCAAACTGCTGAGCCACCAGGGCTGCCCCTAATTTATTTATTTATTTGAGAGAGAGTGCACATGCATGAGCAGGGGGAGGGGTAGAAGGAGCAGGAGAGAAAGAGAAAGAGTGAGAATCCCAAGCAGAGTGGGTGGAGTGTGGAGCCTGACACAGGGCTCGATCTCATGGCCTGAGATGATCTGAGCTGAAATCAAGAGTTGGATGCTTAAATGACTGGGTGAGCCATCCAGATGCTCCTCTTCTTAGATTTTGTGCAAAAGTGAATAGGGCAAACCACTGCCTCCAAAATTGGAGAGACAGGCAAATACAGAAAGTCACAACTTAATGGAGCAGAAATCATCAAGGGAACCAGTGGAGGCGGGAGGGAATGGGGTAGGAAAACCTAAACTGTCTTGCTAGAGGCTTAGTGGACAAGTCTAAGAATCAAAACTTTGGTGGGGTGGTGGACACACCACATTTCTGTGTTTTTACCTCCAGGTACCTCCCCTGTCCTGCTTCTGGGGAAAGGAAAAAAAGAGCCATTATCAAATACTCTAGAGCATTCTGCTCTAAAAGCTTGCCTTCAAGTTTTTTTTTTTTTTTTTTAAGATTTTATTTATTCATGAGAGGCACACAGAGAGAGACAGAGACACAGGCAGAGGGAGAAGTTGGCTCCATGCAGGGAGCCTGACCTGGGACTCCATCCCGGGTCTCCAGGATCACGCCCTGGGCTGAAGGTGGTGCTAAACCGCTGGGCCACCAGGGCTGCCCCAAGAGAAAGTATTTTACGAGAGCCTAACCTACTGGGGTTTTGTCAGAGCCTAGCCAATGGGGAGGAAGGGTAATAACCAATTCTAGCACCTTCCAGCCATCCTCTCCCACCTAAGATAAGGGTGGAGAGGAGATGTGAAGAAGAGCTGGAATGACAGAAAAGCCACTTGTGAAGTTTACAGCCCAGAGGCACAGATCACTAAAAGACACAGACCTAATCATAGGACTATATACTGCTTCCCTTCTTTGCACGCCTAATCACTGTATTACTAAAGTCCTGTTTATCAGACTTCCTTTCATCTAGTACATCGATGTTCAGTTTTCAACAAAAAATTTCAAGGCATACTAAAAGGAAAAGACAAAACAAGCATTAGAGCCAGTCTGAAATATGGCAGGAATGCTGGAATTAATAAGCCATGAATATAAAACAACTATGATTAGTATGTTAAGGGTTCTAATGGAAAAGGAACCAATGGATACTGTGAAGAGAAACACGGAAATTCTAAGAATGGATCAAAAAGTAATGCTAGAGCCTGGGTGGCTCAGTGGTTAAGTGTCTGCCTTTGGCTCAGGGCAAGATTCTGGAGTCTCGGGATCAGGTCTCACATTGGGCTCCCTGCATGGAGCCTGCTTCTAACCTCTGCCTCCCTAGCTCTCTGAGTCTCTCATGAATAAATGCATAAAATCTAAAAAAAAAAAAAAAAAAAAAAAAAAAAGCTACAGTTAACAGAAATGAAGAATGCCTTTGATCAGCTCATTCCTCAACTGAGGAAAGATTCCTTGAACTTGAGGATACATCAACAGAATCTTCCAAAACTGAAAAGAAATTTAAAAATAACCTGAAAAACAAAAACAAAATATCCAACAACTGTGACAACTATAAAAGGTGTAACACTGCATAATGGCAATACTGGAAAGAAAGACAAAGAAATAGAAGCAATATCTAAAGCAGTAACAACTAAGATTTTCCTCCAAATTAATGTCAGATACAAAGCTTAGATCCAGGAAGCTTAAACAACACCAAGCAGGATAAATATACAAAAAAACTACATGCAGACATGTCATATTCGAAGTGTAGAAAATTAAAGATAAGGAAACAATGTGTTGAGAAGAAAAACAATCAACCTAGATTTCTGCAGCCTGCAAAATTATCCTTTTTTTTTTTTTTAAAGATTTTATTTATTTATTCATGAGAGAGACAGAGAGAGAGAGAGAGAGAGAGAGGCAGAGAGACAGGCAGAGGGAGAAGTGGGCTCCATGCAGGGAGCCTGATGCGGGACTTGATCCGGGTCTCCAGGATCAGGCCCTGGGCTGAAGGTAGCGCTAAACCGCTGAGCCCCTGGGCTGCCCCAAAATTATCCTTTAAAAGTGAAGGAGAAAGACTTTCTTTTTATATATATATATTTTTTATTATTATTTTTTATTTATGATAGTCACAGAGAGAGAGAGAGAGAGGCAGAGACATAGGCAGAGGGAGAAGCAGGCTCCATGCACCCGGAGCCCGATGGGACTCGATCCCGGGTCTCTAGGATCGCGCCCTGGGCCAAAGGCAGGCGCCAAACCGCTGCGCCACCCAGGGATCCCCGAGAAAGACTTTCTTAAAAAAAAAAAAAAATTGATGGAATTTGTTGCCAGTAGACTTGGCTTGAAAAAAAAATGTTAAAATAAGTTCTTTAGGGAAAAGGAAAATGATAATAGGTCAGAAAGACAGGTTTATGTAAAAAAGAGTGCTAGAGAAAGAATAAGGAAAAATAAAAACTTTTATTTTTCTTAATTGATCTAACAGATAATAGTTTAAAAAATAATAGCAACTCTATATTCAACTTATATGTACATAAACTTATGCATAAATGAAATGAATGATAGAAATGATAGAAGGGATGGAGGAATAAGGACTATTTTGTTATTAAAAGGTACTTACATTAGTTGTACATATATATATTGCAATCTTACAAAAAAATCACTTCAAAAAAAAAAAAAGCAAAAACTGATGTTAGGAAAGGAGAGAAATGGAATCATATAAAGTACTCAACTGAAAGCAAAAGGGCAGAAAAAAGAGTGGAAGACAAAAATACGAACAAAGAACAAGAGCACACCAAAATAGAAAATGGTATCAAACATGGAAGCGATTTTTTAAAAAAAGATTTTATCTATTTATTATTCACAAGAGACACAGAGAGAGAGAGAGGGAGAAGACACAGGCAGAGGGAGAAGCTGGCTCCACGCAGGGAGCCCAATGTGTGTAGGACTTGATCCCGGGACTCCAGAATCTTGCCCTGAGCTGAAGGCAGACGCTCAACCGCTGAGCCACCCAGGTGTCCCACCATGGTAGCTATTAATTCAAGTATATCAATAATCACTTTGAGGGACGCCTGGGTGGCTCAGCGGTTGAGCGCCTGCCTTCGGCTCAGGGAGTGATCCTGGAGTCCCGGGATCGAGTCCCACATCGGGCTCCCTGTGAGGAGCCTGCTTCTCCCTCTGTCTCTGCCTCTCTGTGTCTCTCATGAATGAATAAATAAAATCTTTAAAAAAAATCACTTTGAACATCAATGGTCTACATATACCAAATAAAAGACTGTCAGAGTCTATCAGAAAATGAGAGCCAACTAATACGTTGTCTCCAAGGAAACTCACTTTAAATATAAAAACAGATACAGACGGAAAAGAAAGGGATGGAGAAAGACATTCCATGCCAACACAAACCAAAAGAAAGCATAAATAGCTATATTAACTTCAGAATAAACAGATTTCAGAGCAAATAAAATTATCCGAGAGAAAGGATATTACATAGTGCTACATCAGAGCATTACATAATGATAAAATGATCAATTCTCCAAGAAGACATAATAATCCTAATGTGTATGCACCAAACAAAAATGTATCCAAATTGTATCCAAATATGTGAGGCAAAATCTGATAGGACTACAAGAAGCAAATAAATCCATTACTGTTGAAGACTTCAACAACTTTTATTGGAAATGGACAGTTCCAGCAGGCAGAAAAGAAATCAGATCTAAGTGATATCTATAGGTTACTTCATCCAACAACAGAATACACGTTCTTCTCAAACTCACATGGTACATTCAGACTACATTCTACACCATAAAACATACCTATTTAAAAATATAGAAAAAAATATAGAAATCATATAACATATGTTCTCAGATCACAATGAAACAAAACTAGAAATCAATCAGGAAAAGACAGAAAATCCAACATACTTGGGAGATTAAACAACATACTTGTAAATAACACATAGGTCAAAAAAGAAATCTCAAGAGAAATTTAAAAATACCCTGAACTAAATAAACATAAAAACACTACTTACCAAAATTTGTGAAATGCAGTGAGAATAGTGCTTCAACAGAAATTTATAACACTGAATACAAATATTAGGTAAGAAGAAAGATCTAAAATCAATCGTCTAAGCTTCCAACCTAGGAAACTAGAAAAAGAGAGCAAATTAAATCCAAAGAAATTAGAAGAAAAGAAATAATAAAAGTAGGACAGAAATCAGGGGTGCCTGGATGGCTCAGTCAGTTAAGTATCTTCCTTCAGCTCAGGTCATGATCTCAGGGTCAGTGGGATGGAGCCTGCATTGGGCTCTCTGTTCAGTAGGCAGTCTGCTTCCCCTTCTCCCTCCCCTCACCCCTGCTCATGTTTGCTTTCTCTCTCTCAAATAAATAAATAAATAAAATCTTTTAAAAACCCCACAAAAATCAATGAATTTCAAAACAGAAAAATCAACAAAACTAAAAGATGGTTCTTTGAAAAGATAAATAAAATGTTTCTTCCAGGTTAAGGAAAAAATGCAGACACAAATTACTAATATCAGAAATGAAAGAGAGGCCATCACTACAGATCCCACGAACATCAAAAGGATAGAAAAGGAACACTATGAATCAATGATTACTATGTTTACCAATTCAATAACCTAGATGAAATGGACCAATTCCTTGAAAAACACAATCTGCTAAAAACTCAAAAATACACAATCTAAAAGAGGACTATGTCTATTACAGAAATTGAATCAATAATTAATAATCTTCCAAAACAGAAAGCACCAGGTCCAAATGTGTTAACTGGTGAATTCTACCAAACATTTAAGAAGAAATCATACCAATTCTCTACAGTCACTTCCAGAAGATAGAAGCAGAGGCAACTATTCTTATTCTATGAGGTCAGCATTACCCCAATACCAAAACCAGACAGACTTGCAAGAAAGCTACAGATAACATCTCTCATGAACACAGATGCAAAAACCTCAACAGAATATTAGCAAACCAAATCCAACAATATGTAAAAAAAGAATTGTAAATCAGGACAAAACGGGATTTTCTCAGATATGCAAAACTAGTTCATCATTTGAAAATCCATTAATGTAATCTACCACATCAACAGGCTAAAAACAAAAAATCAAGATTCTATCAATAGATGCATAAAAAGCATTTGACCAGATCTGACACACATTATTGATGAAAAAATGCTCAGTAAAATCAGAATAGAGGGGAACCTCCTCAAACTTGATAAAGAATATCTATAAAAATCCTACAGCCAACTTCATACTTGATGATGAGAAACTTTCAAGTTTTCCCACTAAGGTCAAGTACAAGGCAAGTGCCTCTTATCACTTCTTTTAATCATACTGGAAGTTCTAGCAAATGCAGTAAGACAAGAAAAGGAAATAAAAGGTATACAGATTGAATGAAGAAATAAAACCCTTTGTTTGCAGATGACATTGAGTGTAGAAATTTTGAAAGAAATGGCAAAAAAAAGTACTTGTGGAATTAGTAAGTGATTATAGATAGCAACATTACAGGATACAAGGTACAAAAGCCAACTGTTTCCCTAGGTATCAGCAATGAAAATTTGAAATAAAAAACACTATACTATTTATATTAGCACTCCTAAGAATGAAATACTTATGCATAAATCTAACAAAATATAATATCTAAACGAAAACTATAAAGCTCTATGAAAGAACTCAAAGAACTAAATAAATGGGGAGACAGATACTCAATATTCATGAGTAGGAAAACTCAATGTTGTCGAGATGTCAGTTCTTCCCAATTTGATCTGTAGATTCAATGCAATCCCAATCAAAATCCCACAAGCTTTTGTGGATATCAACAAAGGGATTCCAAAGTTCATATTGAGAGGCAAAAGATTCAGAATAGCCAAACTGTATACTGAAGTCAAATAACAAAAGGCTGTCACTACTTAACCTTAAAACTTATGATAAAACTACAGTGAACAAGATGGTGTGGTTTTGACAAAAGAAGAGACAAATATATTAAAGGAACAGAATACAGAGCCCAGAAATAGACCTCTATAAATATGGTCATCTATTTTTGACAATGACCAAGGCAATACGATGGTAAGAAGAGTATTTTCAACAAATTGCAAAGGCATAATCCATAAACTAAAGAACTGATACGCTGGATTTCATTAAAATGAAAAACTTCTGCTCTGTGAAAGACAGTGTTAAGAGAATCAGAACACAAGCCACAGACTGAGAAACACATATCTGATAAAAGACCATTATCCAAATAACAAAGAACTCTCAAGACTCAACAATGAGAATATGAATACCCTGATTTAAAAAATGGGAAAAGGGATCCCCGGGTGGCGCAGCGGTTTGGCGCCTGCCTTTGGCCCGGGGCGTGATCCTGGAAGACCCTGGATCGACTCCCACATCGGGCTCCCTGCATGGAGCCTGCTTCTCCCTCTCCCTCTGCCTGTGTCTCTGCCTCTCTCTCTCTCTCTCTCTCTCTCTCTGTGTGACTATCATAAATAAATAAAAAATTATTTAAAAAAATAAAAATAAAAATAAAAAATGGGAAAAGATCTGAACCAACACCTCACCAATGAAGATATACAGAAGGCCAATTAGCATATAAAAAGATGATCAACCTCATGTGTTATTATGGAATTTCAAATTAAAACAAGGAAATATTATTATACCCCTATTAAATGGTGAAAATGCAGAACACTGACAACATCAAATGCTGAGGAGGTGGTGGAGCAAGAGGACTTCTCATTCACTGTCACTGTTGACAGACACTTTGGAAGATATTTTGGGGGTTTCTTACAAAGCTAAACATACTCTACCATACAATCCATCAATCACACTCCTTCGTATTTACCCAAAGGAGTTTAAAACTAATGTCCACACAAAACCTGCATACAACTTTTATAGCAGCTTTAATCATAATTACCCAAACTAGAAGCAAGTAAGGTGTCCTTCAATAGGTGAATGGATAAATTATGGTACATCTAGACAATAGATCATTCAGTGCTAAAAAGAAATGAGTTATCAAGCCTTGAAAAGACATGAGGGAATCTGAAACACATACTACTAGGTGAAAGAAGCCAATCTGAAAAAGCCACATACTGTATGGTTCCAACTATATGACATTCTGGAAAAGGCAAAACGATGGAGACAGGAAAAAGATCAGTGGTTGCCAGAGGATTAGGGGAGAAGAAAGGATGAACAGGCACCACACAGAGGATTTTTAGTAGAGTGAAACCATTTTGTATGATATTGTAATAGTAGACACATGACATTATACATTTATTGAAATCCACAGAATATACAAGAGTGAACCCTGATATGATCTATGGATTTGGGGTGATAATGATGTGTCAATATAGGACCAGCAATTTAACAAATGAGCCATTCAGGTGCAGGGTGCTGATGGTTGGGGATATCGCACGTGTGCAGAGATATGGGTTATATGGGAACTCTGTACTTTCTACTCAATTTTGCTGTGAACCTAAAACTGCTCTACAAAATTAAATCTTAGGGGATCCCTAGGTGGCTGGTGGTTTAGCGCCTGCCTTTGGCCCAGGGCGTGGTCCTGGGGTCTTGGGATTGAGTCCCACATCGGGGTCCCTGCATGGAGCCTGCTTTTCCTTCTGCCTGTGTCTCTGCCCCTCTTTCTCTGTCTCTCGTGAATAAATAAATAAAATCTGAAAAAAAATTAAATCTTAGGGGCACCTGGGTGGCACAGCCAGTTAAGCATCTGACTCTTGGTTTGGGCTCAGGTCGTGATCTGAAGCTCATGAGATCGAGCCCTGTGTTGGGCTCCTGAATGCAGTATGCTTGACATTCTCTCTCTCCTCCTCCCTCTTGACCACCTGTCTCCCCGGTTCTCTCTCAAACAAAGAGATGAATAAATAAAGGGGAAAAATTAAATCTATTTTAAAAAGAAAGTAACCACTGCATTAAAGAGACAGTATATGTAATTTCCATGTCGCTAGAGAAAATAAAGGAAGAACAATCAATATAGTAAAATGTAGACTAGTCATAAGAAAAGCAGATAAGAATAACACAGCATAAAAGATGACAAGAATACACTTTTTAAAAATTATCATAATTAGGGATGCCTGGCTGGTTCAGTCGGTATAGCATGCCACTCCTGACCTTGGCCCTATGTTGGGTGTACAGATTACTTAAAAATAGAATCTTAAGTGATACCAGCAAAATGGTTACCCGCATCACCATTTAAAAAGCAGAAAAGGCTAAAATTCAGAGTAAAAAGAATAAACGGGACAAAGAAGGTAATTTTATGATGATATGGTATGATCCATTATGGAAATAAAACTATCATCATTCTTTTTTTTAAAGACTGTATTTGAGAGATAGAGCAAGTGAGAGAGAGAGTGTGTGAGCATGGGCAGAGGGAGAGGGAGAAGCAGACTCCCTGCTGAAGGAGGCTCGGATTCCAGGACCCTGAGATTACGACCCAAGTTGAAGGCAGAAGCTTAACTCTTTAGGCGACCGAACAATCATTCTTTATATGCTGAATTACATAAACAGATAAAGAAAAATACAAAGCAAAATATAAGGAGAAACAAACAAAAATCACAATTACAATATAACATCTCAGAATTTCAAAACTTAAACCTATAGAATAAAGAGTCTGTATGTATGAACAAAGACTATATATAATCTTTGTGTATAAAATGAAACATTTATACAAACTTAAATACACTTGGCAAAAAATATTTTCTTAATGAATTCCCTGAGAGAATCTTATAGGCCACTTCTTCCATCACTTTCATCATAATTACTCAATCATCTGAGACTGCAGTTTTGATTTCTTTTGGATTCAGGAGTTATTTCAAGGTGTTTATTTTTTATTTTTTAAAGATTTTATTTATTTATTCATAGAGACACAGAGAGAGAATGAGAGGCAGAGACACAGGCAGAGGGAGAAGCAGGCTCCATGCAGAGAGCCCGACGTGGGACTCAATCCAGGGTCTCCAGGATCACGCCCTGGGCTGCAGGCAGCACTAAACTGCTGCACCACCGGGGCTGCCCTATTTCAAGGTGTTTAATGTTTCCCAAATTAAATTTGGAAATCAGCAGAGTAAGATACAATTTTCATGTCTCAAAGTGGCTATGATAAAAAACAAAAATACCTTGCAAATATGTAGAAGAAATTTGCATTTTCATGGTGCTGGTCTGTAGACAGGTACTCTTCCTAGAGAGCAACTGGATAATTAAAAACAAAACTTAAATATATTACCAACAATTCTGCCTCAAGAAATTGATCCTTAAGGAATAACTGGGCAGTGCTCACTTCGGCAGCACATATACTAAGAAATAACTGGGCAAATACCAAAAAATAAAAAACAACAGAGATATCCTTCTCAATGTTGCCTGGAATAATGAAAAATTAGCATCGAACTAAATCTTCAACAAAAAATAGTCACAATGGCATCCCGGGTGGCTCAGCAGTTTAGCACCGCCTTCAGCCCAGGGTGAGATCCTAGAGACCTGGGATGGAGTCCCACGTCGGGCTCCCTGCATGGAGCCTGCTTCTCCCTCTGCCTGTGTCTCTGCCTCTCTCTCTCTGTGTCTCTCTCATGAATAAATAAAATCTTAAAAAAAAAAGTCATAAATAAAATCTTAAAAAAAAAAGTCACAAGTATGGCGTATTTATACCTGGACTCGAGGTCTTTCAAAATAATCACTCACATACATGCCTATAAAAGACATCACAAAAGGATGTCTTTCCACAATATAATAAGCCAATGAAATGGTTAAATTCCTATATTATTTTAAATATATATTTATATATATATTTATATGTATGTTTTTATATATATATATTTAAAGGCATGAAATTACCAAAATGTTAACAAAGGTTATCTTTTTTTTTTTAACAAAGGTTATCTTTAGGTGATGGCAATATAAATGAATTTTGTTGCTGAGTATTGGTTATTTCTTAAGGTTTCAGTACCAGATACAGATCCTGTGATAACACAAATATAGAAAAGTGCTGGGATCCCTGGGTGGCGCAGCGGTTTAGCGCCTGCCTTTGGCCCAGGGCGCGATCCTGGAGACCCGGGATCGAATCCCACATCAGGCTCCCGGTGCATGGAGCCTGCTTCTCCCTCTGCCTGTGTCTCTGCCTCTCTCTCTCTCATTCTGTGACTATCATAAATAAATAAAAATTAAAAAAAAAAAATTAAAAAAAAAAAAAAAAAAAGAAAAGTGCTAATGGCAGAATGTAGGTGGCAGGCGTATGTGGGGTATTTACAATATAATTCTGTTGGGATCCCTGGATGGCGCAGCGGTTTAGCGCCTGCCTTTGGTCCAGGGCGTGATCCTGGAGACCCCGGATCAGGTCCCACGTCGGGCTCCCAGTGCATGGAGCCTGCTTCTCCCTCTGCCTATGTCTCTGCCTCTCTCTCTCTGTGTGACTATCATAAAATAAATTTAAAAAAAAATAAAAAAAAAATAAATCTTTAAAAAAAAATAATTCTGTTAATAAGTTAGAGTTTGAAAATTTTTATAATGTGGGAAAAAACTTCAACCCTGAAAACTTGGAGAAAAAAAATTATTTTAGAATCTAAAAATGAGGGACTCCTGAGTGGCTCAGTAGTTGAGCATCTGCCTTTGGCTCAGGTTGTGATCCAGGGGTCTTGGATGGAGTCCCACATCAGGCTCACTGCAGGGAACCTCTTCTCTTTGCCTGTGCCTCTCTCTATGTGTCTCTCATGAATAAATAAAATCTTAAAAAAAAAAAATCTAAAAATAAGGTACTCTCATTTCCATATCAATTTTTCTGAGCTTCACAAAATATGCTACAGAATACACTGCAAAATGGGAGGAGTAGCTTTTTTTTTCAATTATGTGAGCATTTTTTTTAAAAAGCAACAAAAAATTAAATGGACCCAGTGCCAAAAATATAAATCTAGTTTCTTTCCTGTGTAAATAAATAAATAAATAAATAAATAAATAAATAAATAAATACAGCGAGACTGTCCATTGACAGATGAACAAAATGTGGTATATCAAAAAAAAAAAAAAAAGTAACCTAAAAGGCTCATACAACAGTTCATTAACCTGACTAGCATCCTCTGGATGAAGATAATAGGATGGAATAGGAGTGGAGAGATATAAGAGCCCAGGGCTTTTGGAAACAGTGTTGTGTGGTCAGGTCATGATCCACTGTGTGATTTCAGGACAAATTATTCCTCTTTTCTAATAACAACAACAACAACAACAACAACAACGATAATGGCTAGTATTTGAGCTCTTACTAAAATGTCTACCTACAAAGCAAGTATTATCATGGTTCTTATGTTCTAGATAAGAAAACCAATGCTTAGAGATGATAAATAATTTGCCAATACCATGCTGTTCTGTTAAGCAGCAGCACTAGGATTTGAATGTAGGTGACTAATTCTAAAGCCAGCACACGTACCAAATGTATTAATGCCCTCTTCATCCCTGCTGCTGAGAAAATAAATTAAGACACCTTCTGAAGGGCAGGCAAGCTTATATAAATGGAACCTTCAATTGTTTTTTGAATTTATAATTACTGAAGGGGTATTACATAAATCTGCATTCTAGACTGAAAATTCTGGAAAATAAGTGTGAAGGACCAGCTTTAAAAAGGTTTTCTTAACAATAATCTAACCTTCATTTTATTTTATTTTATTTTATTTTTGTTTTTTTAAAGATTTATTTATTTATTCAGAGAGAGAGAGAGGCAGAGACACAGGCAAAGGGAGAAGCAGGCTCCATGCAGGGAGCCCGACGTGGGACTCGATCCTGGGTCTCCAGGATCACACCCCAGGCTGCAGGCGGCGCCAAGCCACTGCGCCACCGGGGCTGCCCTCTAACCTTCATTTTAAAGGCAGAATTGGCAATTTCAGTTTGAGATGACAAAAAATTTCAATATTGTTAAATATCACCATAAAGGCAATCTTGCTCTGAGTATTTACTATTTCATGTTCTCAAGTGGCCTAGCAGATATAAACAGTTTATTTGAAAGCACCGAGCAACTACAATTACATTTCTGACCCTCAATCTGCTGCTAACTGGTACCATAAAGTTTTTATTTTAGCTATACTGATAGGTATATACAGTGGTTTTCTCATTGTTGGATGGCATTAAAAGTAATTTTTAAAAACTAGACATTAAGAAATTACTCACTTAAATAACATAAAAGTTAGTAGCTTTTATTTATTTTTTATTTTTTTAAATAAATTTTTATTTATTTACGATAGTCACACACACAGAGAGAGAGAGAGAGAGAGAGAGAGGCAGAGACACAGGCAGAGGGAGAAGCAGGCTCCATGCACCGGGAGCCCGACGTGGGATTCGATCCCGGGTCTCCAGGATCGTGCCCTGGGCCAAAGGCAGGCGCCAAACCGCTGCGCCACCCAGGGATCCCTACTTTCATAAATATATATTCAAAAGAAAGAGAAAAACCCAATGGCTTGAATGGTATAGATGTTTAGCTCTGCTTGACCAAAAGTGCAGGTTTATTTATATTTATTTTTAAATTTTCCTTTTTTTTTTTTTTTAATTTTACTTATTTATTCATGAGAGACACACAGAGAGAGGCAGAGACAGACACAAGGAGAAGCAGGTTCTCCGCGGGGAGGCTGATGTGGGACTTGATCCCTGACCTGGAATCACGCCATGAACTGAAGGCAGACGCTCAACTGCTGAGCCACCCAGGTGTCCCAAAAGTGCAGGTTTAAACCAGATAACTTCCTGATGTCCTTTTCAACAACGTGATTGTCTGGGCCTATAAAAATAATTTCTACCTCACATCATAGTCCCCATATAGACAGGCACACTCCCTCGGGTTTCTCAAGCCTGTGCATCTTCTCGGAGATGTCCTCATTCAGTTTTGCACCCAGACCTCTGCAGCTCACACAGCCATAAATAGCTGATCGTCTTTCCTTTGGCTCTCATAAATCTCAGTGAAAGCATGTCACAGAGGAACTCTTGGTTGAAAACGATACTCTTCCCTACTTTAAGTGCCTCACTCTCCATACTAAAAAGCCCTTTTGTGTGTTTTTATGGCATACTGTGAAACCAAAACCGTATCTGTTCTGAGGCCTGACATGGAGCCCCATCAGCTCTCTCAATGGACGGGACAGGCTGTTCAGATGGCATTCTAGACTGCCCATGGAGGCCCTTAAGTCACTCCTCAACCCACCGGCCGGAGAGGACTGTTCAGTGTGGCAAGATCTAGCTGAGCAAGAACAGCAGGTATGGATGAAAAACAGCATTTCGTTCGGCATAGATGTAAATGCATGGGCCTACTACTTACAGTATAGATTACATCTGTTTTTTTGAAACTGTTAATTTCCCATCCTCAATACCATGACATTTCATCACCAATAAAAGGCAATCGCCATACATAAAAGCCATTAGGAAAAACCAGCAGGATGGTCTCTTTCCTCCAGATTCAGTCTCTAGGGACTGTGTCAATACCATGATGATGAAGCAGGAGAAACAGCAAGGGGGCTACTAGGACGGGTGGAGCAAAGTGAGCAAGAGAGAGAAGTGAGAAGTGAGGTCCCAGAGGAAGCCAGATCATAGGCCATTCTAAGGGCTTCAGCTTACACAGTGACATGATGTACTGCAACCTGGCTTCTTTTAACAGGATCATTTCACCTGCTGTGTTGAAAACAGACCGAAGAAGTAAGAACTAGGGGAGAGATGACAGTGACATGGACCAAGGTGGTAATAACAGAGATTGGTAAGAAGTGGTTGGCTTCTGGATATAAATGCATTCTGAAGGTAAAGTCAACAGGATTGGCTGGTAAACTAAACACTGGGTGTGAGAAATGAAAGAAATTAAAGATGACTCCTAGTTTTTTGGGTTAAGCACCTAAAAGTAAGGAGTTACACTTATGGAGCTGGGGAAGACTGCTGGGGGAGCAAGTTTGAGAGAAGGTACTGGAATCACAGGTTTAGCTTTATATATATTAAGTTTCAGCTGCCAGTCTGAGAACCAAATAGAAATACCAAGTAGGCAGGTTAAGGAAAGCTCTGGTTGAGGATGAAAGTGCATCTACCTACCTACCGACTAACCATCTCCCATATTCAAAACCTTGAGACTGAGCCGGATCACCAAGGCGGAGATGGAAGACAGACAAGGAAAGAAATGAAAAAGGACAACTCTAGGATATTCCAACCAAAACAGCAAAGACACTCAGATGCAGGAGAAAAAGTCATTCAAGATTTCTATTCCCGGGCAGCCCCGGTGGCGCAGCGGTTTGGCGCCGCCTGCAGCTCAGGGCGTGATCCTGGAGACCAGGGATCGAGTCCCACATCAGGCTCCCTGCATGGAGCCTGCCCCTCCCTCTGCCTGTGTCTCTGCCTCTCTCTCTCTAGCTGTGTCTCTATGAATAAATAAATAAATAAACCTTAAAAAAAAAAAAAGATTTCTATTCCAACAGTGTTCTGCTCCTAGCCTTTGATTCTTCCTGCTAAGGCCCCAGTCATTGTGGATAAGCCGTCTCTGCAGCGCCTTGTCTGAATTCATGTCTCAGAGAAACTGAGTTAGTCTGGTTTCAGGTTTTGTGAGACAGCAGTAAATAACTCTCTTTCTTTTTCTTTTCTCTTTTCTTTTCTTTTCTTCCCTCCCTTCCTTCCTTCCTTCTTCTTTCCTTTCTATATAACAGTTTCTAAAGTCATAATTGTCTGCATAACCAACAGAAAGAGTTCACATAAATATATCCAACAGCAATATTCTTAGTTCTCAGGCTGATGAGCAAAACTGATGTTTTTTTCATGGATCACTTCTACTCATACTCCATTAAAGATTAATCTAGTCATCTGGAAACAGCAAACTCCATGTGAATCATCCCTTTCTCAACTATCTTATCTTCAGTAATCATTTAATTCAAATCTAGAAGAAAAAAAAAAGGAAACAATAGCATAGCAAGATCAGGTTGCAAAGCTAAAAATAAGCTTGCATCAAAGACTAAAACAAAAACCTAACTGAAGCTTTGCTGACTACCACCAGAGAGGGCACTTTCTTGCAGAAGACAATACAGTACAGAATTTCAGCAAGTCTAGTTTTAATCTTTCTGAGCTTAAATATATTGCCTTTAGAATTCCGTGGAGGATTCTGGCTATACTGTTAAACATTTTAAGTACTGACTTTTACAACTGCTTGATGGCTTCACATTTCTACCCAGATTCTGGAAAAAGTGATGGAGTTATAACCCTCCCCCCCCCATTTAGATAAAGCAAAATTTCCCATAGGCTTCCTAGTCCCTCTTCCCTCCCCAAAGGTAATCATTCTAATCAGTTTAGTGGTTTTCTTTCCAGCCTCCATTCTAAGTATTTGCATATATATGCACATACATAAATATGTTTTAGGACATTTTATTTTACACAAATCAATCATACTTGCCATTTCATTTCACTAAATGCTTCTGATAGCTCTATGTGTTAGGATATATACATTTCCTTTATTATTTTTAAACTGTTGGATAATATGTAATATGAATATTTCACAACTGAAGTAGTCATTCTCCTACTGAGGGGCACTCGGATTATTTCCAGTTTTTGCTACTACACATTGAAGCTGGCACAAACCTCTTGTACATGTTTCTTTCTGCCTGTGAATAAGCATTTCTCTACAGATACTCAGAAGTGAAAAATGCTGGGCTCAAATATGAACCAAAAAGCACAAAAAGTCACAAGATTTGGTCAAGGTCTCCAAGCCTACGGTAAGAGAGAGGGGAGGAGAGGTAGGAAAACAGAAAATGAGAGCAAAGATTAAAGTCAGAAAACCCCTGCCTCCTTTTTATTTTATATTTGTTATGAGCTCCCAGTGCTCTTTCATGTCCCATGTATGAGGTTACTATTGAGAAACTTACAGTCAAGTTGGATGATGGCTGATGGGCAAAAACACATGAAATACAGAAAAATGTTCCTAGTGGGGAGTATGAGAAATTTAAATTTGTCCCTTTTGGGACTCCTGGGTGGCTCAGTGGTTGAGCATCTACCTTCAGCTCAGAGTGTGATCCCAAGATCTCAGGGATAGTGTCCCATGTCGGGTTCCCACAGGGAGCCTGCTTCTCCCTCTGTCTGTCTCTCTCTCATGAATAAATAACAATTACAATGGGATGGTGGGGGAAGAACCTATGTATCAGCCTTGAAAGTCATGAAAGCTTCCATAAAACGAAATGACTGCACTGAAAACTCAAAGAAGTGTGCTAGGTGGCAAGGGAACAGGGCAAGCTTTCTAGTTGGAGGGAATCACATGATGTCACGTGTGTGGTATGTCCTGAAATGGAGAGCACTTGCAATGACTGGTGTACAGTGTCCAAAAGCAGTTTAGACATTTAAGTGATCTCTATACCCTACATGGGGCTAGAATTCACAACCTGGGGATCAAGAGTCACATGCTCTTCCGATTGAGACAGCCAGGCACCCTGAAAACAGTAGACTTTTTTTTTTTTTTTTAAAGATTTATTAGAGAGAGAGAGCACAAGACAGTGGGAGGAGGAGCAGATGGAGAAGGACAAGGCAAACTCCACGCTGAGTACAGAGCCCAATGTCGGGCTTGATCCCACGACCCTGAGATCATGACCTGAGTCAAAATCAAGAGTTGGATGATTAACCATGTGAGCCACCCAGGCACCCCCAGTATAGACATTTTTAAGGCTCTTAGTACATGTTGCCTCCTTCATCATCTTGGGTAGAAATAGTTTTTTAAACCTTGGCTAATTTGGTAGAAGCCAAGATACCAGCTTTTTTTTAGCTGGCATTTATCTGATGACTAGTGAGATGGAATATATATATTTTTTTCATTTATCATTACCTCTCCACTAAAAAGTGGGAATACACAAGGAAGAACTACTTTTCTTCAATCATTATCTTTCTCTCTCTATTCTGAGTTTGCAGGTCAATGAGCAGTACTACACTTTCACCAAGATACCCAAGTCCTAGAACCTTCTCAACTGTGAATCCCTCTGCCAGGATGTCAAGGCTCTCCACCATGCTGCACTCATAACCTGTTCTTTGCTTCTACATCATCTGCCATGTTCAGGACACTAGTCCTAACCCTAACCGAGCCTACAGCAGGAGTCTGACAAATAGTTACCAACTAAGCATGAGTAATTAAGCAACTGAGATCTGGAGGACAAAAGGAACTCTCTAGAACATTCAACAGAGGTTTTCTACAAGTGCGACTGTCTCCAAGGGCATTGTGGAGATAATGCATGTTTCTTGTTGTCATGATGACTGGAGGGCACAACTGGTACTTAGTAAGATGGGACCAGAAATGCTGGACAAACTGCCATAAGAAAGATGGTCTCACTCAAGAACTATCCTGTGTGAATTTTCAAACTCCTACCATACATTTATGTCGGGTGGGAATCCCGCTTTTAACTCTCTGAGCCTAGAATCCAAATGACAAGGTTGAGAACTACTCCAATCTAAACAATCATTTGCAAATGTAGGAGGTCAGGTAGAGAATGGTACAAGTATAGGCCCTACTCCATGCCTATAACCTCATCAACACACACAATGAAGGACATCTACAGACCAAAAATCTACTACACAAAAGCAATACAAACCCTCCTACTCAGTTCTTAGGTTATATTTCATAACCTATCTTACTATTTCTATGCCTGAAAGTGGCCCCCAGATAGGGTAAAGAAGGGTTATATTAGGTATACTGTTCCTAAGTAAAGGAAACTATAACCCAGGTTTACAAAGAAAAGTGATTACCTCCTTGCTGATGCCAATTACTTCCTCTTTAAATAAATATCGTCTTGTCATTTACTACCAATTCAAAACAACCCAGATCCAATCCCTAAATAATCCAAATTAGCACCAAGGGCTAATTCTACCCCTTAGAGTACTCCTCCCTAAAATCAACAGGTTCACACTAACCAGCTTGGAACACATTGTCAGACTCCTCAAAGTATTAACAATGAAAGTACCAGTGATGTGAAAGTATCAATGATGCAAATTCATTCATACTATCTTATAATATAAAAAAGCAAATAATGTTATTAGAAACTAATAACAGTATCAGAATATTATTAAAAACCAGTATCTTAAGAGTAAAAGAGATACAAATAAAAGGAAAAAAACCTTGTAATGTTAAATTTGAAGTGGAAATATTAATGTGAAATCGTGATTTTTCTTTTTCAAAAAGATTTTATTTATTTATTCATGAGAGACACAGAAGGAGACAGAGACACAGAGAGAGAGGCGCAGAGACTTAGGCAGAGGGAGAAGCAGGCTCCATGCATAACTTTATCGCATTACAGGGCAAGGAAGGACTCAAAAGTATACAGAAGGCTGCCTGAAAGGGTACACACTGACCAAATCTGAGATAATTAAAGAGAATAACGACTGTAACTGACTATAACACAATGAAAAAAAATTAAGATCTATGAACCCAGGAGGTTATTTAAAATAAGAAGAAAAGAGGCACCTGGGTGGCTCAGTGGGTTAAGTGTCCAACTCTTGATCTCAGCTCAGGTCTTGATCTCAGGGTGGTGAGTTTAAGCCCCATGCTGGGCTCTGCACTGGGCATGGAGCTTACTTTAAAAACAAAATAAGAAAAACATGGGAAGGCAAGGAGCATGAAAGAGGAACAAGGAAAAGAGCTTTCTCTTACAGAAGAATTTCAGCTAATTAAAAAAATATCAGAAAATCATTGTATTTCAGTCTCTACTGTAAGGATCTATTTGGTAAGGATCATCAGAAGATGCTAATACGGGTTGAAAGATTGCTGGGAGACAGGATATTCATATAGTGTAGAAGCATTACTCAATAGATTATTTAGGTATTCTGCTGCATAGGCAGACATGCACTGCTACAATGGAGAGATCAGTCAGTAACAACATGATCAAACATTTTATCAATAATGGCTAGGCAACCTGACATTATGCATCTCCTAATGTTAAATATTAGGAAGCATGCAGCATCACTGATGCAGCAATCTATCAAAAATGTCTATCCTAAAGCTAAACAAGCCTCCAGCCCTGTGCTATTTATTTAATATGATGGCCATTATCCACAAGCAGCTAAAGAGCACTTAAAATGCAGCTATCATAACTGAGGAAATGAATTTAAAATTTTGATCTTAACTAACTTAAAGAGCCATAGATAGCTAGTGGCTACTACACTAGACAGTGCATATATATAACTTCCGAAAAGTTCTACTGGACAGCACTGCTCTAAAAGAAGTTGTTAGAAATACGGGATAAGGAAACAAGTTAAAGGACACGAAGAAGAAACAACCAAAGAAAATCAGAATGTGAGATATTCTATTAGAAAATGATCCTGGACTTTTTAGGTGGGGATAAGAGATTATAGAATTATGAATTTTCTTAGGTGTGACAATGGCATGTGGTAATGTAGGGAACTGGCTTTATTCTAAAAAGATGCATGCTAAAGGACAGAATTTTTTTTTAAGATTTTATTTATTTATTCATGAGAGGCACAGAAGAGAGAGAGAGAGAGACAGAGACAGGCAGAGGGAGAAGCAGGCTCCATGCAGGGAGCCTGACGTCAGACTCAATCCCGGGTCTCCAGGATCACACCGGGGCTGAAGGTGGCGCTAAACCGCTAAGCCACCAGGGCTGCCATAAAGGACAGAATTTAGAGGTGATATGTCATAATATGTATGACTTCTTTTCAAATGGCTTGGCAAAAAAAAAAAAAAGTATGTATAGAGATAGAGCAAAAAGCCAACAGATATATCTAGAAGAATATAGTATTTGTTTCACTTTTAAAATTTTTTTCTTATATGTTTGAAATGATTAAAACACTGAGGAAAATAGAGCCAGCCATGGAATTATGGTAATATACTGTCTTCTTTGTGCTTTCTGGATTTTCATTCTGCTAGGAACATAAATTTTTTTAAATAATTTTTTTTAAAAAAGATTTTATTTATTCATATGGGGGGGGGGGGGGCAGAGACATAGCAGAGGTAGAAGCAGGCTCCATGCAGGAAGTCTGATGTAGGACTTGATCCCAGGACTCTGGGACCACACCCCGAGCCAAAGGTATATGCTCAACCGCTGAACCACCCAGGCATCCCATAAATTATTTTTATAATCAGGAAAAATGGTGAGCTATAGTAGTCACCGGTTTAATCAAGTAATCAAACTGCTCTGCTAACAACATCAGTAAGTCCTGCAAGGAGCACACAAAAGCCCTCAGATTAAGAGTACTGTTCAGTAATACTTACACTCAACATGGGGCTCTAACTCACAGCCTCAAGATCAAGGGCCACATGTTCCACAGACTAGGCTAGCCAGGTGCCCCCTGGGCACTGCTCAGATTATACTGTTTCCATTTTTTTTTTTTTTTTGTTTTTTACTGTTTCCATTTTTAAAACCACTCATGGAGATTTATAGTCTAAAGTACCTATATATTTAAACTAAAATGCTAACACAAATATGTAGTAACATAACGTTTTGAATATGTCAAATTCACAAAGCTGAGAGTATTTACTCAGTAATTTTGCAAAAGTCAAAATGATAGTCCTACAAATTGTCAATCATTTTAAGGTGGACTCCAGAAGTAACCATGGAAGTAATCCAGGAGTAGCCATCTCCCATTTCGTAACAGAGGAGAGGTGCCTTCCTCTGAAAGGAAAGAGAGGCTTCCTTGCTCTAGGGCCAGAGTTGAATTACACTCTTGGCCACGTGAGTGTAGAGCAAAAGCTGAGCACGAGGATTAGCACCATACGCCTCAGCCAGGCCCTTCACTGGAGGTGGTGTCTATGCCAAGGTCTCCTTTCATCCCTGAACTGTAACTGGGAGGAAAGGCCCTTTGCAAGTTCTCAGCTGCCAGAAACAGGAGATTCAATACGGATTTACTTACGGGCCTCTGCCAGCGATCTGCAGGACTCATTCCGCCCACTAACAGAAAACAGCCTCACACACGTTTCCACACTAAAACGTGGTATGCTTTCTCTGTTCATCTTACAGATTTGAAGTTATTTGTTTCTAAGGAAAAGGCTCTTCTCTTGCTATGTCTTCTTTTCTCTTGATATTTTTGCACGTAAGCTTTCTTAGGAGGTCAGAATAAAGACGTTTCCACATGCAAAAATATGTCCATGTTAGGTAAACAAAAATTTCCTGATATTTTTTCATCACTGAACCACATTTCCTATTACGTTCTTTAAAGGGAGATGGGGTGGCATCTGGGTGGCTTAGTTGATTAAGCATCCAACTCTTGATTCCAGCTCAGGTCATCCTCTCAGGGTCATGAGATAGCAGCCTGCATCAGGCTCCTGTGCTGAGTGTGGAGCCTGCTTAGGATTCTCTGTCTCCCTCTCCCTCGCCTCTGACTCTAAAACAAATTCTTTAAAAGGAATTAACTATCAGAATAAGATATTTTAAGAGACATGATGCTTCTTGCATTCTATAATGCTGTGACCAAATGAGCTAAAAATACCTCCTTCCCCAAGTAAAAATAAGGACTCGGTAGTACTTAACAAAACACAATCTGTCTTAAGGAAAGTAGAATCCAGCATATCATTTTACTTCATAGTTTCCTCCTCAAGATCTGAATATAGCTGATGCATAATAAGCATTTACGGTTATTTTCTGACCAACTTTTTATTTTGAAAAGGTTCAAATATACAGAAAAATTCTTTGCCTATTTTTGTCCCTATTTTTAAGATAAATCTGTAGGTGCACATAGCCATGCATATACCTTATTATTAATAACTCAAAATCATGTAATTTAAAGTTTCTTAAAAATTAAATCCTGGAAATTCAGAGAATAGTCTTTTTTTTTTTTTTTAGAAGCAGGCTCCATGCCGGGAGCCTGACGTGGGACTCGATCCCGGGACTCCAGGATCGCGCCCCGGGCCAAAGGCAGGCGCTAAACCGCTGGGCCACCCAGGGATCCCCCCAGAGAATAGTCTTTAAATGAAAACTGCTTTTCAACATCTTAGGTTGATTTATGGTCTCTCTTGATTTACAATAATTTATATATGGATATATTTCCTCATATTAACATTTCCATTAAACAGTGAAATGCTGCCAATATTAAAAACCTTTATTTGCTTTCACTTATCATTTAGAAGACTGAAAAATAAAAAACTGTCTTCTTCAAAGAGGCTGAAGCTCATCACTTTACAGCTAAAAATAAAGTAAAAATCTGAAACACAGCTCATCAACCTCACTAAGAACACATTTTGGTTGTTTTTTTGTTTTGTTTTTTACTTTTAAAAAAAGATTTATTTATTTTAGAGAGAGGGAGAGGGAGACAATCTCTAGCAGACTCCCTGCTGAGCAGAGAGCCCAATGTGGGGCTCAATTCCACGACCCTGAGATCATGACCTGAGCCAAAACCAAGAGTCAGACACTCAATCGACTGAGCCACCCAGGCCCCCCTGGTTGTTTTTCATATGGACCTTTTAGTATTACTATTGTTGTTTAAACCCATATGCATGTATTATTTTAACATTTTTGAAAAAAATTTTTGAAAAAAAAATTTTTAAAAATTAGTTATCTAGGGGTACCCTAGGTGGCTCAGGTCATGATCTCAGGGTTGTGAGACTGAGCCCCACTTCAGGCTCCACACTGGATCTGGAGCCTGCTTAAGATTCTCTTGCTCACCCTCCCCTCCTCCCCCCACCTCCCAACCTTGTGTGCCTCTTTTTCTCTAAAAAATATTAGCTGCCTATATTAAAAGACCAGATCTCACATGAGACTCTAGCTTTCAAGATTCTCTTGAAACATCAGAACCATATCGGGTCTTGATTGCTACATGACAACTAACAGCGAGGCCTGAGTAGGAATTGCCTTGTGACCAGGGCAGGCTCTCCCCATATGGTTAGAACTACATCCACTATCAACTGCTTGTCCACTTCCCTACATACAAGCTTATAAGCTGGAGGACCCCTAGCCATGACATTACTTCCCACCTTTTCCCCATCATATTAATCTGATTAAAAATATTTGTAATATATTCTGATACATATTTTGTGATTAAACTTTGGGATTTTAAAAGAATCATGTTATTTCTCTAACAAATTCTGTGATTCCCTATCCCCACCTTTTGGACACAACTGTTCAGGCTGAGGCCAAAAAATAAAGATGAAAATACAATGTAGTCACACAGAGCCTTTACGTTTTACTCCACTTCAAATAGAGTCAAATACTTATGACCTAAAAAGAAAGGGTGACAAAGTAGTATCTTAAATTATTCCCAAATAGTTACAGGCTTTTTAAATGTTCTACTTGTGTATAACAAGAGCTGTGAAAGACTGCTTCTTTGTTAGAGACAGTTCTGAGATTCCATATGGAGCTTTCTAGTCGCTAGGACATATATATTAGAGTACAACTATTTTTTTCTTTTTTTGGCAGAGACAGGGAACACAGAGTACAAGAGTTCGATAAGAAGATATAGATTTTTTAAAAAGGTTTTATTTATTTATTTGAGAGAGAGAGGGAGAGAAAGAGCAAGGAGGGAGACAGAGGGAGCGGGAGAAACAGACTCCCTGACCAGGGAGCCCAATGTGGAGCTCAATCTCAGGACCCCGAGATCATGACCTGAGCTGAAGTCAGAGGTTTAACTGACTGAACCACCCAGGGGCCCGAGATAAAAATGGGGCCTCTGGGTGGCTCAGTCAGTTAAGAGTCAGACTCTCAATTTCAGCTCAGGTCAGGATCTCAGGGTTGTGAGACTGAGCCCTGCACTGGGCTCCCTGCTGCGTGTGGAGCCTGCTTATGATTCTCTTCTTCCGCCCTCCCCACACCCCTGCCCCCGGCTCATGCATATGCTTTCTCAAAAAAAGACAATGATGATGATGATGATACAGATTTTGAAAATAAAGTCCACTATAGTATCTTCCACGCTCTTATCTGAAAATGAGATCATGAAGGGTTATAATAGATTCCTGATGGGATGATGTAAGATTAGGAAAGCTAGAGATAACAACAAACACCTCTCCACTCCTAAGGCAACTGTGACTCTTGATATTATACTAAGGCACCTAGACGCTCAAAAAACTCCTAAATGAAGGTGAATTAAATCAAACGTTCTGTGACACTTTTACGTTTTGTATAGTGTATTAAAAACTTGAGATTTTTCCCTGTACAAGAAGTACAGGGAAGTATAAGAAGACCTCATTAAAGAAATTTCTAAGATCGTGAGTTTATATGGCAAAGCAACAGGTGGTTAAGAGTCAGAGGAGTAGCAGAAAAATGTGGTATCATGAGACAAGTGAGGAAGTCAGAGAACAAGCTACACCTTTTTTTTTAAAGCTGTACCTATGTCATAGATTAATGATCAAGCTGCCTACAAATACTTTATAGTTGGGTATGCTGGAAATGGCTCCATGGACATAGGCCTTGTCCAGACATGAAGCAGCAGACAAAAGGAACTGGCATTTGGCCACATATTTTCAATTGTCACCACAGACTACACTTCTATAAAAGCAGAAGGCACCCATCTTTAACATCCTTTTTTTTTTTTTAATTTATTATTTTTTAATTTTTATTTATTTATGATAGTCACAGAGAGAGAGAGAGAGGCAGAGACATAGGCAGAGGGAGAAGCAGGCTCCATGCACCGGGAGCCCGACGTGGGATTCGATCCCGGGTCTCCAGGATCGCGCCCTGGGCCAAAGGCAGGCGCCAAACCGCTGCGCCACCCAGGGATCCCCATCTTTAACATCCTTGAAGAGGTCACAGTTGAAGGTATGCACGTATCTTTCTCCCAATTCTGTTTTCAGATGTTTTTTATTTTTGTGATAACGCTCTTGGTTCGCTCAAGGTGAGAAGAGAGATGAAACATCAACAGAAGACACAACAGTTTCAGATCCAGTTTCTCTTTTTTTTCTCTGTTAGCCAACAGTTTTACCTTTCCTATTGAATTAGCAAGAAAGAATAGCTCTGAAAACTACACAAAGAGGTGCTTTTCTTTTTGATTACAGAGGGTGTCTCATGGTTGGCTCACACGAGCCTTTGCTGCCCTGGGCTGGAGATGCACTGTTACCAAAGCTCCTGGGGGGCCTGGGGAGAGAGCCCCAGCCCTCCCACTCAATGGGGGTCACTTTAATAGGATTCTGACCATAAGCAGCTAAAAAACGGAGGCCAGTTTCCAAAAGGGAGTATTTTAGCCCTTGAAATGTGACTGCTAATGTTTCAAGTGCTACAGATTTATTGGTTTCTGAAATTCAGCCAACATGCTGAAATGTTTAAGCTGGGTTAAACAAAGCTTCTGAATAGATTCAGTTGTCTTTTTCTTTTTTAAAAAAGATTTTATGTATGTATGTATGTATGTATGTATGTATTTATGAGAGAGAGAGGGAGAGAGAGAGCGTGTGCGCGCGACCGCACACAAACACGCACAAACAGGAGGAGCAGTAGGCAGGGGGAGAGGGAGAAACAGACTCCCAGCTGAGCAGGGAGCCCGATTCCAAGCTCAATCCCAGGACTCTAAGATTATAACCTGAGCTGAAGGTAGACACTTACCTAACTGAGCCACCCAGGCACCCCAAACAGACTGAGTTTAATGGTATCTTGGCCCAACAACAAGGCCATAACAGCTACTTAGTAATTCTATTCCATTCATGTTTATACAGAATATTTTTCTAGTAATAAATATATGTTCAATGCAGAAGATGATAATCTCTGAGCTAATCCAAAGATAACCTGAATGAACATCTTGGCAGACATTCTTTCAATGAGCACAGCATAGAAGCATGTGGGTGCTGAGACTAGATGTTCTGGGTTGAAATCTTACCTTGAGCACACTTGGTTGGGCACAATTTGTTTGGACAAATTACTTAATCTTGTGCGCTTGGCTGGCTCAAACCTGTTTTTTTTCTCACCCGCAGAATGTAGACTGTGACAGTTCCACTATCTCATAGGGTCTGGAGAGGATTTAATGAGGCAATATTTGCAAAATGCTTAGAACAGAGCTTGACACATAGTAGATGTGCAAGCAATGTTATTTTTTCCGCACAAATAGACACACACATTTCTTTTCCACTAAATGGTTTTACATCATAAATACTGTTTCATAGTCTGCTTTGACCACTTAGGAATGTGCTGCAAACATGTTCCTGTGTTAGTAAATATTTTTTTTCCCCACATACACAGGATCCTCCCAGTAAAGCTGCTGCAGATGTTCTGAAGCATGAGCGGCCATACTTTTATAGCACATGATATCTTGACACTCTGAACACAGCAAGAGAAATAAGAAATCAGCAATCAAAGCAAAGTTAAGGCAAATGTCTTCAAAATGTCCAGGAGCTAATAATGTCACCTGGCAGCTGCACCCATGGGTCAGGTCATCTCTGCTGGGAAAGCTGAATGTGAGATGCAGGTGAGCAGAAACCAGGAGGCTGAGAAGAGATTAGAGAAGCAGCTCATCTACAGAAGACAGCGACTAGGTTCCAGGAGCCATACTGCATTCCCACCGCCGTTCCAGGCACTGTGAGCAAGGCCTGTCTGCACCCTGTGACCCAAGTTTCCAGTCCTGCGTGCCTGGCTGGACAGCTACTGTGACATTGAACTATTCTTCTTCGTTTAACTGAGACCTGCCGGTATGTTTACTCCTGACAACTCAAAAGGGCCTACCTTGTATTTATGGGGCTGCTCTAAGTAGTCCTGTCAATAACTGAAACACTTGTTTTGTTAAGTACTTGCTGTGAGTTAAGTACTTGCTGTGTGTTAAGCACTGGGGACTGAATAGTGAGCAAAAAGGAATGGTGCCCAACTACACAGAGACAGACAATTAAACAAAGATGACAGATATCATGATGCTAGAAGTATAAACTGCAAGGGAAACACACAGAAAGAGCAGTGAGTCTACAGGGAGGCATCACAAAGACTTTATGGAGGAAGGAGCCTTCAGGTTGAAGGACAAAGTTAGCCAGGCATGCCAGATACTGCAGTGTTCACTCAGTACACATTCCTGCCCAGTGTAGAATCTACAACCATTAGCCTTCTCAAGTTAGAATCTTGATAGAGCAAAAGTGGACTAGATCAGCATTTCCAACCAGGCCACCTAAGAGTCTTGGCCTCACTTAACAGGGAGGGCTTGGTTTCTTTGGTGGGTGGGTGTCTTTCAATCCTAGAAATCTTGAGAATGAAATACAGAAATATTTAAGAGAATCAAAATTGTAATATATTTCTACGTTAGGAAGGAAACCAGAGATATTTTATAATTTTGTAATGTGCAAAAGAATTTGGCCTAGGGCGCCTGGCTGGCTCAGTCGGCAGAGCATGTGACTCTTGATCTCAAGGTCATGAGTTTGCGCCCCATGTTGGGCACAGAGATTACTTAAAAAAAAAAAAAAAAAAAAAAAGAACTTGGCCTATTAGAGTATAACCTTGGTTTTCAAAATATAACTGAATAATTTTTTTCTGATTTGTCTTTTTAAGTTGAAAATCTCAGTTTACATATGTTATGGGAATATTTTAAGAATCTAAGATTCTAAGACTCACCTCATTTGTAAAAAATTTTTTTAATATTTATTTACTTAAGTAATCTCTACACCCAATGTAGTGCTCAAAACTCAAGACCCTGAGATCAAGAGTCGCATGTTCCACTGGGTGAGCCAGTCAGGCGCACGACGTTTAATACGTGAGATTCACAGGACTTTTTTGTTGAAGAGCTTCATAAGGTTTTTATTTTTTAAGTCAGACAACTGAAGTTCTTTAGAAAGTACTTCTATTTAGCTCTATAAATCCAATTTGAAACCTCTGAATTAACTGGTCTAAGTACTATCCAAAAGTGACCAGTAAAATCTCCTACGTTTATATAGAGAACAATCAGAGCTGTAAGCATTATGAAAAAAATTAACTTTTTGAATGTGTACTTTACAAAAGTCGTACCATTTTGTTTTTTGTTTTTTTTTTTAAAGATTTTATTTATTCATGAGAGACACAAAGAGACAGAGAGAGAGAGAGAGGCAGAGACACAGGCAGAGGGAGAAGCAGGCTCCATGCGGGGAGCCCAACATGGGACTCGATCCTGGGTCTCCAGGATCACACCCTGGGCCGAGGGCAAATACTCAACTGCTGAGCCACCCGGGCTGCCCAAGTTGTATCATTTTGAAACCTAAACAAACCCCTGAATAGTGATTTCTGCTCACAAAAGCTACCCTTAAAAAAAAAAGAAAAATCTTTCTAGGGATCCCTGGGTGGCGCAGCGGTTTGGCGCCTGCCTTTGGCCCAGGGCGCGATCCTGGAGACCCAGGATCGAATCCCACGTCAGGCTCCCGGTGCATGGAGCCTGCTTCTCCCTCTGCCTGTGTCTCTGCCTCTCTCTCTCTCTCTCTCTCTGTGACTATCATAAATAAATAAAATTTAAAAAAATAAAAATAAAAATAAATAAAAAAAATAAAAAAAAAAAAGAAAAATCTTTCTATATCCTCTCTGATTCCAAGTCTTATGCTCTGTTGATGGATGTGGAATTGGAAGAACCATCCCCTCTATTTTATTTTGACAGAAGTACTGGAATGTTTGTTTTCACAATGACATTTCACCAATTTTTATTGTTTGTGCAAACATTTGATTTATTCTGTATTGTATTCTAGAGTTCACAGACATTTATCCTCTCAATAATGCTAGAACAAAGTACAGGGTGTGGTATGACTCTCCTCTGACTTGCTCAGAGTCAGGCAGGGTTTAATTTCAAGCTCAGGACCCTGTGCAGACAGGAGGGAGTGCAGATCCTGAATATCTGAGGACAGGATCCAAGCACTATGCCCCATCCCCACTCATTCTCACTACCTGTGGAATGGCATTTCCAGGAAACAAAAGAGTGAGCAGGGCACCCTACACCCTTACTTGCCCCTCACTACATTTCTACTTATCACCTAGTTCTCTCCATCTTCACTGCATGTGTATAACCCACAGATGACTCAACTATAACACTCAGAATCCAACAACAGTAATGGCAACTGATATATGCTCTCCTGAGACAGATGCCAAATCCAAACATGGTCCACAAAGGTATAGTGGTCAGATGTGCCCCCACAACTCCTAAAACCAAGTAGCAAGTTTTGCACAAAGTCTCTGAACTTTTTCCCTTTCTCTGTATTCTAAAACCATCACTCCATTTCAGGTTTACCAACCACATTTCTGAATCTACAACTGCCACAGAAGCTCTGTCAAACATCACTTTTGCTTTAGGTACTGTGGAACCTACAGCAGCCAAAAGGCAAAAAGATTCTGGTGCCCTCAGGCCTAGAAAGGCAGAGTACAGAATCACATCTGCCCGTCCAGGCCACCCTACCCCTATGCATTCCCCATTATCTCAGGTCTGATAAGAACGGGGGACACCAATTCTTACTACTGTGAGAAGGCCTTCTCACATCCTCTCGGACAGTATCTATCACTCCCCTACACTCTGATCATTTCCATTTGGGGTAACCCTTCAGGACTTTTACTGTTGCATCCCTTGCTCCACCTGTCACAGAAGCATGTATTCGTTAATTTCTGTTCACCGGGCAGCCCGGGTGGCTCAGTGGTTTAGCGCCTGCCTTTGGCCCAGGGCATGATCCTGGAGACCTGGGATAGAGTCCCACATCAGGCTCCCTGCATGGAGCCTGCTTTTCCCTCTGCCTGTGTCTCTGCACGCCCCCCCCCCCACCCCGTCTCTGTCTCATGAGTAAATAAATAAAATCTTAAAAAAAAAAAATTTCTGTTCACCTAGTTGTGTACTGTGCACATGCAAGGAGGATATAAACCACAAAACATACTTTATGCTCTCAGAGATTATAGTCTAGTTATGGACTCCAGATAAATGATAAAATGACAGAGTTGCAAGTCAACACAAGCCTGTAGGAGTTCAGAGCGAGGAAAGAATTCCTTACATATTCCATGGGTAAGATTAGTCTCAGGGCACTTCAGCAAGGGCTGAACCCAAAAGAAATATAGGAGACTTGTTCTTAGTGCTATTTTAGATGTCCTTAGCATCAGTTTTCAGTTCCCTCTGGAACAAAGAAATGGATCTAAAAAGCACTAGCCATATGGCCAGGGCAAGTTAATGGGTGTGATAAAACTTACATCACCAAGTTAGGAGTCTTAAGTGAAATAACATAAGCAAAGCAAGGAACAGCATGGCATCACCACTGCAGGCTATGGAGGAATGTTAGTTCCTTCCTCCTGGCTTTGAACTGCAATCTGTATCTCAGTTTGCCCAAACTGTAAACTCTAGAAGTAAGGGAACTAAGGTACTTCTTTTGACTACTTACTCTAGATTATCTAGTAAAATATACTGGGTGTGGTCCAGGAATTCAGGACATATATGCTGAATAACTTGTGACTAAATAACAAAGAACAAACTATTATCTCTCTTTTTTTTTTCTATTATCTCTTTAATGGCATTATTAGTAACACTTTCTGGCTAACAGAATTGCTGCTTTAGCCACTGTTGTATAGCCAGGATCCAGGAAGCAGAGGAGAACAACAGCCTCTTCCTCCATCTCATTAATGAGAACAAGCCATATATCAATACTGCCTGTCCCTCTTATTTCTTAGGGCTGATGAACTACTTGTTCTTGATCTTCTGCTACAGGTAAGAGAGGTAATGCTGAAAGAGCTCCATGGGGAAATCACAAAAGACTATCTGGTATGGTTAGATATGGTCATTACCAGAGCCTTCGCCCTACACAGAGTGCCCAACAAACATTACCAGGTCACAACCTGACCATCCCTTTAATCAAGGAAGCACAAGGTAACTGGTAAACTCCTTCTTTCTGTGATCACGAGTATGCTTACTCAGTGAGTGGTGATAAGGAACTACACAGACATGACAGACTCACGATTACGAGGTACAGCCATGCCTTTCCTCCTCAGTGCGTACCTCCTCACAGACTTCACGGACTGCTGCCACGCTTGGCTCCTCCTCAGGCTCCATGCCTCCCCCAGGAACAATCCATCGGTCTGGATGGCGACTACTGCTCACAAGCAGCACCTGAAAGTCACAGGGGTCACGTGGGTAGTTAAAAATAAAAGACACTATTTGTACAAACTCAGACTCTGGGACCTGAGACCCATTTTTTGTTTATACCTCTCCAGGTCACTTCTTGTAGAGTAGCTTTTGCTTCTATTGGAAAAAGTAAGATAGTCCACCTGGTAAAAGCAGAAAGGCATCTGACCTAGTGTCCAGTACCTCTCCCTTCCCTCAGGCTCTCAGTCACTTATCCCATCTACCCTCTCCTTTGTTCCTTTCTTTAAAGCCCTTTGAACACAGAGTTGACAAGGACTGGGGGGAAAAAAAGCCCATGAGCGCTGTGAGGGCTGGCCAGAAGGAAAGAAGTCCTTAGCCCTAATTGGTACCATCGTCCCAATACCTTCTTTCCCAGATCCTCACTCCTGGTCCATCAGATGGCTACAGACCAAAACCACACACCACCCCTAAGTTCTAAGTGTGCACTGAGAACCCAACTCCCTCATCTACATGAAGTCAAAATCTTCATCATGCTTTCAGCTGAGATAAAACTAGAACTCTTCTTACTAGGGAATTTTATTAAGAAAGGAGAGAAGACCAACCAAACACACATATAAAATCCTGATAGAGACTATGGTTTACTAATGCAAAATTAACCAGCATCCTAGTTATGGATGAAATAAAATCCTGGAAGGTCTCAGTTTCCTTTTCCTTACCCCTCTCTAGGACAGATGCTAAACAGTTAGCTAGACTTCTCCTTTGGAGGTAGAATTGGGTGGGCATTACTTCCAAAATGAAAGGAATCCTCTATAGTTCCCTACACCATCCCTTTCTGACAAAGTCTCAATTTTGACCCTCCATCCCTATTCCACCTGTGCACTTCACTTCTACTCCGCAGTCATCCTTGTTGCCTGAAAGAAAATGCTATGTATTCTGTAGTGCTTGTAGATTCCATTACTGACTTCTGGTGACCTTCCTTCTGGTCATCTTCCATCTATCCCTTGAGGCTTCTGCAACTACATGAGCCCTTGGAAATTCTACCTTTTTCTCATCCTTAATCCCTTTTCTTCATGTCATGATAGATTCTCTTGATGTTCCTCTATAAAGCCTGTGATCTGCTGACTCAGGGAACCATGGAGGAAGGAAATCTGTGAATCCATATACAGTCACCAATATACAGTCTATACCTGGCTGGCTCAGTCGGTAGAGCATGTGACTCTTGATCTTGGGGTCATGAGTTTGAGCTCACTCTGGGGGTAGAGTTTACTTTAAAAAATAATTTAAAAAACAAAAATAAATAAAACAGCAATAAATCCTTATGACCTTGAATTTGGTAAGACATGCTGAATTCTTAGACATGACACCAAAACCATGAACAACAAAAATTAGATAAGTTGGACTTCATTAAAATTAGAATCTTCTGAGCATTAAGAATATGAAAAAGTGACTTACAGAATGGGAGGAAATATTTGCAAATCATCTGACAAGGGCCTGCTATCCAAAATATGAATACATAAAAATACATACAATGACAACAAAAAGACAAGCAACATTTCTCCAAAGAAGATCTACAAATAGCCAAGGAGCACATGAAAAGATGCTCAACCTCATTAGTCACTAGGAAAGTACAAAGTAAAACCAACATGAGATGTGACTTTACACCCACAAGAATGGCTATATTTTTAAAAATAACAAGAACTGGCAAGGATGTAGAAAAATTGGAACCCTTAAACACAAGACAAGAATGTCAAATAGTTCAGGCACTATGGAAAGTTTGTGGTTCCTCAAGAACTAAATAAAAACTACCATAAGGGGTGCCTGGGTGTCAGTCAGCTAAGCATTCAACCCTTGATGTTGGCTCAGGTCATAATCTCGGGGTTGTGAAAATGAGTCCTGTGTTAGGCTCTATGCTCAGTGGGGAGTCTGCTTGAGATTCTCTCCCTCTCACTCTGCACCCCCATCCCTGCTCTCAAAAAAACAAACAAAAACCATATGACTTAGCAATCCCACTCCTAGGTATATGCCCAAAAGAACTGAAAAGAGGTGCTTAAATACTTACACATAAATGTACATTATTCACTGTAGCCAAAGTGTAGAAACAAATGTCTATCAATGAATGAATGGATAACAAAATGTGGCATACACATGCACAGGAAGAGTATTTAGCCATAAAAAGAATGAAGCCGGGATCCCTGGGTGGCGCAGCGGTTTGGCGCCTGCCTTTGGCCCAGGGTGCGATCCTGGAGACCCGGGATCAAATCCCACATCGGGCTCCCGGTGCATGGAGCCTGCTTCTCCCTCTGCCTGTGTCTCTGCCTCTCTCTCTCTCTCTCTCTGTGACTATCATAAATTAAAAAAAAAAAAAAAAAAAAAAGAATGAAGCCCTGATACACAACACACAGCTGATGAACTTTGAAAACATTATGTTAAGTGAAAGCTAGACTCAAAAAATCACATATTGTAAGATCCCAATTATGTTCAATAGGCAGAATGGGTCAATGCACAGAGACAGAAAGCAAACTGGTAGTTGCCAGGGGTTGGGGTGAAGGGAAGAACAGAGAGTAACTGCTTAATGAGTATAGGATTTTGTTTGGGAGTGATCCAAGTGTTCTGAAACTACCTAAAGGTTGCTAAATGCCACTGAATTAGTGGAACTAAATGCCACTGACTTGTTCACTTTTAAATAGTTAATGTCATGTTATGTGTACTTCCTTCCAATAAAATAAAACTGGTTTTAAAATCATAGTAAATTTTTAAAAGCTAAATTTAGGAGTCAGTGCTATTACTTTCTATCTCAGAGCTTACACTCCAAGGGAGTGGCCTTCCCAAAAGTTATCCTTAGTTTCATATAATATTAAATCATAAAGCTGAAATAATATACTATTTCCATAAAAGAAGAGGGAGATCATTGCCATACTCCTCCCATCTTATAATTGTGGCTAATCTTACATTTTAAAAAATTCCTTATCAAGTACACTTATTGTGATGAACACTGGGTGTTATATGTGTGATGAATCACTAAGTTCTATTCCTGAAACCAATGTTATACTATATGCTAACTAGAATTTAATAAAAACTTTTTAAAAGTTTTTTTTTTAAGATTTTATTTATTTATTCATGAGAGACACAGAAAGAGAGAGAGACCGAGACACAGGCAGAGGGAGAAGCAGAAAAACTTTCTTATCAAAATAAAAACAGGGGCACCTGCCCCTCCTCCTGTTTATGCTCTCTCGCTCACTCCCCCAAATAAATAAAATCTTAATAAATATACAAATAAAATCCAAACATAATCATGTTTGTTAATTTACGTTAAACAGCTTTATTTATTTATTTTTAAATATTTTGTTTATTTATTCATGAGAGACACAGAGAGAGGCAGAGACACAGGAGAGGGAGGAGAAGCAAGCTCCATGCAAGAAGCCCGATGCGGGACTCGATCCTAGGAATCCAGGATCACGCCTTGAGCCAAAGGCAGACAGACGTTCAACCACTGAGCTACCCAGGTGTCTCAGTTAAACAGCTTTAAAAAAAAAAAAAAGACTTATTTATTTGACAGAGAGAGAAAGAGAGCACACACAAATAGGCAAAGCGGCAGGCAGTGGGAGAGGGAGAAGCAGGCTCCCTGATGAGCAGAGGGCTGGATGCAGAACTCCAGGATTCCGGGATGATGACCTGAGAGAAAGGCAGACACTTAACGAATGAGCCACCGAAGTGCCCCTAAGCACCTTTTTAAAAAAAGTCTTCCAAAGACTTTCTAGATAATGGCATTTAAGTCCTATCAATCCAATCTGCAAAGAAAACTCAAGAAGAAAGAGTAGAAAAATTGGTTAATCTTTCGTTGATTTGTTATATAAACAACACATAGTCTTTCTTCCTAGAGTTTTCCCACTTGGCAAAGTGTTACACAGCCATTCTAAACCTAAGCGTTTGCTTGAAAAGCTGACTAGGGCCATCCAATTAGGTTATAGTCCAAATGAAAGGGACAATTGCAAGCCAAAGCAAAGAAAACCTCTAACATAAAGTATAATTTAATTTCTAAATTTCAATCCTTGTGAAATATTAATTAGTAAATCTAGAAAGTGTTATTACCTTGCACATTCAAAGCATGGCTATGTGAGGTAATACTACATATAATAGTGACACTGGGAAAAACAAGCCTCATTACTTTGTAGTCACTCTTCAAAGCAAACACCATTACCAGTAAACAGTTCTCCTGGCTTAGTTTCCTTGACAACCCACTGAAAACTTACTGCAAAAAAACCAAAACATTCTTTACTTTAGCTACAGGCTTTACTCCTTCCTATCTTAGAAAACACTAAATGGTGTTTCTGGTCAGTAAATTCTGATTCTGAAGCTTGATTTTTAAGTACAGAATTATCTGAAAAGAAATTAAATGAAAAAATTAAATGACAAAATTAAACCTATAAATGACATACTAAGGAAAAAAAAAACAATTTGTTATTTATTCAACATTCATTAAGCATCATTATAAACCAGGAATGGCAGTTGCAGCTTAAAACCTCTGCAATTTTAAGGCAGTTCAAAGTAAGGGACTGGACAACCAGGTATCACACCTTTCATGAAACTGTTATCACCAAGACAGGTGATTATCAGTGCAGAGATGGATAAATGTACCTAGAGAACACACCATATCCAACTCCTGGATTTATGGTACAGGTGGTCCTATAGAGCAGGGAGAGATCAACAGGTAGGGCTGGGGGATAGGTTGTTATCCACATGGACACAAAGGAAAATCCTTATATTGATTAGGGACACAAATATGCAATGAAAGACTAAAGAAATCTATGGGAATGATAAACCTAATGGGGGAAGAGTTACATAAAGGGCTTACTTAAGCTTGGAATAGTAATGTTTTATTTCTTAAGGTTTTAAAAATTGCTTTAAAAATGCTTAATACAAATTTTCCTTTTTCTTTTTTAAAAGATTTTATTTATTTATTCATAAGAGACACACAGAGAGAGAGGCAGAGGGAGAGACGGAGGCAGAGGGAGAAGCAGGCTCCATGCAAGGAGCCCGATGTGGGACTGGATCCTGGATCCTGGGATCACGCCCTGGGCCGAAGGCAGATGCTGAACTGCTGAGCCACCCAGGCGTCCCCAAATTTTCAAAAGAATATAAAAGAGGGTGCCTGGGTGGCTCAGTTAAGCCTCTGGTTCTTGGTTTTGGTTCAGGTCATGATCTCAGGGTCCTGGGATTGAGCCCCACATCAGGCTCCAGGGTCTGCACAGAGTCAGCTTGTCCCTCTCCCTCTGCTCCTCCTCATGCATGCTCTCTATCTCTCCCAAATTAATAAATAAAATCTTAAAATATATATACATAAAAGAAAGCCAAAGCCCCTGCCCCAAAGGAAATGAGTATCTAGTGGAGAGAGGAAGGGACAAAAAAGTAATAATACAGGGTGAGGAATGCTTTGGTTGAGGTAGGCACGGGATACTACAAAGACTGAAAAGAGACACCTAACCCAGGCTTGGGGCAGGAGGAGGGGAAGGCAGTAGAGGGATAAGACGTTTCTTAAAGGGAGTGACTTGAGGTAAATCCAAGCTCAAGAACGACATTTATTCAACAAAAATCAGAAGCTTACTGTGTGCCCATGTGCTTATTAGGACATAAAAGCAAGGTAGATACAATCTCAGTTCTCAAGAAATTTAAAGTCCAGTGGATAAGACAGACAAGAAGTCAGGAACTGTTTCTATTTCAGTAACTGTGGCAGAGATCATAATGTTCATCAGATATTTTATGTGCTTGTTTATGGTATTTGAAGCCCCTCTGCTATTAGGTGGGGCCACCTGACTGTTTCTGACTAAGGAAATGTGAACAGAAGGGACACACACTTCACTTCTGGGCTAAGGCAGGGAGAAACCCACCCAGTCTCTTTTCTCTTCCTCTGTCACAGTGCCCAAGGACATAGTGAGTTCCAGTTGGTGTAGCTGTAAGATGGGGCCTCTGATTGGAAGAGACCCTGTGTAGAGCACAGCCTCTGAAAAGTGACTTGTAACAAGCAATACAACTGTGTTGTGTTAAAACAATGAGATTTGGGGGTTAATCTGTCATTACAGCATAACCTAGTTTATCCTGATTAACAGTGTGAGAGGTCAGTGAAATGTCTAAGGATCTCTTCTGTTGACTGCCTCATACCCAAACCTTAAGCACAGAGCTTGACCCATTATTAGTGTCCAATAAAAGTTTAATGAGCAAATCAAAGAATGGTCCAATGACTGAATGAACAAACAAGTGCTTTAAAAAAGGAGTGCAGAAAGCATATAGAAGGGGTTACTCAGGGAGGCTGAACAAAAGGCAGGGGTCTAATTATCAAGAGTTTGGATTGAAACCTGAAGGCAATGGGTAAATCAAGCAAGTTGTTTAAGCAAAGAAATAACATAACCCAATTTGTTTTTGTTTTTAATTTTAAGAGTTTATTTAAACAAAAACTAAAGCCTTCTGGGCAGCACCAAACTAGAAGTGGCTAGGAGCACTCTTCCAATTTGGGTTTTAGAAAGGTCACTTTGACTTGAGCTGGACGTGGGCAAGCTTGGTAAGCAGAATAGGTTCACACATTTAATTCCGGTTGAGAAAGGAGGAGGACAGAAGTGAGAGTGGGAGGGAAATTACAAGTTCTCAGATAAAGAGAAAGAAGCTTCCATAGGACCAAATGATTGACAGATTATGGGCTAGGTCAATGGTGGAGCTGCCCTCCAAGGAAAATGTGAAAGGTCAGTGGAGGAGCAAACCACAAGGAGGATATCCTCTGAACATATGAATTGAAAATATAATGAGATGTCTAGTGAATATTTCTTTTAAAGATTTATTTATTTATTCATGAGAGAGAGAGAGAGGCAGAGACACAGGCAGGGGGAGAAGCAGGCTCCATGCAGGGAGCCCGATGTGGGACTCGATCCCAGGACCTGGGATCATGACCTGAGCCAAAGGCAGATGCTCAACCACTGAGCCACCCAGGCATCCCTCTAGTGAATATTTTCTAGTGGACAAACATATAAATGTGGGACTGGAGGTAAGAGAGAAGAAGAGATTTGGGGGAAAAAATGGTCTTAGATTCTTTGAGCCAGGATGAGACTAACACAAGAGAGAATTTACATATTTGCAAAGCTCTACCTATTGTTCACCCTTCTTGGTGTCAGAAAAGTTTCTATTCCCATCACCAAGACCACAGTGGGGGTAAATATATTCCACATATCCTAGGTTAAAGTTCTGGAAATGTTTTCCTTTTTTTTTTTTTTTTTTTTTAAAGGGATGCCTTGGTTGCTCAGCGGTTGGGCATCTGCCTTCAGTTAGGGGTGTAATCCTGGAGACAAGGGATTGAGTCCCGCATCGGGCTCCCTGCATGGAGTCTGCTTCTCTCTCTGCCTGTGTCTCTGCCTCTCTGTCTCTCATAAATAAATGAATCTTAAAAAAAAAAAAAAAAAAAAAAGATTATGCTGATAATCTACATCACAGGAAATCCTGATTAACAAGCTATAGATCTTAGATATATTACTAATTTCCAGAAAACTACATTCAGTAATACACCCAACATGATATCATTTCCAACAATACAATGCCCCTGACATTTGACAGCCCCTCAGCACAGCCATTACTGCCAGAGAACTTTGCTGGTATCCTAGATGACACAAGGGCTGCACCCTACCAAATCTGTGATATGCTCTGCAAACTACTTTACAGAGTAGTTTGTAATCATTTCTGTGCTCCTTCTTGTAATAAGACCAAAATAATAGTGAATAATTATCTGCTTGGATTCCAGATAAACAGAAATGTTACTATTTTTTACAGAATGTATTATGTATGTGTGTAAATATTTGAGATTTTTAAAAAGTAGGTTCCACACCCAGTGTGGAGTTCGACACAGGGCTTGAACTCACCACCCTGAGACCAAGATCTGAGCTGAGATGAAAAGTTGGGACACTTAACCGACTGAGCCACCCAGCTGCCCTATAACACAATATTTTCGAGAACAGCTGCTACAAGTTCTTGTGTAGAAGGACCCTATAAAAATATCAAAAAGATGAGTTAAGCTCTCAGCAAGAAGTCAAATAACTTGTTCAAGTTAAATCAATAAGTAATCACAGGGCCAAGTATTAGTAGTATCAGTTCCTAGAGTTTTGAAACCATTTTACCCTCTATTTTTTTCCAACACAGGAGCTCAAAATACTGCTCAAGGGGACATAAACAGTCAGTTTACAAAATGCCTTATAAACATCTCTTTATCTAGCTAATCAGACTGCTTATTTAATGAAAGGAAATTCTCTGTCTAGTACAAAGAAACATCATACTGTGCTGTGAATAGATATTTTGACAGTTTTACCTTGGAAACAAAGAGGTATTTTAAGAATATGAAAAGGTAGTCAGAAACACAAACTCTCCTGCACGGCATTCTTAAGTATTGAGTCCCAGGGTACAGAGCATACTCTGGTCTTCTAAGTGAGAGAGTGGTCTGCACGATCTTCCTCAGTTACTGTTGATGTTAAAATACCAAAGCATTTACACTGCCTGGTAGTCAACGACTTTATTTTAAAAAAGAAGACTAAAGAAACCAATAAGCTTGGCTGTATTGGCAGGTTATATGAAAAAAACAGAGACTAAACATTGTTGGATTACAATGTTTCAATATAACCGGGGTATTTCTGTAAATCTCCCCCACTCCCACAGGCCTTGTCTATGCTGAACGAAAACAGACTAATCCTGGGGGGAAATAAATAATAACAACAGCAGGTAGTATTTATTCAGTGCCAATTTTGTGCCAGGTGCTGGCATTTTACATATTCTATTTTTAATATACTCTTCCTAAATTTCAAACAACCATACAAGCTGGGTATTCTTCAGTACCTGCCATTATAGCAATGAGGAAGCCAAGACTTAGATGATTTGGTGATGTGGCAAAGGGCACAGAAAAAAAAAGGTCAGTGCTGAGCCAGGATTCAAAACACAGTCTACATGTCTGACTCTGACCACCAGGCCACTTAGAGCCTGTTATCCCCATGATATAGCTAGCTAGCCCTGTAAGAAAAACCCTCTGAAAACTGCCATCAGATAAAAGGAAAAGATGAAGAAGGCATCCTGATCTAATCTTGAATTCAAAACAAGGATTTGGGGCAGCCCGGGTGGTGCAGCAGTTTAGTGCCTGTCTTCGGCCCAGGGTGTGATCCTGGAGACCCGGGATCGGGTCCCATGTCAGGCTCCCTGTATGGAACCTGCTTCTCCCTCTGCCTGTGGCTCTGCCCGCCCCCCCTCATTCTCTCTGTGTCTCTCGTGAATAAATAAATAAAATCTAAAAAAAAAAAAAAAAAAAAAAACCCCACAAAACAAGGATTTGGACCAGTTTTATGAGCAGAGACTATTTGCTTGTTTATTATATCTTTTCTGGAGGCCAGAGCTGTTTTCTACATAGAGGAGACCTGTGAATTCCTCTAATTATGCAACTTCTGTACACTTTCTTTTCTAAAAATGTTTATTAATAAATATAAAAAAAAAGGGATCCCTGGGTGGCGCAGCGGTTTAGCGCCTGCCTTTGGCCCAGGGCATGATCCTGGAGACCCGGGATCGAATCCCACATCGGGCTCCCGGTGCATGGAGCCTGCTTCTCCCTCTGCCTGTGTCTCTGCCTCTCTCTCTCTCTCTCTCTCTCTGTGTGACTATCATAAATAAATAAAAATTAAAAAAAAAATAAATATAAAAAATGGCTACTAATTCACAATATGATGCTCTGTAATTTTTCACATGTTTAGATACCACCATAATCCAAGTAATTCATCACTAAAGCATTTATTCTATAAACAACTGTTGTGCTCGCTTCGACAGCACATATACTATATAAACAACTTTGTCCAGTGGCGCCTGGGTGGCTCAGCCGGTTAAGCGTCTGCCTTCAGCTCAGGTCATGATCTCAGGGTCCTGCAATCAAGCTCTGCATCCCCTCAGGCTCCCTGCTCAGCATGGAGTCTGCTTCTCCCTATCTTTCTGCCCTCCCTCTGCCCCGCTCATGCTCTATCAAATAAATAAAACCTTAAAACAAAAACAAAAACAAACTATTGTCCAGTTATCACTTGCTTATAAAGGAAGTGAGGCACGGAGAAAGGGGGGGTGAGTGGGAGGCAGAGATGTATAAAAATATAGAAAGCCTACCTCTGAACAGCCCACTCTCATGCAAGGATTGGCAAACTGTGGCCCATGGACCAAATTCAGCCTACTGATGGTTTTTGTATGGCCCATGACCTATGAATGGTCTTTACCTAAAAATGGTTTTCAAATGTTTGAAAAAGTCTAAAGAAGAGTATTTGGGAACATGTGCATTTATACGAAATTCAAATCACAGTGTCCATAAATAAAGTTTACTGGAGCATAGCCATGCTCATTCATTTACCTACAGTCTATGGCTGCTTTCAGGTTACAAGGGAAAAGCTGAGTAGTCCTGGTAAAAATCAGGTGTGCACAAAGCACAGATATTTTCTATCTGGTCCTTTACAGAAAAATTCTGCCAAGCCTTGATCTAATGAAGGGCCCAATAGCTACAACATCATGTTGATAAGGCTTATGAGAGGAGAGAAGACTCTGAGAGGGTCCCAGAACACTTCTCCAAAAGGAACCTGTGAACTGGGCCAAGAGGACTTTCCTGTGCCCAGGAAGGAGAGGTGCTCCAGAAAGGGGACTGCAACTGCCAAGGCACAGTTGTGGAAACAGTGTGTTATATCCCAGGAATGCTGAGAAATCCGAGTAGTTTGATAATGGTATAGGGTGCATGATGGGAAAGAAAAAGAGAGGAATGGAGGAGACTGATAAATTAGACTGGAACCATATAAAAAACTCCATTTTTGCATTACCAAAGAGTTACAGCAACTGAAGGCAACTGGGAATCCTCCTTGGTTTTTGAAGAGGAAAATGGCAATTTCATTTGTTTGAGAAGCCTACTGAATCTGAAAGGTAATGAGTGATGGGCTATTCGAAACAGAGAGGTCTGGTAATCAGCATCCTTGAAGACGGGGAGCAAGTGGCTAAGTCATATTTAGGGGTGAGCGACGGCAGGGGCTGTTAACTAATCAGAAATATGGGTGCTGTGAAAGGGATGTGGAGGCTAAGGCATTTTACTGGAGTCAACAGGCAGACAGAGATACCCATTTTTCAAGAGACAGAAACACAGGAGGGGAGCAGATGGGAAAAGAAAAAAAATTTGAGGCACTAGGAGAAGTTTCCTGTACTCCATGTGATGAGAACTTCACAACCTCAATTTAAATTTCCATTTGAGGGATGCCCGGGTGGCTCAGTGATTAAGTGTCTGTCTTCGGCTCAGGGCATGATCCTGGAGTCCCGGGATCAAGTCCCACATTGGGCTCCCTGCATGGAGCTTGCTTCTCTCTCTGCCTATGTTTCTGCCTCTCTCTCTATGTCTCTCTCATGAATAAATGAATAAAATCTTTAAAAAAATTAAAAAATTTTTCCATTTGAAAGCATTCACCCCAGAAACAATGACTGCCTCTGTATAGTACAATTGGTGGCACTAAGGAGGAGAAGGCATTTTCTTTAAAGGCATTTCTTTAAAATCTCATGTACAGCTTGAATATTTTAGAACAAGCATTTAAGATTTTTATAATTGGCCAAGAAGAATGCCAAGCATTATTCCCTAGGAAATTTCTGAAAACCAAATAAGAGTGAATGAAATATTTAGAACGTTCAAGTTTCCTGAGGTCATTAAAACAAACAAAGCCACAGCAACAACATTCCTGACATCCATAAGCTGCATTATTTTCCCACACACGATCTTAGAACTGTAGGAATACACTGTAAAATCACTGTTTATCAATAACACTGATTTTGCTGAGCCATACACAAATGATGTCTTCCAAAATGCAGGTTCATAAAAAACGATGCTCCTGCAGATTCAAAGGCAGGTATGTATCTTGTCCCCAGAGTAGCAGGAATGTATCAATCACATTTCAATCTAACTTGAGATGGCAAAGTTTAAAACCATACTTGTATGCTGTCTACTTTATAGAGGAGGGCAGTCAGAGACTTGGCTTATAAATCGGCCTCACACCAATTCGCCACACGACTGAAAAAAAAACAAAACAAAACCCCACAGACTTCAACTTTCTCAGTTTTAAAATGAGGTTGTTCAAATAATCTCAAAATCCTCACCAGCACTGACATTCCATTGTTCTAAATTTACACAGGTGTGTGTGCCTGGAAGAGTGGTTCCTAATTCTTTTTATTTTTTATAATATATTTTTTTTAGTGGTACACACTACACTTGTTAAAATAGTACAAAAGGACATTCCGTGAAAAGTAAGCCTTCTTTCCTACATCTGACCCCAGAGGCACTTCTTATGAAGACTTCTTGAGATATCTTAGCATATATGAGTATAAATAGATACATATTATTTTTTTCTTTGTTACCTCAAATAGTAAGCCATCACATACACTGTCCTTAGTTTTTCACTTTAATCGCAGAAATCATCGTATCATTACATACCAAAGAAACTCCTTTTTTTTTTTTTTTTTTAATTTAGTTATGAGAGACACACAGAAAGAGGCAGAGACATAGGCAGAGGGAGAAGCAGACTCCCCACAGGGAGTCCCAAGACCCCAGGATCATGACCTGAGCCAAAGGCAGCCGCTCAACCACTAAGCCACCTAGGTACCCCTCCTGTTTTTTTTCTCTTAATGGCCATGCGGTAATTTTAAAAACTGCTTTATTTTAGAAAATTCCAAACATACACAAAAGTAGAGGAAAAATATAATGAATCTCCACATATTCATTACCCAGCTTTAGTAATTATTAACATTTTGCCTATCATGTTTTATTTGCCTAAACCCCATTCCCAGAGTAGCTTAAAGCAAATCCCAGACATCGATATATTTCATCACTAAATACTCCAGTTACATTATCACTAACGGATAAGGACTTTTAAAAAATATGATCATGAGGCGCCTGGATGGCTCAGTTGGTTAAACATCCAACTCATGATATCATGGTGGGGAGATCAAGCTCCGCATCATGCACCCTATCTCCTCAGGTCAGCAAAGAGTCTGCTTGAGATTTTCTCCTCTTCCCTGTCCCTTCCCCGACTCTTGCATGTGTGCATTCTGTTCTCTTTCTCTCTCTCAAATAAATCTTTAAAAAAATATATAACCACAATGTCATTATTAAACCTAGCAAATGAGTAATTGCTTATAATCATCTAATAAACAGGCCATATTCAAATTTTTCCAATCGTTTAAAAAATGTTATTTTACAACTGATTTATTTTTTTTAAGATTACTTATTTACTCATAGAGACACACACACACATACACAGAGAGAGAGAGAGAGAGAGAGAGGCAGAGAGAGAGAAGCAGGCACCATGCAGAGAGCCTGACGTGGGACTCGATCCAGGGTCTCCAGGAGCACACCCTAGGCTGCAGGCGGCGCTAAACCGCTGCGCCACTGGGGCTGCCCTCAACTGATTTATTTAGATAAAGATCCCAAAGAAGTCCAATCATTGCATTTGGTTGGTATGACTCATAAGCCTTAGTCTAAAGCAGTTCCCCCTCCTGGCCCATGGTTTTCAAACCATTTATTTGTTGTAGAAAACATTTATCTTGTAGGATTTCCCAACTTCCTTTTTCTAGTGCCTTCCCTCTGTGGTAATATTCAACTTGGTCCTCTCTCTCCCACAGTTCCTGTACTCAGGTGGGAAGATCTTGAAGCCTAATCAAGTTTGTTTCTATTTTGGCAAGAAAACTTCACTGCCAGTGCCACATACTTGCTATAGCACTGCACTGTCAGACAATAAGATTTGACATCAGCTTTAATGATGAGATGAAACTGGTGTCAAGAGCTCCCATGTGATCTATCCATGACAGAGTTCACCGTCAGCCTTTCTTTGACTGGTTGTAGCATCTATTAATGATACCCATTCTATATCCATAACTGCATTAGGGAATACAAATGATAATTTTCTAATTCTATCATCCCTTTTATATTAACTGAAATTTCCACAAAGAAGAAACTTCTTCACTGACTGATTATCCTAACAGAGGAAAGGTAAGATAAATGCTTTTTTCCTCCTCCTAATTCACTAATTTTTAGAAAAATGAGAGTGTCCAAGCTACCTCCAAATATTTTGTTGTTACTCTTGTTACTGTGTTAATACTTCCTATGTTTCAATCGATTGTAGTCATTAGTTTTTTTTTTTTTTAAGATTTTATTTATTTATTCATGACAGACACACAGAGAGGGAGAGGCAGACACAGGGAGAGGGAGAAGCAGGCTCCACGCAGGAAGCCCAGACGCGGGACTCAATCTTGGGTCTCCAGGATCCAGCCCTGGGCTGAAGGCGGCGCTAAACTGCTGAGCCACCAGGGCTGCCCTGTAGTCATTAGTTTTTTGGTTCTCCCACCTTTAACCAGCAAGAGCTAGTTCTAGCTAGTCTAGCAAGAGCTGCTTCAGGTTGGATTCCGTCTTTTTCAACTAGCACTTAATTATAACAATTTTCAAATATACAGTTAAGTTGAAAGAACCATATGGTAGCCACCCACAGGCTTACCACATATATCCTAACAGTAATGTTTTACAAATCTTGTTTATCTCACATATTTTTGACATAAGTCTTTAATCTTGTATAGCTGTCTTGCTTTTTTGTCACGGTCACATCTCAGGGTCATTGTAAGCACTGCCTGCCCCAAATCTGAATTTAGCTGGTTCTTAGTGGGAAATGATATTTAGAGGCCTCAATTTAGGTACTGGCACTGTTGTGTTGTCATTGTTTCTAAAGCCTTTCATTTTCAATGGCAGATAGGAAATATGTATTATTAGAACGGAAACAATAGGGGCACCTGGGTGGCTCAGTCGGTTAAGTGTCTGCCTTTAGCTCAGGTCATAATCCCAGGGTCTTGGGGTCGAGCCGCATGTTGGGCTCCCCACTCAGCGAGGAGTCTACTTCTCTCTCTCTCCCTCTGCCTCTCCCTTGGCTGGTGCTTTCACTCTTTTTCTCTCTCAAATAATAAATACTTTTTACAAAAAAAATGAAAATAGGATAATTGAAGAGAAAAATGAATTATGGGTTATGCTGATATTTCCATTTCAGATTTAGAGTTACTGAGCTTTTGGGGCACCTAGCTGGCTCAGATGATGGAGCATGCAACTCTTGATCAGAGGGTTGAGTTTGAACCCGTGGTGGGTGTAGAGATTACTTAAAATCTTTTAAAAAGTTTACTGAGCTTTTAACTAATTGGATTTTATGCTTACATATATTTTTTATCCTAAAAGATAACATTAATATAATTATCTGAGTTGTCCTGTAATATAATAGTTTCAAATCAATAGCACTATTAGCTATAAAACCACTAACTACAGTTCAAGGTTCTTTGTAGTTCTTCTTAGCTTAAGGATAGATCCTACTAGAGATGTTCAATCAAAACACTGTTTTAAAGTCACATGAAAGATTTACCTTCTGTACAATTATGCCACTAACTTGATACACAAATTCGTTTTTTCATTTATAGGAAATACATTTTGTTGTAACTGAATTATTATTCACACTCACTGGAACTTACAGACTGTCAGGGCACAGCTCAATGAGTCTGACTAATGCATGCACCTGATCCCATATACATTCCTATAAGGATACATGTTTCCATCTTCCCAGAAAGTTCCCTGTGACTCTTTCCTGTCAATGCCCCCAACCCAGAAACAATCGCCATTGTGATTTATACCATCATAGATTAGTTTTGCCTGTTCTGGGTCTTCATATAAATGAAATCATACATATCTCCAACTGGGGACTTTATGATATGGTTGTACCACAATTTATTTAATCACACGTCTTGACGGACATTTTGGGTATTTCCAATTTCTGCTATTAAAACAATGCTACAATAAACAGCCCTATACACAAATCACTTTCCAAATGTGAATATACTGATAGAATTCATAAATTCATTCCCTCATTAAACTAACAGCCATTGAATATCTACTCAGGGCCAATCACTGTCTAAGCACTGTGGAGACAGCAATAAGCATAACAAAAGCCCTGTTCTTTTGGAATGTACAATCTAATGGAAGACGACAGACAATAAACTAAAATAAAGTCAGGTGATCAGAAATACTAATAAGAAGAAAAAGACCAGGGACACCTGGGTGGCTCAGTGGTTTAGTGCCTGCCTTTGGCCCAGGGGGTGATCCTGGAGTCCCAGGATCAAGTCCCATATCAGCCTCCCTCCATGGAGCCTGCTTCTTCCTCTGCCTGTGTCTCTGCATCTCTCCCTGTGTCCCTCATGAATAAATAAATAAAATCTCAGGGATCCCTGGGTGGCGCAGTGGTTTAGCGCCTGCCTTTGGCCCAGGGCACAATCCTGGAGACCCGGGATCGAATCCCACATCGGGCTCCCGGTGCATGGAGCCTGCTTCTCCCTCTGCCTGTGTCTCTGCCTCTGTGTGTGTGTGTGTGTGTGTGTGTGTGTGAGAGACTATCATAAATAAATAAAAATAAAAAATAAAATAAAATAAAATCTCAAAAAAAAAAAAAAAAGACCAAAAAAGGAAGTAGAAATTAACAGAGTACTCTTTTAGACAGAGAGGTCAGGGAAAGTCTCTCCTAAAAGGGGATGTTTGAGCGCAGATCTGACTGAAGTGAAGAAAACAAGCCTTTGGCTCTCTAGGGAAAGGTACCCTCAGAAACAAAGTTCCTGCCCTGAGGCCGCAAGGTCTAGGTAAGAAAGCCAGCATGGCTAGAGCAGAATAAGTAAGGAAAAAAGTAGGAGGAGGGGAACAGGTCATAGAGGGAATCACAAGTTAAGGAGGTAAGGACTTGGGATCGTATCCCAAGTGAAGAAGAATGCCCCTGAGGGGTTCTAAGCAAACATCTGGAACAGTTACTGGAGAATAGATTGCAAGGTTGAACAAGGGTGGGATAAAACAGGAGGATCTATGCTAGTCCAAGGAGAGAAGTGAAGATGGTTTCAGACTAAAGGGATAACAGGGAGAAAGAAGTGGTAACATTCTGACTCTTCTTCTAAAGGTAGAGCCAAGAGAAGTCTTGATATGGGCTATGAGAAAAAGAAGGAAGTCAAAGATGACTTCAGTTCCTGGACCTGAGCCAATGGACAAAATGGGAAAACAATGGGAGGAGCAGGTCTGGCAGGTAATACCGGGAGTTCAGCTTTGCGCATGTTGAGTCTGAGCTGCCTATCAAACACACAGATGGAGCTGCTGAGAAGGCAGTTGGAGAGATGAATCTGCTGTTCAACAAAGAGGTCAGAGACAGAGATTAACATCTAGCAGTGTGCAGAATTTGGGGCTGGACGAGATTATTTAGAGAGAAAATCTGGAGCACTCCTAGCTTCTGCCCTGGGGCTCTTCAATGTTTTGCAGGATTCAACAAAGGAGTCCAAGAAGGAACAAATAGTGAGTGCGAAAGAAAATCAAGCAAAAAGGCATGCAAGAAACCAAGAAAAGTGTTTGAAAGAGGAAGGAACGACCAACTGAGTTAAACACCACTAAGAGGTCAAGAAAGATGAAGACTAATAAGAATGGAGCATTTGATTTGATAACATAGAGGTCATTTGGATCAAGATAAAGGTATTTTCTTTATACAATCTAAGAACTGCTATAAAGATAAGACACATTTGTAATTTTAATAAATGCTGATACTTTGCCTCCCACAGAGGTTTTACAGGTTTATACATGCCTGCCAGTAGTGTATGAGGCTCACTGTTCCCTCACGTTCTTATCACATGTGGTATTATCCTATTTTTTGACACTGGCCGATCTCACAGGTAAAACATGGCCATCTCCTTTTAGTTTCAATTTGCATTTCTCTTATTACAAGAGAGGTGTTGCATCTTTCACATATTTGAGAGTCACTTGTATTTCCTTTGCATACCCTCTGCCAATTTTTCTATTGGGTTATTGGTTTTTTCCTCATTGATTTGGAGAAGCTCTTCACATAATATTAAGTAAATTAGCCTGGTGATTGTCAATTTGACTTTATGGTGATTTTGCCATGTAGAAGCTTTCTATTTTTCTGTAATTGTATATATATATATATATTTTTTTTTTTTGCCAGTCAGATGTGTTCCCCCTCCCAGCTTTAATGAGGTATTGTTTGTTTACTATTTATTAAAAAATAAAATTATAAATTTACAGGGTGTGACATAATGACTTGATACTCATAATATGCTGTAAAAGGATTACTGCAATAAAGTTAGTTAATACATCCATTACTTCATATAGTCACCATTTTGTGTGCCTGGTGAGAATATCCAACAATTTTTTTTTTTTTTTTAAGAATATCCAATTTCAAGTATGCAACACTGTATTTACTAACTACAGTCACCACTGTATACATTTGCTCTCCAGAACTACATTTTATAACTTCAAGTTCGGGTACCTGGCTGGCTCAGTCAGTAGGGCATGGGGCTCTTGCTCTCTGGGTTTGTGAATTTTGAGCCCCAAGTTGGGGATAAAAGTTACTTAAAAAAACAAAAAACAAAAAACAAAAACAACTTGAAGTTTATACCCTTAGATCAACATCTCCTCATTTTCCCCATCCCCCAGACTCTGGTAACCACCATTCTACCCTGTTTCTGAGTTCAACTCTTTTAGATTCTACGTATAAGTGAGATCGTTAGAGCATTTGTCTTCCTATGTTGGACTTACTTCACTTAGCGTTATGCCCTCAAGATTTACCCATAGTTGTTACAAATGGTAGGATTTTGGGCAGCCCAGGTGGCTCAGCAGTTTAGCACCACCTTCAGCCCTAGGGCCTGGCCTGATCCTGAAGACCCGGGATCAAGTCCCACGTCAGGCTCCCTGCATGGAGCCTGGTTCTCCCTCTGCCTGTGTCTCTCTGTTTGTGTCTCTCATTAATAAATAAATAAAATCTTAAAAAGGTAGGATTTCCTTCTTTTTTTAGCTGAATAATATCTGTGTGTGAGTGCAGATGCACCACATTTTCCTTATGCATTCATCCATCAACAGACACTAAGGTTGTTTCCATGTCTTGACTACTGTGAATTAATGCCACAAGGAACAAAGGGGTGCAGTTATCTGAGATACTCACTTCATTTCCTTCAGAGGCACTCAGAAATAGGACTGCTGGATCATAGGGTAGTTCAATTTTTGGAGGAACCTCCAAACTGGTCTCCATAATGGCTGTACCAATTTACATTCTCTTTGGTAAGAGCGTTTAATAGTATGTTAGTTTAGTTAGTATGTTGGTTGATAGTTTAACAGTATGTCATTGTGGGGGGTTTTGCATTTCTTTGATTACTAATGAGGCTGAGTACTTTAAAAAATGTTCTCAGGCCATCTGGGTTTCCACTTTTATCACGGGCTTGATCAAGTTTAGGGTCCATTTTTCTACTGTGTTCTTTTCTGGTTGGTAGGAGTTCTTTACAGATTTTGTTATACATTCAAATATTTTCTCCCATTCTTGAGGACTCTCTTCATTCTTTCGTATCTTTTGATGAACACAAGTTACTAACTTTGATGAATACACTTTTTTTCCCCTTTATGGTTAGTATTTTCTGTTTCTTGGCTAAGAAATCCGCCCCTTCCTTGAGATCATAAAGCTCTTCTACATCAGGGGTTGGCAAACTTTTTCAATAAAAGGCCAGGTAGTAAATATTTTCAGCTCTGTGGGCTGTATATTCTTTCTTTTCTTTTTTTTTTTTTTTTTTTTTTTTTTTTGTGGGCTGTATATTCTGTTGCAACTATCAGCTCTACCATTGCAGCACAGACGCTGTGAGAGACAATACATAAATGAATGTGGCTATGATTCTTGAAAACTTTATTTACAGTGGTGCCTAGGTGGCTCAGTCAAACATCCAACTTTCGATTTTGGCTCAGGTCATGATCTCAGAGCCATGGAACTGAGTTCCATGCTGGGCTCACAAATGGGGCAGGGAGCCTGCTTAAGATCCTCTCCCTCCCAGACGAAATCAGAGAGGGAGACAAACCGTAAGAGACCCTTAACTCTAGGAAAATGGAGGGCTGTTGGCTAAAACAGGGCTAAACCGCTGAGCCACCTGGGCTGCCCTTGATGCTCTTTTAAATGATATTCTTAAAATTTCAATTTCTGTTAACTGCTAGTATACACAAAATACTGATTTCTGCATACTGATCTTATCCTTTTTCCACACTAAAATCACTTACTAGTTCTGGTAACTGGGACGCCTGGGTGGCTCAGCGACTGAGCATCTGCCTTCAGCTCAGGGCGTGATCCCAGAGTCCTGGGATCAAGTCCCACATTAGGCTCCCTGCAAAGAGCCTGCTTCTCCCTCTGCCTATGTCTCCGCCTCTCTCTCTCTCTCTAGGTCTCTCATGAATAAATAAAATCTTCAAAAAAAAAAATAGTTCTGGTAACTTTTTGATAGATTCCTTAGGATTTTCTACATAGATGATCAAGTAAGCTGCAAAAAAAAAGACAGTTTTACTTCTTCCTCTCATATCATTCATTCATTCATTTTTGCCTTACTGTACTAGACAGGACTTTCAGAACAGTGATTAACAGAAGTGGTAAGAACAGACATCCTTGTCTGGTTCACCATCTTAAGGAGAATGTATGTATTTTTTTCAATACTAAAGTATACAGCGCCTGGGCAGCTCAGTTGGTTGTGTCTGACTCTTGATTTTGGCTTAAGTTGTGATCTCACGGTCATGAGACTGAGTCCCAAGTTAGGCTCCGTGCTCAGGGCAGTCTGCTTGGGATTCTCTCCTTCCCTCTCTACCTCTCTCCACCTCTGCTCCTCCCCTGGCTCATATTCTTAAAAATAAATAAAATATTAAATATATAGATATAGTAAAGCATAATGGTAGTTGTTTTGAGTAGCTATTATCATGTTGAGGAAGTTCCTACCTTTTCCTAGTTTGCTGAGGCTTTTTATCATAAATGGATATTGAATTTTGTCTAAGACTTTTTCTAAATCTGCTGATATTGATATGGTTTTTCTTTTTTTTAGTCTGTTAATGTAGTGGATTTCACTGATTGATTTTTCTTTTCTTTTTTTTAGATTTTATTTATTTATTAATGAGAGACAGAGACAGAGAGACAGAGACAGAGAGAGAGAGACAGAGACAGAGACAGAGACAGAGAGAGAGAGAGGCAGAGGCAGAGGGAGAAGCAGGCTCCACGCAGGGAACCCGACGTGGGACTTGATCCCGGGACTCCAGGATCACGCCCCAGGCTGAAGGCAGATGCTCAACCGCTGAGCCACCCAGGCATTCCCACTGATTGATTTTTCAAATGTTAAATCAGCCTTGCATTTCTGGAATTCATGTGGTTAGATTGTCATCATCTATTACTCTTTTTGTATATTGGTGGACTCAAGTTGCTAAGATGTAGTTAAATAAATACAAATGGGACTCAGGAGTTAACTTGAAGAGACTCCTACTAGTCAAAAATCAATATGATGAACTCATGGATTGAACCATAGGTGATGTACTCATTAATTTGGGGAATAATGCTACACTAAGGGGAAAACCTACCTTTCCTGTATGAACTTTTTACTGTATGATTATGATATTGTGGATGGGGTTCTAAAAGAGTTCTATTTCAGAAGTATTTACTAGGGGCACCTGGGTGGCTCAGTGGTTGAGTGTCTGCCTTTGGCTCAGGTCATGATCCCGGGGTCCTGCAGGGAGCCTGCTTCTTCCTCTGCCTCTCTCTGTGTGTCTCTCATGAATAAATAAAATCTTAAAAAAAAAGTACCTACTAAAAATTTATGGACAAAATTATATGATGTTTAAGATTTGATCAGATAACAGAGGAGGAGAGAAGTGGTTAGGAATACACATGAAGCAAAACCAGCTATGAGTTGCTAACAGCTGAAACTGACAGAGAGATACGTATGGGTTCATTATACTATCTAGTGTACATTTGTACAGATTTGAAATTTTCTTTTTTTTTAGAAGATTTATTTTTGAGAGAGAGTGAACACACATACATGAGCACACATGGGTGGGCACATGAGAGGCAGAGAAAAAGAGGGAGAAGGAGAGAAGCAGATACCCCACTGAATTCAGAGCCCCACTCAGGGCTGGATCTCACTACCCTGAAATTAGGGGAAATTAAGAGTCAAGATTTGAAATTTTCAGTAACATTCTTTTAATGTCTTGGTTATTCTTAGCCATGTACTTCCATATATATTTGGGAATTAAATGGCATAATTAGAAGGTCCTGCTCCAGTCCAAGACTGTAACAAAACGACCTTATGTCTTCTTACAGAAATTTATGGTTTTAGTTTCTTATTTATATTTCCTATTTACAATGGAAGCTATTCCGCTATAAACATAAAAATCCAACTTTATATTTTTTAGATGACTCGCCAATTTATTTCTGGACTACCTATTCTGTTGCATTGATTCATTTGCCTACTCCTGATCCAATTTCCAAGCATTCTATATTACGTAACATAGCTTTGCAACATGGTTTAATTGGACTAGATATCACCACTACCACCCTTCATTCTTCTGTTTCCAAATTTTACTGGCTATTCTTCCATGTTTATTTATCGATTTGACCCTCAGAAATTGCTTGAGCTGTTTAAATAAGACATTTCTAATTTCTACAAGAAACAAGTTTAATTTGTAGATTAACTTAGCAAGAACTGACATCTTGTGATGCTGAACCTTCCTACCTAGGAAAACGGTACATTTTTCCATCCTCTCAGTGACATTTTAGAAGTTTTCTTTGCACACATCTTACCTATTTCTTCAGTTTATTATTTTTTGTCACTGTTATAATGGGCTCCTAACTATTCTGCTGCTTATTATTTCAAAGAAATCACACCAAAATTTTCCAGATTACTATTAAAATAATATTAAATCCACACATAAGCACATCAAATGATTAAAAGGAAATTATTAAAAAAAAAAATAAAAGGAAATTATTTTTAGTAAAAAAAGCAATTTTTAACTTTATACCAATGTATTATTTTTTTTTTTTTTTTTTTTACACCAATGTATTATAAACCTAATGGTTTACACCATGGCTACAGCCTGCCCAGTTATAGCCACGAGCAGATGTACCGGAAAGCCACACTTTATGGTAGTGTCAGATGAGCAGTAAGTAGGGGGCAGGCAGGTCACAAATAACTATTCTTTTGCAACTCTGACCGCATATGTGTGAACTCCAGCTTATCATTCTTATGAAAATGAAAACACAAAAGAGGTCAAACATATAAGGTGCTCCAAGAATAAACCAAATATTTAACTATATACGAGAAAATTAAGATGAAAAGATTTTATGTCATTTCAAATACTATTATTTCACAAATTTCTGTTTCTAACATAATCAAGCTGTTGAACTATTTTATTCTACCACAAATTATACTTCATTTACTCTATTTAGGAAGATGGAGAGTGTCACTAGAAATCAGAAAAAAATGGGTAGCAACTGCTTTAAAATTGTGCTATCCCTGTCAAATAAATAAAACCTTTAAAAAGTTAATATAAATGAATCTTCTATAATCAAACATCTATTATAGGAATCATAAGAAACTGCTAAGACTGGTTGACTGCAAGGAAGGAAACTGGGTAACTGGGAGGACAAGTATGGGAAGGGGAATTTTCACTGAATCCCAACTGTACCTTTTGAATTTTATTTTTTTAAAGATTTTGTTTATTTGAGGGGAGAAAGAGAGAGAGAGAGAGAGAGAGAGAGAATGCATGTGCGTGTACAAGCAGGGGAAGGGGCAGAGGGAGAAGCAGATTCTCAGGCTGAGCAGGGACCTGGATGTAAGGCTCCACCCCAGGACCCTGGGATCATGACCTGAGCTGAAGGCAGACACTTAACCAACTGAGCCACCCAGGCACCCTGCACCTTTTGAATTTTAAATCATATAAAAAGAGACGCCTGGGTGGTTCAGTGGTTGAGCGTCTGCCTTTTGCTTGGGGCACGATCCTGGAGTCCCAGGATCGAGTCCCACATCGGGCTCCCTGCATGGAGCCTGCTTCTCCTTCTGCCTATGTCTCTGCCTCTCTCTGTGTCTGTCATGAATAAATAAATAAATAAATGAAATCTTAAAAAAAAAAAATAAACCAAACACATTCAAAGATACTGCCACTATAACATTCAAATTCCCTATACATGAGAATTACTCTATAAATACATCTTAAAATGTAATGTCAGGAAAAGTCTATTTCTAGACTAATTTATATTTGTTCTTTGTCAGTCTCTAAAAAGCCATTAGTCCTATCACATTTTCCTTTCTTTTTAGCTAACCCATAAGGGATCTAGATTTAGTGGATGACTGCCCATTCTGGGAATATCTCTTCTATTGATCTTTTTAAATTTTTTACCTGTTCTGTTTCATATATTTTTTAAAAGATTTATTTATTTGTTTGTTTGAGAGAGAACGAGACAGAGAGAAGGAACACACGTGCGAGCAAGGGGAGGGGCCAAAGAAAGGGGAGAAAGAAAATCTCAAGTGGACTCCACAAAGAGCACGGAGCCCAATGCAGGGCTTGATCCCATAACCCCAAGGTCATGACCTGAGCCAAAATCAAGAGCTGGATGCTTAACTGACTGAGGCACTCAGGAGCCCCTGTTTCATATATTTTTAATGCAAACTCTCATAAATTATTTTCTTAAAATAAAGAAACCCAAAATTATATTCTTGACATTCCTTTATTCAGCCATTAGGAGACCAAACTAAAAATTACTCTGTCCTACCCTGAGAAAAGCATTATTCCTGAACAATTAATTTGGCCACATTTTTGTAATTCCTCTAAAACTTTTACTTTAACAATGTGATCCTAAATTTGTCTCTCAATTGTACTTCAAAGCATCTGGAGAATGAAATATCCTCACAACACCCACCTGATGAAGTATGTAGAAAACAAAGCCTTTTTATCCATGAAATCATAATGAATTATAAGTTGCCATTTAATAACAGAACATTCTATAAGAAAAACATTTAAGAGAATACTTTTTAAAACTAGTTTTTTTGGGGCACCTGGGTGGCTCTGTCTGTTAGGCATCTGCCTTCGGCTTGGGTCATCTCAGGATCCTGGGATCAAGCCCTACATCGGGCTCCCTGTTCAATGAGGAGTCTGCTTCTCCCTCTCCGTCTGCCACTCCCCCTGCTTGTGCTTTCTCACTGTCAAATAAATAAAATCTTAAAAAAAAAAAAAAGGATGAATAGTTGCTAAAGGTTGGGGGCAGGGAAGAATGAAACGGAAAGAGAACAGAGGATTGAGTCTGCTTCTCCCTCTCCCTCTGCCACTCCCCCTGCTTGTGCTTTCTCACTGTCAAATAAATAAAATCTTAAAAAAAAAGGATGAATAGTTGCTAAAGGTTGGGGGCAGGGAAGGATGAAACAGAGAACAGAGGATTTTTAGGGCAGTAAAACTATTCTGTATGACACTCCAATGGTGATATATGTTATTATACATATATCAAAATCCACAGAATATACAACACCAAGAGCGAACACTCATATAAAGTATGGATTTGGGGTGATAATGATGTGGCAAGGTAGGATCAGTGCCTTGTACCACTGTACCACTGTACCATTGAGTGGTACCAATGTACCACTCTGGTGGGGGATGCTGACAATGGGGTAGGTTTTAAGTGTGTGGGTGCAGAGGGCATACAGGCACTTTCTGTACTTATCACTCGATTTTGTTGTGAACCTAAAACTGCTCTGGTAAACAAAGTCTATTTAAAAAAGCTTTCAAATATTTTTTAAAGGTACTAGTATATTTTAAAACACAATTGCTGGACTACTTTAAAGGAACGGTAAAGGTTCAATCTAAGCTTACAGAATTATTAGTATAGCAATTTAAAATGTCTTAAATATATTCATATTTATTTATTTGCTGTGCTTTTAATATAATCTAACTTAATTCTCATAATAATCCTAGGAATTAAGATGTTGTTAGTGGATGCACTTCTATTTTAGCACTTCTATTTTACACTTGAAGAAACTGGTTTAAGAAGAGTAACTCAGACCTGAACTACAGACCTGACTCTAACACCATGTTCTTTCCACCACATGGACTCTGGCTGAATGCTATTGCACTACCCACCATGAGCTAACACTCATAATGAGAATCCTGGGAGTCTGTGTCTGTAGAAAGAGCAAATTACACTTGGAACTTTGGTTCCATAGCACATGGTCTCAATTTGCAAAACATCCTCAGTATATCATAATGATTAATCACGATACTCAAAAAATACCAGTACAAGTGTCCTCTTGCTCTCCACTTTTCTGAGTAACCAAAAGCTGACATGTTCATAGCTGGTTTATGAGCTATGCGGCTGCATTACATGTTAACAGCCAGACCAAGACTCATTCTGTTCTAAGCCAGTGGAGCCTGGGAGTCCTCCAGATCCACAGACTCACCTTAACAAGGATAAAGGGTTATCTGGGTTCCTTTGCAAGCTAACAAGTACTGACATTTCATCACTTCCACTAGAGGAAGGGAGCTACCGAAGACAGATCAGCCAAAATTGCAAATAACCAGAAAAAGGAAAACACAAAGAGCAGACTGAACTCCTTATCCACCCTCAGCCCCAAAAAATAACTCAGTTTTTATCCTTGCCCATTAAGAGGAGTGAGGGAAGCAGGCTTGTCATTTAAGGGTAAGAAGCAAACTCAGCAGTCGTGGGAGATTAGGGAGTCTTGGCAGTGGGAAAAGATGGCCCAAAATAGATGTATTAAACATGGCAAGGTGAGAGTTCTGATCAGCACATATTTTTAGTAATTGCACATTTACAACATTCACATGTCCAGTTCAAAATTAGTTTAGCTAGCAGTCTTCTAAAATGCCAGAAAAATTATTCCTACCCCCACAATCATCTTCACAATGGAAATAACTACAAGACCAAAGCCCAGCACTGGGGCACCTGGGTGGCTCAATTTGGTTAAGTGACTTGCCTTTGGCTTTGATCATGATCCCAGGATCCTGGGACAGAGCTCTGCATTGGGCTCCCTACTCATGGGGAGTCTGCTTCTCCCTCTCCCGCTCTGCCATTCCCCCAGCTTGTGCTCTCTCTCAAAAAAAATAAATAAAATCTTAAAAACAAAACAAAACAGAAACACAACACTGATTCTGCCATTGCCCTGTGACCTTGTAAAGCCACCCTGACAGGTACAGCATTCACTCCCACCATTCCTCTTCACTTACCCTACACCCCTGCCTCCAGTCCAACGGAACTTACTCTATGCTCCACATCTGATTTGTGGGTGGGCATGATGGGGGGCAGCCAAAGGAAAGCAGGAAGGAAAGGAAAAGAAATGTGGCAGAGACTTCTAGGTGTCAGCCACCTAGAACAGGCATCTGTTCCTGGCTTCATCCTCGGGAGGCTGAACAAGGAAGCTATTTGCTAACTAACCAGATTGAGTCAAGCTCTCAAGTAAGACCCGACTTGACCATACATTGTCTTAGGTCACACATTTCTCAGCTGGTATTTTCTGTCGCTGTCAAATTATTATATCACAATGGCTGTTTTTATCTACCTCTGCTGGACATCAAGAAACAACAGACATATTTTAGAAGATTTTAAAAAGTCAGAAAAGAAGACTGACATAGGAAACAGAAACAGTTTGTAAGTTGCCCTTACTGTCATTGCAAATACAACTCTATTTAAATGCTCTCATTTAAAAAGCTCAGTCTCTGTTCTTTAGCACTGAAAAAACTCCTGTGTTATTTCCAATAGCAGCTCAACCTGTGCATCTCTTCTATAGAAGCTTAAAACAAAAACAAAAACAAGTATTTGTTTGAATAGGGAAGGAAATCAACAAAAAGGCAATCTACTGAGGAGATATTGATATGTCCAATAAGGGGTTAATATTCAAAATATATAAAGAATTTATAGAATTCAACACCAAATAATCCAAGGAAAAAATGGGCAGAGGGCTTGAAGAGACATTTTTCCAAAGTATATCCAGATGGCCAACAGACACATGAAAAGATACTCAACATCACCCAACATCAGGAAAATGCAAATCAAAACCACAAAGAGATTAGCACCTCACACCTGTCAGAAAGGCTAAAATAAATAACACAGGAAACAAGTGTTGGCAAGGATGTGGAGAAAAAGGAACCCGTGTGCACTGTTGGTGGGAATGTAAGCTGGTACAGCCACTATGGAAAAAGAGTATGGAGGCTCCTAAAAAATTAAAAATAGAATTATCATATGATCCAGAATTTCCACTACCAGGTATTTACCGAAAGAAAATGAAAACATTAATTTGAAAAGGTATCTGCACCCCTATGTTTAGTGTGGCATTATGAATGGATAAAGAAGACCTGGTGTGTGTGTTATGTATACACACGATGGATGTTACTCAGCCATAAAAATGAATGAAATCTTGCCATTTACAACATGGATGGATCTAGAGGGTATAATACCAAGAGGAGTAAGTCAGAGAAAGACAAATACTATATGATTTCATTCGCATATGGAATTTAACAATCAATACAAATGAACAAAGGAAAAAAGACAAAAGAACAGACTCTGAAATACAGAGAACTGATGGTTACCAGGGGGGGGCGGTGGGTGGATAAAATACACAAAGGAAATTAAGAGTACACCTATTATGATGAGCACTGAGTAATGTAGAGAATTGTTGAATCAATATACTGCACACCTGAAACTAATGTAACACTATATAAATTACACTTGAATATAAAAATTGTTAAATAATAAAAAATCAGTACATTGTATTTTAAAATACTTGTGTTTTTACTAATAATTTTTTTTTAAGATTAGGCAGAGACACAGGCAGAGGGAGAAGGGCTCCATGCAGGGAGCCCGATGTGGGACTTGATCCCTGGACTCCAGGATCATGCCCTGGGCCAAAGGCAGGCGCTGAACCACTGGGCCACCCAGGGACCCCCAATTTATTATTTTTTTTTAAAGATTTTATTTACTTATTCATGAGAGACACAGAGAGAGAGGCAGAGACATAGGCAGAAGGAGAAGCAGGCTCCCTGCAGGGAGCCCAACGTGGGACTCGATCCTGGGACTCCAGGATCACGCCCTGGGCCTAAGGCAGACTCTCAACTGCTGAGCCACTCAGGCGTCCCTGTTTTTACTAATAATTTCTAAATGAACTGCTAAGGACAGTTTCTAAATAACAGAAATCATTATATAAATTCTATCCATCCTTTAAGATTCAACACAAGTGTCACAACCAATAATAGTGTCACAAGTGTCACAACCAACATTCATTTGAATACAGAAGACAGAAGGAGCACTAGCATAAAAATGTAACTTTCTAAGGCAGATAAGTCTGCAACATTCTTTCACAACAATTTCTTATCAGATGTGCAAGTTGCACTCAATTGATCAAAATCATTATATATAACTGGGCTAGGTTCTCACACTTCAGAAGCTAACAGCAAAAGAAGACAGAATGATAAATAGTCCATCTGGACTTTTTCTTAGTGGGAATTAAGGGTTATTCATACTTTCATGTTACTGAAAGATACTTGCAAAAGGCATCCTGAAATCTCTTTTCTCTCATCATTTAGAAATAAAATTATTGGGCAGCCCCGGTGGCTCAGCGATTTAGCGCTGTGTTCGGCCCAGAGCATGATCCTGGAGTCCCGGGATCGAGTCCCACATTGGGCTCCCTGCATGGAGCCTGCTTCTCCCCCTGCCTGTGTCTCTGCCTCTCTCCCTGTCTCTCATTTATAAATATAATCTTAAAAAAAAAAAAAAGAAATAAAATTATTCTAAAAATATAAAATAAACCAGTAGCTTTTGAAAAATCAAAGGTAAAAACTCCAGACATCACATCATATAAGCAACTTTTGTCTATTTTGTAAACCATAATGCACAATTACATCTCAATGTACATTTCAATATGCATTAGGTACCAAATAATTTATTTGTTGAGAAATCACACTATTCATAATGATTAAACTAAACAATGTGAATTATCTAGCAAATGAAGACCGAAATATATTTATATATTAGCATTCATTTATTCATTCAAAAACTATCTCTTGAGAATGTGCACACATTGGGCTCTTGTCTAGGCACAAGAGCTACACTGATGAACCCAACAGGAGACTGCAGCTCTGGAGTCACTGTTAAGGCAGGGAGTCACAAAACACGTAAACAAGGTGATTTCAGTGATAAGCGTCATGAAGAAAAAGAGCATGATGTGACAGTGTGTGACTTGGAGAGGTACATGAAAGAGACCCAGGCAAGACCTCTCAGAAAAACCAAGAGACTGATATAAAGAGATTCATCTTTTACTTAAAATTATTTATTCATCACATCCCACCTCAGCATGGTGAAAAGATTTTTAAAAATTCCTACAAAAAAAACAAAAACAGGGATCCCTGGGTGGCGCAGCGGTTTGGCGCCTGCCTTTGGCCCGGGGCGCGATCCTGGAAACCCGGGATCGAATCCCACGTCGGGCTCCCGGTGCATGGAGCCTGCTTCTCCCTCTGCCTGTGTCTCTGCCTCTCTGTCTCTCTCTGTGTGACTATCATGAATAAATAAATAAAATCTTAAAAAAAAAAAAAAAAAAAAAAAACAAAAACAAAAAAAGAATTCCTACAGAGGTTTACAGCTAGCCATGACTTGAACAGGTGTCCAAATGGTCTTCTCAGGAACCTCACAGAGTTACTGAGCAGCTAGCTGGTGCAACTCCAAAGTGGGGAGACTAACCCCATCCTCTTCTTGGAAAGACTAACACAGGCACCTGTGTTAAAATACATACTATTCAGAATCTTGGAGACAAAAAAAAAAAAAAAGATTCTTGGAGACAAATCTGAGATTCCCTAGAGGCAGTTTATCATAAATTAATTACCTGCATAAGGGCCTGAAACATATTATTTAGAAAGTGTTACATTTTTTGGTCTGGTTTATTTTTAAGAATTGGCGACTCCTGAAAAAAATAGTGCAAATATTACTCAAAATCCAAGTAGAAAAAAAAAATCCAAGTGGATTATTTATGGACTATTTCTAATAGTTTGTATCTGCCCTGGTAGATAAAGTTGGTTTTGCTGCCTTCTTAGCACCAATCCACAAAGCATTTCCAGGATGTCCTTTGAACCCAAATATGACCATATCCTTTGCTCCAGAGAACTATTAAAAGAGCACCTGGGTGGCTCAGATGGTTAAGCATCTGCCTTCGGCTCAGGTCTCCTGGGATGAAGCTCCACACTGGGTTCCCTGCTCAGGAGTGAGCTTGCCTCTCCCTCTCCTTCTGCCTCTGCCTCTCCCCCTGCTTGTGCTTGCTCTATAAATGAATGAATGAATGAATGAATGAATTACACTTTAAAAAATTTTATTTATCCAATTGAGAGAGAGAGAGAGAGAGCACACATGCTCTCGAGTATAAGCAGGGGGAGGGGCAGAGGCAGAGGCAGAAGCAGGTTCACCACCAAGCTGGGAGCCCGACATGGGGCCAGATTCCAGGACCCGGGGATCATGACGTGGGCCAAAGGCAGGCGCTGAACCATCTGAGCCACTCAGGTGCCCAATAAATAAAATCTTACAAAAAAAAAAAAAAAAAGAGTGCACAGCTCAAATTCATCTTAGCTCTTTGGCCTCAGTATGAAAGGTCAAACTGCCATGTCATCTGGAGAAAGAGCATTGGAGGTTTGAGGAGGGGATAAGATGGCAAAACTAGGTGCCTGCTTTCTTCCTGTACTTGGTCTTCACACTGCAGTGCCACCAACCATCCTTTAAGTTCAGGATCTTTCATCCATCCCAAGTTCAAGTCAGCAACCAAGGGGTTACCAGGGCCACCTTCTCCCTCTCCTTTATCCCTTATATCCAACCTCCTACCAAATCCAAATCCAGAGGATCTTCCCATTGACATTTTTGAAATCTGTCCACTCTTCTCAGCTCCACAACAGCTAATTTGATTCAAGGTATTTACATGACAGGACCACTACAGTAAACTGTCTACCTGTCTACCAGTCTGCCTGTGCTCTTCCCCCTCTAATTTCTTCCCACCCCACAGCCTGAATTATCTTTCAAAACAAAAATCTGGTCCAGTTTTTGACTCACTCCTGCTTTTATTAAAACTCTTCAAATGTGGGGATCCCTGGATGGCTCAGTGGTTTGCCACCTGCCTTCAGCCTGGGGCGTAATCCGGGAGTCCTGGGATCAAGTCCAGCATCGGGCTCTCTGCATGGAGTCTGCTTCTCCCTCTGCTGTGTCTCTGCTTCTCTCTCTCTCTGTATACCTCTCATGGATAAATAAATAAAATATTTAAAACAAAACAAAACAAAAAAAACCTCTTCTAATGCCTCCCATTACTTTAAGAATCACAACTTTTATCAGGTGAAAATATAAATTAAACAAGATTGGTCAAGTACTGATTAAAGCTAGATAACTACACTAAGTAGTGTATATTTGTCACTCTTCTGTGTATGTTCATAATTTTCCACAGTAAAAAAGTTAAAAAGTAAATATCCACCAAGAAGCAAATAAACAAAGACCCAATGCCAAAGACCAAGGCTAACAAGGACCTCTACGGTCTGGCCCCACTGACTTCACTTCATGCTTGTACTCTGCACCTCTGTACCATTGGCCTACTTTCAATTCTTTAAACACTCCACTCCCTCTTGATACAGTGTTTGCACAGTTGTTCCCTCAATCTGAAATGCCCTGCCCAATGCCTAGTTAACTCTTACTCATTCTTTAGAGATCAGGGCAGCCCTCCCTAGTTAACTCTTACTCATTCTTTAGAGATCAGGGCAGCCTGCCCACCATGTCCATATCAAGGTTTTCTGTCAAATGGGTTCACTTGACTAATGATGTTCTTTTCCTAGACAATGCCACTTCAGTTTGTGATCAAACGTTTCTGAGTGTGATTAACTCTAAAGTTCAAAGAGCAGAGTCCATATTTTTGCTTATCGTTGAATACCAAGCATCTAGTACAGGACTTGGCAGACAGAACAGCCAATGCTTTAACGGTAGTTGGTGAATGATCTATTTTACCACCTAAGACTATCAAGGGAACTGCTTTCAAACTTCCTATAACAAAACACATTCTAAAGTTTTTAAAAATCATTTGCTATTTTGGTCTCAGTTTCCCTCAAGTGGCAACAGAGAAATCACTCTGATTTATTCCCTTTGCAGAGTCTTTCCTTTGAGATATTGGAGTCCTTAACATTCCTGTGATGGAAGTATCATGATTACCCACCAAAAATAACCACATAAATCAACAGCCTGGTCTCTTTTTCACTCTTCTGTATAGTTGCTTGTCCTCCCTCCCCAAAATCAAGATCAAAGGACTGGAGGATAAATTCCCTCTCAGACCCCAGGAACTTCCCTTCATGTCCTGCTCCAGATGGCTGACAAGCATATTTCTATTAGGAATGCTTCAGCAGAGGCCCCAGGACTTCACTCCATTCTGCTTCCCTTGTGATCACCACTAACATTCCTTCTGCAATATAATCCAACCATCATCACAGTGTCATTTCATTTGCACTCTGTGGTAAACTGACATTAAATGATATGGTTTATGTTTTTATTTTATTAAAACTTCTGGGTGATAGGCAGAAAGCAGAATAAACTAGAAATTAAATCAGATTTAAATAATTCTATTAGAACATGTTAACATTTAATGTAACAATTCATATAATTAGACAGTGACATCTTGAACATTAATTTCAATACTTCTTAGAACTACAGTGCTATTAGGACCCTAAGAAATAAATGGCCAAGAGACTAAATTATCAAAAATATTTTTATTTTTTATTTTTTTAAAGATTTTATTTATTTATTCATGAGAGACACAGAGAGAGAGAGAGAGAGGCAGAGACTCAGGCAGAAGGAGAAGCAGGCTCCATGCAGGGAGCCTGACGTGGGACTCGATCCCGGATCTCCAGGATCACGCCCTGGGCTGAAGGCGGCGCTAAACCGCTGAGCCACCAGGGCTGCCCTCAAAAATCTTTAACAAAAAAAAAAAAAAAAAGATTTTATGTATTTATTCATGAGAGACACAGAGAGAAAGGCAGAGACACAGGCAGAGGGAGACATAGCCAGATTGAGAGGGACTCAATCACAAGACCTAGGGACCACGCCCTGTGCTGAAGGCAGACACTCAACCACTGAGCCACCCAGGTGCCCCATCAAAGTATCTTTTAAACAAAAATTCCATGAAGCATGTAGAACAGACTTCACCAATTAACTCAGACAACGTTAATCCAAATTTATAACTGAGGAGCTGATTACAAATTTAACTTTTATTCACATGACCTGCTAAGTAAATCAACAGTAAGGTCCAAATAAATTTAAACACCCTTAAGCACTTGTTCATATGAAAATAATCCATGTTAACTACTAATCATTCTTGCCAATTGCAGCTAGATAGTGAGGGCCTTCATTCACTAGGAATACTCAAATGCTGTGTATCTATCTATGCATCAAGAAAGCTCCATAACACAGGTACATCTCCAAGGTATCAAGGGTGTGGTTTCCAGACCATGAAATAAAGCAAATGTTTCCATAAAATGAGTCAAATGAGTTTTTTGGTTTCCCAATGTATATAAAAGCTATGTTTTAGGGGTACCTAGGTGGCTCAGTTGGTTATGTCGACTCTTGATTTCGGCTCAGTTCACAATCTCAGGGTTGTGAGATCAAGCCCTGTACTGGGCTCTATAGTCAACAGGGAGTCTGCTTTTCTCCCTCTCTCTCTCCCTCTACCCCTCCCCTGCTTGCCTCTCCCCCACTTCTCTCTAAAATAAATCTATAAATCTTAAAAAAAAAAAAAAAAAAGTAGGCTCCATGTCCAATGTGGGGCTTGAACTCACGACCCTGAGATCAAGAGTTGCACACTCCTGGGCCAGCCAGGCACCCTGTGTATAGATTTTTTTATCAGTCTTCTACTTCTTTATCTTTCAGCTTATTGCCTACAAGTGGAATTAGGTGGACAGCTTTGAGATCTTCCATACTCTCAATGAAAAGCTTTGCCTGTACACATAATTCTTCCGGGTAAGTCTCAGCTAGCAATCTTCAGGATTATTGTCAGCCCACAATATAGTGTTAATTCTGTACTATGGGCTGTCATCTTCCTATACACAACCAAGGCAATCATCATTCTCAAGAAACTCCTGAACCATTAATCCAGGATGCAAAAGAAACATGTTAAGGGCACTGAAACTCAGACCTATAGCAATGTTAAGAGTTGTGGCAGGCAGGGAAAAACACACGACAGCTGATCAGCCTGACCACTTCAGAAGGACTATGCTACCAATAAGAGATGACTCCACAAATCCTGGACTCAGTCACATAGCAACAAAGTCTATCCACATTAAGAGTGAGAAAATGGCTACTCACCTATGTATTGTCTTTTCAAACTTACACACAAGACGACACCAGTTTACAGCATCATTTGAAAATACAAAAAAAATGACGATATACATATGACACGCTAAGGATCAAGAACAAAGAAAGAATTACAAAAACATTAATGATGTATGGTTGGTTTTTGTTTTGTTGCTTCTCCTAAAGTTAACTGTTTAAAAGCTTCAATTATATACTTTAATAAAGAAAATGAATCTAGGTTTCACACAAAAGAGTAACTATTAAGCAATATACTTTCAAATGTATAATAAATCACTCTGATTAGGCAAAGTCCTTAAGAGTTCTAGGAATGGACGACTTGAAAAAATGTGATTTGTTTTTTTGGATTTGTTTTCTTCCTTCACTAGAAAGCAACTGGCCATTGGTTTCATAGATCTGTATTGTGTATCAAAGTTCAAAACACATTTTACATAACCAATGGATGTTATTTCACTAGTGTTGTTAGCATATAAAATAGATTTGATGTAATCAACTGGTTTTGTCCTTTTGCTTTCCCAATATTAAGTTTTTCTAACATCTTTGTATATTATTTACAAGAACTGTGAAGTATAATATAACCATTAAAACAAGGATAATTCTAAGGCAACCTGACTGCAAAAGCTAATCCTTTGAGTACAAATAAAATATCATACACTAATCAGGCAGTACTTTAAAAATATTCCTTGATAAGAAAGGTAACACATTAGAAACTTAAAGAAATGTAAATATATCTTATTTAGTGAGACTATGGAACCAAAATGGAAGCTCTGTAACACTTAATCCTAGAATTCACTTGAGATAATCAGATGTGAAATTCACACTTAGCCTATTTCTTGTTATACCCCAGAGGGTCCTTTTATGGCTTCTTTGCCATTTCACAGCTATACTTGATGTGGCACATTACCCTTAACTGCCCCACCCTCACTCTCTTGGTTTTTGTTTTGCTGAGAATAGACACAATCTAAAAAGAATATCCATGTTTCCATCCTACAACTTAGCTACTTATCTGCATCCATGTCCATAAACCCTGCCTTTCCTCCCAGTCCTACAAAGACACTATCTGTGCTCCAAGTGAAAACCAACCCCTCCATTTGTGCACAAGATCTTCTCTCTGTCCTACTTAAAGACACTGCTCCAGCAATTCTCTCTTCTGAATCTTAACATTTCACCTCTTTACCAAATCAGATCATTTCCATTAGCATAAAACATGCTGTATTTCTCCCTTAAGAAAACCAAACCCTCTCGTGACTCCATATCCTATCTACTGTTCTTTATAGCTAAATTATTCAGTAAAATTGTCTATACTAATATATATTCTTTTCCCACTCAGTCCTGAACCCACTGCAAACAGAATTTTGCCCCCTATCAAAGTCACCAATTACCTTCTTGTTGCCCCATCTAATAGTCAACTCAGTCTTCATCCACTTGACCCACTAGCCCTTGTCATAGTAACATTCACTCTGCATTGAATCAACCTTTCCTTGGCTTCCAGAATACATACTCTTCTGATTTTCTTGCTCCCTTGTTTGCTACTCTTTGCTATCTCCTCAGCCTCTAAATCATGCAGTGTTAGAGGCCTTAGTCCTTAAGGTGTCTTCTCTTCTATAGCTACTTATGCTCTTTGTGACTCTGTCCGAGACTATGGCTTAAAATACTACTGATAGGCTGACAACTTCCAAATTTATACCTCCAGCCCATTCCTCTCCCCTAAACACTATTTTCTGTATATAGTGGGTCTCTTCCCCATCCCAAACCTGCTCCTTCAGTACTTTTCTTCATGCCAAGGAAATGGCAGCTCTACCCTTCCAGTTACTCTGGTCAAAACCCTAAAGGCCACCCCTGACCTGACTTGCATCTTACACTCAACAAAATCCCATCTTCATATATAACCCAACTGTGACCTCATATCACTTTCACTGCCACCATTACAAAGACCTTGACTAAATAAGATTGTATCTTGTGAAGATCCTAACACAGTGCCTGGCACAAAAAGCACTTGACTAATGCCTTTCCTTCCACCAGTTTCACATCAGGCTGTAGTCAGAATCACTTAGAAACAGCAGTTCTCAAAGATTCCTGGGGGATCACAGGCCCCAGAGGGGCCAACACTATTGTCATCTTAATACTAAGATGTTAAAAAAAACTAAGATGTTATCTGCCCTTTCCACTCCTATTCTCTCATATGCGTACAGTGGATTTTTCCAGAGGCTACGTGACTGGTAACAAAGCCATCACTCCAACCACTAATGGAATGTGTGCTTGTATAGTCTTGCGTTATCCAGATTTTCTAAGATAATGATGCTTTAGGGTACAAATATGTCTTTCAGAGATTAACTCAGATTGATCTCCATTCTGTGCTTTTACCAGTCATTACCATTTACACTTGCTTTAAATTTCTGTAACCTGAATATTGCCCTATATACCATTACTATTACTTCATTAATTCTGAAGCTTTGCTTATGCCTACACAAAAACACAAGCAGTACCTTTTGTGGTCTTGTTTTATAATACAACTTTTCAAATTTTCAAATTTTTCTAAATTTTTAAATTGTATCTAAAACTTAAACAGCCTTTAATAATAAACATGACTTTAACAATATTTTATTCTCAAATAAAAGAAAATGTATAATTCTTTTATATTTAAGAATGGATCATTTCTTTAAAAAGGAAAGACTAGGAGATTTGATTTCTCAACCCACAGTTGCACCATCCGTGTCTAAAGATGCTGAAAATGATGAAACTGACCACATCAGTGAGTTATCGAATTCATGAAAGGGAGGAGTCTACTCCAAGGAAACTGGATGAAACTGTAAATAAGAAACAAAAATATGATGGAAGCCTTCCTACCTCTAGCTTTATAGATGTTAGTAATTTACCTTATTATATCTTATGCAACAAGGTATTCTTCTAAAGATTTTTTATTTTTAAGTAATTTCTGCACCCAATGTGGGACTCAAGCTCACAACCCCAAGATCAAGAGCAGCATTCTCTGAGTGAGCCAGACAGATGCCCCAACAAGGTATTTTTTTTCTTGAGCTTCATTTTTTTTTTTGTAAATTTCCTTAAGTAACCTCTACACCCAACACGTGCTTGAACACAAGACCCTGAGATTGAGTAGCACTCTCTACTGAATGAGCCAGCCAGATGGCTCCGCACAAAGAAGCTATTTTCTAATATTATTACTAAAATATCATTCTGAGACTAATCAAAGTTTAAAAAAAAAAGAATTGAATATTTTATATGTCACAATCAAGTGGGATTTATTTCAGGGATGCAAAGATAGTTCCACATATCAATGTAATACACTACATTAACAAAATAAGAGTGATATGATCATCTCAATAGATACAGAAAAAGCACTTGACAAAATTAAACATTTCATTATAAAACTCTAAACAGAGTGGGTAAAAAAAGTACATACCTCAACATAATGAAGGCCATATTATGACAAGCCCACAACTAACATTATACTCAAAGGTAAAAAATGAAAGCTCTTCCTCCAAAATTAGGAACAGAACAAAGACGCTCACTCTCACCACTTTTATTCAACATAGTACTGGAAGTCCTAGCCAAAGCACTTAGACAAGAAAAAGAAATAAAAGGGATCCAATTTGGAAAGGAAAAAGTAAAACCTACACTATTTGCCAATAACATGATCTTATATATAAGAAAACCCTGGGCAGCCCCAGTGGCGCAGCAGTTTAGCGCCGCCTGCAGCCCAGGGCGTGATCCTGGAGACCCTGGATCGAGTCCCATGTCAGGCTCTCTGCATGGAGCCTGCTTCTCCCTCTGCCTGTGTCTCTGCCTCTCTCTCTCTCTCTCTGCATCTCTATGAATAAATAAATAAAATCTTAAAAGAAAACCCTAAAGACTCCACACCAAAGTTAGAACTAATAAATCTGGTGAAACTACAGGATACAAACACCATATACAAAAAAAAAAAAAAAAAAAATCAGCTGCATTTCTATACGCTAACAATGAACTATCAGAAAAAGAAATTGTGAAAGAAAAATCCCATTTCCAACTGCATCAAAAAGAATAAAATACCTAGGAATAAATTTAACCAAGGAGGTGAAAGATATGTACGCTAAAAATTGTAAGACATTCATGAAAGAAAGTGAAGACACAATAAATGGACAGTTATTCCATGCTTATGGATGGAAGAATATTGTTAAAATGTTCCATACTACCAAAAGCAATCTACAAATTCAACGCAATTCCTACCAATATTCCAAATGACACTTTTCACAGAATAAGACAATACTCCTAAAATTCACATGAGCCTGAATAGCCAAAGCAATCTTAGGAAGAACAAATCATGTTCCAATTCCAAACTATATTACCAAGCTATACTAATCAAAACAGTATGATATTACCATCAACTGTTGGCAGATACAAAGATCAATAAGACAGAATACAATCTGTTGGCAGATAAAAAATCAATAGGACATTATAGGGAGCCTAGAAATGAACCCTTGTGTTTATGATCAATTAATTTATGACAAAGGAGCCAAAAATCTGTAACAGGAAATGACAGTCTCTTCAATAAATGGTGCTGGAAAAACTTGTACAGCCACATGCAAAAGAATGAAACTGCACCACTACCTTATACACAAAAATCAACTCAAAATGAATTAAAGACTTTAACGTGAGACCTGAAATCAGAAAACTCCTAGAAGAAAGCACAGGCGGTCAGTCCGGCAATGATTTTTTAATTTGACACTACAGCAAAGGCAACAGGCAACCTGGCGGGCTCAGCTGGCAGAGCATGAGACTCTTGATCTTGGGAGTCATGAGTTCAAGCTCTGTATTGGGTGTACAGATTACTTAGAAAAAAAAAAGCAAAAATAAATAAATGTGACTACATCAAACTAAAAAAATGCTCCTGCAGAGCAATGGAAACTATCAACAAAATGAGAAGGGAACCTACCAAATGGAAGAAAATATTTGCAAATTGGATATCTGATAAGGGTAATACCCTAGATATACAAGGAACTCATACAATTCAATAACACAAAAACCAAAAAAAAAGGGGGGGGAAGATAGGATTTAAAAATGGGTAGAAGAGGGTGCCTGGGTGGCTCAGTCAGTTGGGCATCTGCTTTCAGCTTGGATCATGATAATGAGGTCCTGGGATCCAGCCCTGCATCAGGCTCCCTCCTCAACGGGAGTCTGCTTCTCCCTCTCCTCTGCCCAGCTCCCCCACCTTGGCTTGTGCTTGCTCCTTCTCTCTCAGATAAATAATCTAAAAAGAAAAATGGGCAGAAAAATCAAAATGAGATATCACCTCACAACTGTTGGAATGGCTGTTAAATGACAAGACATTAAAAGTGTTGGATGTGGAGAAAAGGGAAACTTTGTGTGCTGCTGTTAAGAATGTAAGTTGATTCAGCCACTATGAAAAGCAGTACAGAAGTTCCTCAAATAGGGATCCCTGGGTGGCGCAGCAGTTTGGCGCCTGCCTTTGGCCCAGGGCGCGATCCTGGAGACCCGGGATCGAATCCCACGTCGGGCTCCCGGTGCATGGAGCCTGCTTCTCCCTCTGCCTATGTCTCTGCCTCTCTCTCTCTCACTGTGTGCCTATCATAAAAAAAAAAAAAAAAAAAAAAAGAAGTTCCTCAAATAATGAAAAATAGAACTACCATATGATCTAGCAATCGCACTTCTAGGTATATATCCCGAGGAAACAAAATCACTACCTCAAAGAGATATCTGCATGCCCACATTCACTACAGCATTATTTACAACAGCCAAGACATGGGAACAACCTAAGTGTTCACCAGATGGATGAATGATTAAAGAAAACATGACACACACACAAAGAGGAATATTATTCAGCCAAAGAAAAGGGAAAGCCTGCCGCTTGCAACGTGGTCAGACCTTAAAGGCATGGTGCTTAGTGAAATAAGTCAAAAACAAATACTCTATGATCTCACATGTGGAACCTAAAAAAAGAAAAACAGAGAACAGATTGGTAGTTGTTGGCAGAGGTGGTTGTGGGAAGGTGAACAAGGTCAAAAGCTACAAACTTTATAATTATAATATATTATAATTATATTATAATATAAATAAGTTCTGGGGATGTAATGTACAGTATGGTGACTACAGTTAACAGTATTTTATTGTATACAGTTATTTTAAAGTTGCTAAGAAAGTAAATTTTAAAAGTTCTCAATATCAGAAAAAAAGATTTGTAATTATGTTACAGCAGAGAAACAAGACAGACATCACCTTAACCAATCAAGGTTAACATCGCCAGTAATAAGATAGACTGGTATCAGGTACCTTTTGGTATGATGCTATGATGCATTGACAAGGACAGAGCACTTCTGTGATATTACCGCCAAAAATGCATGGCCTCAATCTAATCATGAGAAACCATGAGACCCAAATTAAGGAACATCTACGAAATACTTCACTACATATTCTCTATGGGACTCAATTTTCTTCAGCTACCTCAAAACAACGTATCAAAAGACACAGAATCTGTACTGAATAGCATATATGAAAACTAAGCTATCAATTATCTAAGGGTATTTGGAGATTTGTAAATTTAGGAGATTTGTAAAAAGGTAAAATACCACCACTCTTTTCACTAAATACTTGATTAATGAGCACTGGGGGAAGAGGGTAGCAAATGGAGGGCAGTAATTCTTTTTTTTTTTTTTTTTTTTTTTTGAGGGCAGTAATTCTTTAAGATGGTTGGCGGTCATATTTTTTAAAATGTGTACTTTTTGAAACCAGAGAAAGATAAAACAGTAATTACTGTGTTTGCCAATATTACCTTCTTCTGTGATTTAACAATATCATTTACAACAGAGAACATTAAGTAAATGCTTTCATCCATTCAATGGGCACATAGTCATTAAAATGTTTACGCTAAGTTCAGATTAGGAAAAAAATTTGTTTATAATAATGTGAAAAACAGGACGCCTGGGTGGCTCAGTGGTTGAGCATCTGCCTTTGGCTCAGGGAGTGATTCTGGAGTTCTGGGATCGAGTCCCACATCAGACTCCTTGTGAGGGGCCTGCTTCTCCCTCTGCCTATGTCTGCCTTCTCTCTCTGTCTCGAATGAATGAATGAATGAATGAATGAAATCTTTGAAAAAACAGTTTATAAAACTATACTTGTCAATCACTTTTTTTTTTTTTTACCATTTTTGTTAAGAACCGAAAACCATAACGATTAAAGAATTTCCTCCCTATGTTTTAGAAATTATTTGAAGGTATTTAACCTCCCAACAACCATGAACCTGCTATGTATAAAGCACCATCTAGGCACCAAGGAAGATGAACTATGAGCAGGACAGACACATTAGAACTCTGATAACTTACAACCTACTGGGAGCAAAAGAGGGAATGTTTTCCAAATTCACTACTGTGAGCATGAACTTTCTTTATAATGGAAAGAAGACTAATAAAACTGCCTTCAAAAAAATGTCTCTGGCATTCAAAATTTGCCAAAAATATCCATGTTTCTGATAAATTCAGTTTTCTTCCCACAACACATATGTGCTGGCTCTGTGATGCGTGATCAGCTGCAGCCAACGGTGACAATAAGCAATGGATGCTGCTAAAGTCAGTATAGATTATGTTTCTATAATTGTATCACAGCCTCTCAATCCACCTTTGTTTTATTTTGTTTTGAATGCTGGTGCTGGGAGTCAGCTTTAGAAATGTATTTTTATTCAAATTTCTTCCTTTCCACTTATTTAACTCCTTCTTGTAGATCTGTCAGGGAAAAAAAAAACAAAAAACAACAACAACAAAAAAAAACCTGTGTTCTTTTCTACCTTTGTACGCATTTCACCAGAAATAGCACAGTAGTCAGATTTGGATGCCCTTTCGGTTTCAGTTCCCTTATCTCACTGAAGTGGTTGGGTAGGTTCTGCCTAAGGTTGGATAGGTTCTGCCTAAGGTTACTTCCAGGTTTACAAATTTCAAGATTCTATAACCTTAGGTCTTACCTCTCTCCATAACGCCCTTTCAAAGTACACTCACACAGGTCCATTTACTGCATTTAAATACTTTTTAAAGTTTATTCCATTAAATTCCTTCTTTCCCACTTCCTAGGTTTTTGGATCACATGCCATACTGAAGTCTATCTTTGTGCAGCTGTATTAGGCCCTTATGAGCAGGATTTGATTTTTTTTTAAGGTTTGCACAATCTGTATTAATGCAGTAAACTTCTACTCACCCATCAACACCCAGATTTACTCCTTTCCCACTATTTCCAACTTTCCGATTCAGCATTAGTCACCTCGTTCATTAAGCATTCTGTACCAGGTTCTTTTTTTTTTTTTAATTTTTATTTATTTATGATAGTCACACACAGAGAGAGAGAGAGAGAGGCAGAGACACAGGCAGAGGGAGAAGCAGGCTCCATGCACCGGGAGCCCGACGTGGGATTCGATCCCAGGTCTCCAGGATCGCGCCCTGGGCCAAAGGCAGGCGCCAAACCGCTGCGCCACCCAGGGATCCCTGTACCAGGTTCTTTTATAACACTTTTCTCACTACATCATAATTATCTGTTGACCACTGGGATTCCTTCAGTGGTTCCTGTCTTAGTAACAATGGCTAACGATTCTTGAGTACTCAATATGTACCTGGGAAGGGCTATCTTCCCTCATACAAGTTCCACAGAATTTCATAAATTAGGTACCATATATTCCCACTTTACAGCTGAAAAAACGGACTCTTGGTCAATTTCCTACTCCCCTGACCTTATTATTATATAAGCATTATAGCTCCTGAATCAGTCCCCAACCTTGAAACATTCCTGTTTCATTTCCTCTCCAGCTCCTACATGCAAAGCAATAGGGAAATACAGAAAATGTAAGCACTATAAATTCTATCCTCTCTCTTGAAGATGGAATTTAAGTTTCCAGAATTCTAAAACACTTTCCTGGCAGCCTGGGTGGCTCAGCGGTTTAGCGCCGCCTTCAGCCCAGGGCCTGATCCTGGAGACCTGGGATCGAGTCCCACGTCGGGCTCCCTGGAGTCTGCTTCTCCCTCTGCCTGTGTCTCTGTGTCTCTGTGTCTCTGTCTCTCTGTCTCTCTCTCTCTGTGTATCTCATGAATAAATAAATAAATAAATAAATAAATAAATAAATAAATAAATAATCTTAAAAAAAAGAAACGTTGATTTATGAATTGCTTTGAGTTTATCTTGCTAATAAAATATAAATTAAAATATTAAAAAAAATAAAACACTTTCCTGCTTATAGTTTATCCTCTGTAGTGCTCTACACACAAGCAGGCCCACAACTGCCTGTGAGGATACACACCATTCGACCTCCAACATTATAAAACTATCCTTTTGATCCCAACCCCACCAGTCTGCCAGACTTTTTCTTGCCTCTGAAACTCCTATGACCAGACCACTTTCAGTATATACATTTTACTTCTCAGAAAGATGGTGCCACCTAGAAGTTTTCTCAAATTCACATCAATATAACTCAAGCTCTAGGTTTTTTTCTTTTATCCACACTTTAATCTCAGATGAAAATGTACTTCTTTCCTAAAAACCTATCCTAATCAACCCAAATCCATGCTGGATCCCCTTCTACACATACCCATTCCCCTCCTTCCCACCTATCTAAATCCTATCCTTTCCTAAAACCCAAGATTGACTACTTCAGTGTTTTGTCTCCAACACGAAGTCCCTCCAAAGTACAGTCTCTCTACACTTTCTCTAACTGCTCCATGTACTTCAAGTCCTATTTCTTCCATTTTTCAATCTGCCCCCACATAAGACACATAAGAGTTGCTTGTTCAACTGCACTGAAATGGCTAAAGGAAATTAACCAATTTAGAAAAGCATTCTTCCTGGAGACCAGGGAACACATCCCATTTTAAAAATCACCACTGCATCTAGAATAGTACTTTATATAGGTAAGGACTCAATAAACTCTTATAGGAGACTATAATGTGTATTTCAAGAAGCATCCTGCGGTTTTCATAAACTTGCATCATTAAAAAACATTTTTGGGGATAATGGCTGGCTCAGTCGGTGTAGCATGCAACTCTTGATCTAGGGGTCAGGAGTTTAAGCCCCATGTTGGGCGCAGAGATTACTTAAAAATTTTTTAAAAACGGGGATCCCTGGGTGGCTCAGCAGTTTGGCGCCTGACATTGGCTCAGGGCATGATCCTGGAGTCCCAAGATGGAGTCCCACATCGGGCTCCCTGCATGGAGCTTGCTTCTCCCTCTGCCTATGCCTATGCCTATGCCTATGCCTCTGCCTCTCTCTCTCTCTCTCTCTCTCTGTGTGTCTCTCATGAATAAATAAATAAAATCTTAAAAAAAAAAAAATTCGGGACTCCACACATATACATTTCTTCTAGCACAATGCATTAGTGAGGAGGTTACCTTAAAAACTACCCAGGGGGTGCAGTAGACAGGGTTCTTGGACTACAAGCAACAGAAACCAAGACTGGCCATGTGTAGCCAAAGGGGATGTACTGAAAGAAACATCAAAGGCTCAGAGAATTGGAGTGGCAGGGACAGGAAGGCCAGGGTTGGAAGATGGGCCCACATCATGGCATGCCAGGGCTGGAAACAAAAGCCACAGCCTGAAACTAAAACACAAACATCTGGTTAGCATACAGCCGCTGTCTTTCCCCTGCTCTCCCTTTGGCGTCCTCAGGACCCAGACTCAAAGCACCGAGCCACCAACTAATGGAGCCTGAGTCCTGCATCCACACTGGCACACCAGAGAAGGAAGCTAGCACATTGGCCCATTCAGTTCTTGGGATGCTAGGGTGGGCCCTTCCTCCTCTCCAAAGGAGGATTTCTCCAAAAATAAAAGAAGAATGCTCTGAGGAAAGAGGTGCTGACCAGAGACCCTAGAAATAAAAAGCAGTTATCCCTCGCACAGATATGCACCCACTTGCAAAGTCACTCACAGAATGACTCCACAAACATTCTATGCCCTGATTTTCTGCCAGAAAAATCAATCATTTGGTAGACTCTACATCCCTACACCATAGCCCACAAACTGTTCTCCAGAGACTCTAATGTGTATGCCACTGCCTCAGCTGCCCTTGGCCTCTTCTATCCCATCTGACCACAGCAGATCCTCCCCCAGGTCCCTTGACCAGGTCCTATGCCAAGTCCTTCCCAGACATGCACCTTACTAAGCCAAAGAATTCATCTCCCCACTTCTTTCTCCCACAGCACTATATTTCTAGTTTAAAGAATTTTTAAGTTTTATTATAAAATCAAGCTACAGGGATTATTTTAAGTAAAATTCAAGGTGTTAAAATAAATCACTTTTATTTTATGCATTTAAAATATTTTCTTAGGGATGCCTGGGTGGCTCAGCGGTTGAGCGTCTGCCTTTGGCTCAGGTCATGATCCTGGAGTCCCCAGATCGAGTCCCACATCTGGCTCCCTGCGTGGAGCCTGCTTCTCCCTCTGCGTGTGTCTCGGCCTCTCTGTGTCTCTCATGAACAAATAAAATCTAAAAAAAAAAAAAAATTCTTAGACATGCTATAAAGTACGACTTTTTAATGGTACAAAGTATTAATATCATGAAATAAAAAGTAAGTTCAATTCTGAAGGATTTTCCTGGTTCCAGTGGCAGCTCCAAGGTTTCAAACTGGTAGGGTTCTCTCTTGAGCCTCTTGTTTTCAAGTCTTTGAGGATGAGAAGTGTCTTTATTCCTCTCCCAGACACTGGGTGGGTTGGACCCTCTTAATTTCTCTTTCTCCAAGTACAGATCTGGGACAGTGTGAGGGGGAGGCAAGCTGAGGATAAGAGCTTTCTTTATCCAGAGAAAGGCTTCTCTTTCTGTTTTCTCTGTCAGGCTTGGACATTTGCCCAAATCATGGTAGATGCTCCATAAATGATGATCTGAGGAAAGGGGAAGGAAAGATGGTGGACCACTTAACAGTGCCAAGCTCTTACAAACAGGGCCCACCATCACCAAGTACTCTGCCCTGTCTGGCACCCCTCCTAACACTATAATTGTCATAAAAGATGAAAACAGAGAATGACTGAAGTCCTCTAAGGCCTTCTAGTTCAAATATCACACTGTACTGCAACTGCTGGCTTAGTTATGTATCTCCACCACAGATCGTAAGCAACGTGAAAGCAGGGGCTGTGTTCACCTCATTCACTGTAATGCAGCACAGAACCCACAGCTCAAGAGATACAAACTGATTTAATTAACAAACAAATTCCCATAACTTTCTTCCTACCACAATTCGCTATAAGCCCAGGTTGCTATAAAGTTAGAAATTGCCTTTTCCTTAGCTTTATATTTACATAGCTGACACCGAATGTTAACTTGTGCCAGGCACTGGACTAAATGTTCTATATATTAAGTGATTTCACTTGTCCTCCAACAACAATAAAATAGAGAGGTACTATTATTGTTAAAAGTGAGAAAATGAGGCAAAGAGATGTAAAGTAATTTGCTCAAGATCACCAGACAAGTGAGTGTGACAGCCAGGGATCCAATTCAGGTATGTCTGACTCTAGGGCCTAAGCTCTTCAACACTACAGACATGGAGACTCAAACGCCATTTTATGGGACCTGGGCAGGGTGCACAAGAGTGTGAAATCAGTCGGAATCTCTGACACTGACTAGTCTAAAGAGGTAGGAATATTTCCATCTCCACAAAGAAATATGCACTCTCCCCATTTTTCTTGAAATTTACATGGGTACAAGAAATCTTTGACCTTACTCTTAACTCTACCTTGAGAAGGCGGTAACACCTCAGCCACCCCAATAAATGTTAGCGGTCACTGGGCCTCTCTATCTAGGGGACCACAGGGAATGGTAAGGACTGTGGCCCACTGAAGAGGGGTGGGCAGTCAGTCCATAAGGGTGGCCACCAATCAGCTCTGGCTGCAGTCCTCACATAGGGAAGCTGGTGTAATGAGGCCAGATCCTCTGGTTTTTCAAGAAAAAAACTAAAGACCAGATTCCTTATTCAAAAATTTTCAAATTAAAATGTTGGCAACTAATTTTTTTTAAATTGCTTTTTATCATCTTTCATCCCACACACAGCCATGAGCCATCAGTATGTGGTCCTCACACAAAACTTCAAGGCAAACAGGGTTCCAAAGGCCTCTGACTTTCCATGAGGTCACCCACCTGGCCCAAAGTCCTCCATCTAGAATACAGTTTTGTCAGCTACCCAAATCTAACCAAGACATCTAGGTGTGGCCCTACAAACTCCCTAAAACGATTCCGACACTCCAGTTCATTTTCACAGACTCCTCCAAATACTCATAAACACTCCTCTCCATCGCCTCTTTAATTAGCTTGCATTTTACATTCTACACTGTATCCTGCCAACAGCTCACAGCTCCTCAGGAGCTCACATCCTATTCCATACATCTTAACCTCCTCAGTTCGGAGTATTCTTTAGAGACACACTACTTCTGTAATTTTTTTAAAAAATTCCTTTTTGAAAAAAAAAAATCACTCTAGTATCTGGCAGAAGGATGACCCCAAGCTATGTCCTTATTAAATAGTTGTTGAACCTTTGAAAACACCATAGAAGTATAATTAATAATTAATCCAGAAACTCTCTGGATTATTTTTTCTGACTCATTCTACCAATAAAATCTAAAAGTTTCATCTCATTATTATTAAAAGCAGTCTACCTAAACTGCAAAACCTCCCGGGAAAAAAATCAGCACTGCAGTGAGAGGTGCAAAAGCCCTGAGTCAGGGCTCAGCACATTTAGTAAGCGCTAATTTACTAAATTGTTTTAAGTCTAACAACCAAGTTATTCCAAGAGGAAGAAAATGAAACATTAAGTAATTAAAATTCCAATTATTCAAAACATTAATTCAAGCTACTCACATTTACAAAGTGTTTTATAAAAGCAGGTATTTTGCCTCAAGAAGTTCACTAGAATTCCTGAATATTCGAAGAAAAATCATTATCCTTTCATTACTCTTTCTTTTTTTTTTTAAAGTTATCTCTACACCTAATGGGGGGCTTAAGCTCACGACCCCAAGATCAGGAGTAGAATGTTCTACTGCTGAGCCAGCCAGGTGCCCCTTCAGGCAGTTCTTTAAAAGGATTTTACTGTGGGGTGCCTGAGTAGCTCAGTGATTGAGCCTCTGCCTTCAGCTCAGGGCATGGTCCCAGAGTCCTAGGATCAAGTCCCACATCAAGCTCCTTGTGGGGAGTCTGCATCTCCCTCTGCCTGTGTCTCTGCCTATATGTCTCTCATGAATAAATAAATAAAATCTTTTAAAAATAAAATTTTAAAAAAAGGACTTTACTGTTCTATGAACAACGAGAACTAAGTGTACACAAAGAAAGTCTATTTAAGGGACCATTTCTTTTTAATGTATATAATAGTCTTGTCTTCTGTACAGATTTGTTTCCGCTTGCTTTAGATTTAAGTTTTTGTTATTTTGTAATAATTTTCTTTTTAAAAAAAAAAAAGATTTTCTTTTTTCATAAGAGACAGAGAGAGAGAGGGAGAGAGAGAGACATAGGTGGAGAGAGAAGGAGGCTTCCCGTGGGGAGCTCGATGGGGCACTCGATCTCAGCACTCCAGGATCACGACCTGAGCTGAAGGCAGATGCTCAACCACTGAGCCACCCAGGCGTCCCTTATAATAATTTTCTTTACGTGGAGCTGAAATTCACCTGCTTTATCTCCTTTTGGAAATGCTCACAAAACACACAGACGTAAGATAATGTTTTATGCTACTCAAGTTATTAATTTCCCGTTTTGAAAAAGAATTAAAAACTGTCCTAAACTGCCTAGGAATTTTTAAAAGTATATTTGGATAAAGCACACAAAAGATATGATCTTACCTGCCTCAGATATGTAACCAGATTTGCACACAGCCCACTTCTGGTTAACTGCACTAAGAAAGCAGCAGGCAGCAGCACACACAACATGCATGATAAAATGTCGAGAAGCAGAAACAAACAACCCACTCATGTTTGCTTTGCAAATACTTTTCGTGCTCACATTGGAATATGGTTGTATCATTCTAGTAATTCTTTTCTATTTCATAAATAAGGAGGTTGCACTGTGATGATCTTCTTCAATCAAGTTTCCCATACCCAGCTCTGGGATGGCATTTTGGGGGACTGATGCAAGGGGATAGAAAAGAAGGTTAAGGCACAGGCTGGGAGAAGGAAAAATCTTCGTTTTCTTCCTTCTTGAGAGCCTCCATCACTACTCACAAAGCATACATCACTTTTGATACTTCTGGTCATGGAATGTGTGGGGTTCCCTCTACACCAAACAGGTCTCTGCAAAACCAGCTGGGTGTCCTACAATTTTACTCCATCCTGACGCTATCTCTGGATGCCATCATCTCTCTACTCAGAGACAGAGTCAGATCACACAGGTTAAGAGCTCAGTCCCACAAGTCCACCACCACCCTTCCCAATGCCAGTCCCAAGCCCCCATTACTACCAATGCTTCTGACCAATTGGCTACAAATGAGAGGTTCCAACAGCCCCCTCTGTGGGCTCAATGAATTTGCCAGTGGCTTACAAAACTGAAAGAAACAATTCATGTTTGCCAATTTATTAAATAATATGATAAAGGATACAGATGAACAGCCAGATCAAGAGCTACATAGGGCAAGGAACTTCTGGCTCCATGGAGGTGAAGTGTGTCATCCTCCCAGTGTGAATGTGTTCACCAACTTGGAAATTCTCCAAACCCTGTACTATTGGGATTTTTATGGAGGATTCATCATGTAGGCATGATGGGTCATTAACTCCATTTTCAGCCCTTCTCCCTTCTCAAGGCAATGAGGGGCAGGGCTCAAAATTCCAAGCTGCTAATCATGGCTTGGTCTTTCTAGTGACTGGCCTTCATCCCGGAGCCATCCAGGAACCCACCCAGAGTTGCCTCACTGGAACAAAAGACACTCCTATCATCCAGGAAATTACATCAGGAGCCCTGTGTCAGGAATAGAGGTCAAAGACCAATATTAGAACAAGAGATGCTCTCGTGTTCTTATCACTTCCGACATAGTGAGAATATTAGGAGCTCTGTGCCAGGAACCAGGGGCAGAGACCAATACATGCCTTCTATTACCTCAAGTCTCTCAGGAAGAGCTGAAAAGTCACCATTCCACTCAGAATTCTACCTCCTACTCATTCCACAGCTGGGACAAAAGCATATGGCTAAAAGTGAACTGTTTCCTACTACTACCAGGAAGGTACTTTGGCTTGAAAGGTCGACTCTGCGTAGTGTAAACAGCGAGAGTTTAGAAATCAGCAAGCCCAGTTTGACCCAGACAACTGCTAAGCTGCTTTTCAGGGGCTTGAAGGCCAGTTAGACAAGCAGCTTCCACATCATAGCACTTTCCTGATACACACAGCCCACTGCCAACACTGATTCTAATGCACACATGCAGACCACTCCATTCCTAGCAGTTCCGCATTCCAGAAGGATCCCCAGCACTTAAGGTAACCAAACTTCAATAAAATTAGGTAAGTGCTCAAAAACTATACTGCTTAAATGGCCTGGGTTCAAACACATTTCTAGGGATGCCTGGATGTCTCAGCAGTTGAGCATCTGCCTTCAGCTCAGGGCGGGATCCGGGATCAAGTCCTGCATCAAGCTCCTTGTGGGGAGCCTGCTTCTCCCTCTGCGTATGTTTCTGCTTGTCTCTCTTTCTCTCTCTCTCTCATGAATAAATAAATAAAATCTTTTTAAAAAAAAAAACATATTTCTAATAAAGATGTTAGTTAAAAATTTGCCATTAAAAAAATATATATTTCTAGGAAAAACTGGCAAAAACCTCTATTAAACAAAAATACCCCCCATTCTTTCACTTGTAATGCCCTGCAGTATATCTTTTATAAGCTAACAACTACCTGAATCTTTTGTTCCATATCCTTTGTACCATTTGAATTTTGTACTGTGTGCATATACTACCTATTCAAAGTAGCCTTTCTGACTAACTACCCTAATAAAGTGTAAAGAAACTTTAGGGATTTGTCTTTGGGTCCTTTCAGATTTATTTCTTTAAAATATTACAGAACAAGGGATCCCTGGGTGGCGCAGTGGTTTAGCGCCTGCCTTTGGCCCAGGGCGCGATCCTGGAGACCCGGGATCGAATCCCACGTCGGGCTCCCGGTGCATGGAGCCTGCTTCTCCCTCTGCCTATGTCTCTGCCTCTCTCCGTCTCTCTCTATCATAAATAAATAAAAATTAAAAAAATAAAATAAAATAAAATAAAATAAAATAAAATATTACAGAACAATACTTTTATCTCCACTTGTACATTTCTTAAGCACAAGTTTTTTTCTAATCAACTCTTACTGTTCTATTACCATCCTGTCACCATCACTTCTATTCCTCACATACAAGGGAAAGAAGGTGGTTTCATGGATATTACTAGTTTGTTTGCTGGGTTGCTGTAGGTGGCAGAGTAAAGGAGAACCAGGAAAACTAGAAGAGTAACAAACCTCCACAGGAAATGGTAGCCTCCCACCTCTGCAACATCTCCCACCACTCTCCTCCACTTGGCCTTCAGCCACTCTGGCCAGCTTCCTGCTTTTCCTCCTTGCCAAATTCATTGCCATTAGGGGTCTCTTCCTTCTGCCTTGCTTTTCAGAGACTACTGGACCCCAATTTGCCAACACCCCCACCCCCAGTCTCAGTCCCATCACATATTTGTTTCCTGCCCAGTATCACCACTGCCTAAAATCAAGTTCACTAATATTTTTGCTCATTTACCATCTCCCTGCATCTGATATCAGAAGCTTCACAAGAGCAAGAGCTTCCATCCTGTCTTGTTCACCACTGCATTCCAAAAACAGCAACTGGCCTAGAAGCAGGTACTCGATAAAAGTTTGTACAACCAAAAAAAAAAAAAAAAAAAGTTTGTACAACCAATGAATAAATGAATGAATGACTATAAGAATGAACATTTTTCAGAGCACCTGGGTATCTCAATCAGTTAAGCATCCAACTCTTGATTTTGGCTCAGGTCATGGTCTCAGGGTCATGGGGTCTAGCCCCACATGGAGCCTGCTTAAGATTCTCTCTCCCTCTGCCCCTACCATTGTTTGTACATGTGCACACGTGCTCTCTCTCACAATAAATAAAACCTTTAAAAAATGAAGGGTTTTCCTCACTCAAAGGCTTAGTAAGCTAGGAAGCAAGGATTTCAAGAAGACTGGGAAAAACTGTTGACATCCTTGAGCTTCCATGTTATTTTAGGACAGAAATTCTCAAACTAGATTCAAGAAGTTTTCTTGGGTATTTGGAAGGTGTTACTCAGCAAGTTGACTTTGTTTTTTTTTCTGTTTTTTTGTTTTTTTTTTTTTAGCAAGTTGACTTTGGATGCATATGTTTTATTACTAAATTTTAAGTTTGGGGACTTTTTTTCTAAATTCAATTACTTATTCTTCTTTTATTTATATATTATCTTCTTCGCCTATGATGGATCCTTTGTTCCATTTCATACATTAACCACCGTAAATCAAATGCTTCAAGACTCCATACTCACAAACTTGACATCGTGTCTCTTTCACTTTGACCTAGATAAAGAATAAAATAATGACAACAGAAAACATTTTTATGACCATCCTTATCAACCTTCATTTGCAAATTGATTACTACTAACTAAACTTTGGAATCCAGATTTGATATACATTGTTGGTTGGCTACAACCACTATGGACAAGTCATTAAAATAGTATCTACTACTTGATGGTAGTTTGTTGATGTATTTTCTTATCTACTAGTAAAAGGCTATCAGCAAAATGAAAATCCTTTTTCCTCAGGTATTGCATCACTAACGGTTAAGGATCAGTACATTTTATCAACTACCCAACACAAATCCTGCAAGATGGCACAGACTCACAAGTTCAACATGTAAAAGAAATCCTAAGTGTCCTATTATGAAAAAGGATCCACTGAGACTCAAAAGATTTACAACCGAATACACATACACTCCCACTGGGCTGATACTCAACATTATTATCAAACACCCTGTCACTAAGACACTGGAAATAAGAGCTAGAAGACTTCCCTGAAACCCATTACTGGTAGGCACTAGCATTCAGTGTATTGGGGGTATTTTCAATTCCTCTACTAGCTGTAAAGATCCCACAACCCTGAGATCATGCCCTGAGCTCAAGGTAGATGCTCAACCAATGAGCCATCCAGGTATCCCTAGACTATAAACTTCTTCAGGGACAATGTGTTCATTCATTCATTCACATAGTCAAGAAATAATATTAAGCATATACTATGTTCTCATCACCAAGGATACAGGAGTGCATAAGAGACAAAAATCTCTATCCTCATAAACTAACTTGTATTCTAGTGAGAGAAAACAATACAACTAACAAATGGGAATATAACATGTCTTCATGATATGTGCTGCCCAGAAAGAAAAAAGCCTAGGAGATACAGTGACAATGGACTGGTATTATTTTCTATAACATGATCATTAAAGACTTGTGGAGGTGAAAACCAAGCAAAGAAAAGGGACCGATAATATGACAGAGAAACAGCACAGTGGCCAATGTGGTTGCAAGAAAGGGATAAGTAAGAGGGAGAGTAATAAGAGATGAGGTCAGAGACATGGCAGGGGACCCAAACATCCAGAACCTTAGAGGTCATGATTAAGGGATCCCTGGGTGGCGCAGCGGTTTAGCGCCTGCCTTTGGCCCAGGGCGTGATCCTGGAGACCCGGGATCGAATCCCACGTCAGGCTCCCAGTGCATGGAGCCTGCTTCTCCCTCTGCCTATGTCTCTGCCTCTCTCTCTCTCTCTCTCTCTGTGACTATCATAAATAAATAAATAAATAAATAAATAAATAAATAAATAAATAAATAAATAAGTAGGTCATGATTAAGACACTGGATTCACTGAGAATACCACTGGGGCAGAGAAGTGACATGATCTGACATCTATGTTGGAAGAATCACTACAGCAGCTATGGTAGACAAGACTAGAAGAGTGAGAGCAGAAGCAGGAAAACCAGTTAAGAAGATTCAGCTGTAGTCCAGGCAAGAGGCAATAATGGGTTAGGCTAGAATAGCACAGTGGAGGTGGAAGAGAGAAGGTTAGGCAGGATCTGCTGTAAGATTAGATGTAGTTTAGGAGAAAGGGAGAAGTCAAGGATGGCTCCAAGGTTTCTAACCTGGAGCATGGATATTTCCTTTACTGAAAGAGGCACAACTAATTAGGATAAGCAGGTTTCTGTTGCTGTTTGGTTTTTGGTGGATGGAATCAAGAATTCAGTTTGGGTATTCTAAGTTTGAGATGCCGAGAAGATATCCAAATGGAAACACCAAATAGCTTGCAGGATAGTCAAGCCTTGATTTCAAGAGAGAAATTAGGGCTAAAAATACAGTTGAAAGTTATCAGTATAAATACAGTAGTTAAAGATGGGACTGGATGAGATCACCTACTGTATGAGCATGTGTAGGAAGTATGGGGAGTGGAACCGGTTCAAAGATTGTGTCCTTGTGCACTACAATAAAAGAATTCGGGAAAATGAGAAGGAATACACTAAGAAGGAATAACCAATAAGAAGGGGAAGAACTAGAAAGATGTCCTAGAAGCAAGGTAAAGAAAGTATTTCAAGAAGAAAGTAATGATGAGGCAGCAAGGATTCAGAACTGGCCACTGGTTTTGTTAACTTGTTATCTTGAAGACTGATTCCAGCATAATCATAAAAAAGAGTGCCTGACTGGAATGAGTTCAAGAGAAATGGGAAGTCGGAAAGTGGAGACAAGGAATACAGAAAAGTTTTGCTGGGAACTGGAAGAAAGAAATGGGATGGCAGCTGGAGGGAACATGGGGTAAGGGAGCATTTCTTTTAAGATGGAAAATACTTTACCCTGCTCAGCTGGGAATGATAAAGTAGAGAAGGATTTGGTAATGAAGCAGGAAAGACAGGACACCCATAGGACACCCACCCCTGCTGGGCTGGCAGGAGGGGATGGGCACAAATACATAGCAGATAGAAAAGCTGACTTTATGAGGGACCATAGACTTATTTACCAGTGTAAAGATACACTGCAGGATCTTGCACAGAGACTAGTCCACAATAGGGCCCTCAAAAAATGAGTAAACTAATGTATTCTTGAACAAGGGCCCTTCCTTTTTGGACTAGGCTATGAAGAAAATGAGAGATTGCTTCATACAAAGTAGATATGCAACCCGATATTTACTGAGAAATGAGAATCACTCAGGAGCAAAAAAGGTTAAGGCAAAGAATAGAAAAGAAGAATGGAGATTGCAGTATGATTTCAGACCAGAATTCACATCTCAGGAAGCGAAATAGAAAAGGAGGTAATGGGAAAAATGTTTAACTGACTAACCAGTATTACTACGTAAGCACGAGAGAGCACACACACAAGAAGCCACCAGGAAAAGAATGAGAGAAATGAGCATCAGTAATGTCCAATCAGATGACTGGATCAATGCACTCATCATGATCTTAGAACAATGTAATACTGGACAATGACCAGAGATATGTTACAAAAAGACTCTCCAACCAGCCTGGGATCTACTGAAAGCTCTTTGTCATGGTTATTGCCTCTGGGATTGCTGCCTGTGCTTTACTCTCCTCTCTAGAGCCCAGGAGAAGGTGTGGTCTGCCATGACGTCCACCTGCTCCTCTGGGACATTCTTACTAACAAACACTCAGGCCACCAGAGTCCCTGCCCACTGAGGATCTTCAATGTCAGTCATCTCCCCACCCACCCTCGTGAGTTCAGAGAAAGTGCGAAGCAGCAGTCCCTTGCCAAGAGATGGAAAAGCTCAACCAACAAACCTAAGACCCTTAAGGACAGTTTTGACCTTTCTATTATTTTTTATTTTTTAAAGATGTATTTATTTATTCATGAGACACATAGAGAAAGAGGCAGAGACATAGAAAGACAGAGAAGCAGGCTCCTCACAGAGAGCCCAGTGTCCCAGACCCAGAATCACGCCCTGAGCCTAAGGCAGATGCTCAACAGCTGAGCTACCCTGGCATATCTATCCTTTCCTTTTAAAAGCAGTTTTAATACACAGAGAAATCTAAGATGATCCTATCAATACTCGTGTTTTACCTTGAGTAAAAATAGACCCTTAGGCGCAGCTTTAACTTTCCCAAGCACTGTGACATCATCTGGTGTCCAGACTGTGTCACTGGCCTTTCTAGGAGGGTATTTCACACTGCTAGATATTTCAACTGTCTAAAATGCCTGTTCCACTCCCCCACTCCACTCTGGGGAGGGTACAAGAACACAAGCAAGCCCACCTCTAGTGTCCCTCACTTCCTGTCATCACAGAGCCTCAAAAAAAGAGGGATAAGGGAAAAATCTCAACCGGAAGTGCTTTCAGAGAACCAAAGACAAACAATATGACAAAGTTGATTGTTATTGTCACCCAGTCCAGAAGAATAAAATCTTACTCAAGAAGCCAGTTTCAGTCTTGTATACTGCTTATGATAAAACATTAACTGGGAAGATAAGGCAGACTAAAAATACAAATGTATACTTACTTGCTAATCTTTGTAGGTCTAAGATCTTGTCTTGAATCTATCATTGGGCGGCTGAGTTGTCTTTCATATACCACACCCATCATGCATGACCTGTTTTCCAGTTCAGGTTTTTAGGGTTTTTTTTTTTTTGTTTTGTTTGTTTTTTAAGATTTATTCATGTATTTGAGAGAGAGAGAGCAAGAGCGTGCTCATGCACACATGCAGGGGATAGGGGGAACATGGGGGGAGGGGGGCAAATCTCCAGCAGACACCCTGCTGAGCCAGACACGGGGTTTGATCCCACAACCCTGAGATGACCTGAGCCAAAACCAAGAATCAAACGCTTAACTGAATGAACCACCCAGGTGCCCTCTCTGGTCCAGGTTTCTATAAAGAAAAACGAAAACCTGAAAACATTCATGAAGTGATCTATGTGCAGAGTCCTTTTAGACTTTTAAGACTCTTCTCCATCCTTCGCAGTTTGCTTATCCATATAATTGAGCAGTAATTTCTTTTAATGACTTGAAATTATTGAGTCATTCCAAAGAATTTAGAATACTCACAAAACCATTATTTTTGAACTCAAATCTCACATGCTTATATCATATTTAATTACACTACATAATTACAATAACAAGTAAGATGAACATACACAAATACAGGAATAAATACAACTGACTCTATGTAAGCACAGGACTGATTGGGTTGGGGGTGTATATGAGACCCAGTGGCTCACAGAATAACAAGGGTATTCAGTATACCAAGCTGGTTTAAATGGAGATTGGGTAAGAGACTGTCTACTGTGTATCAGTAGGTTCAAAGTACAGTAATAAATATGTTATCATGAATGCCCTAAACCTAAAGGTTTTAATTTATCAAAATGTTGATAACAATTAGTAAAACTTTGAAGTGGGGGGAGTTTCCTGCTATTGATTCTTGTTTACTCACAGGAAAAGCAGTCCAAGGTCTGACGGAAAGGAATACACTCTGTTCATGCTGTTGGGCCTGTTCTTCTGTTGCCCCCTCTAGACTCTAAACTCCCTATATGTAACAGTATCTCAATAAACTTGCTCTGTAAACTTGCCAACTTGCCAAATATGTTCACACATCCTAACCTGGATCAGTGTTTCAACTGTCACTGCTGGCATATAAAATCTTCTGGGGCTGAAAAAACAGAATGTTCGAAGGTTTGATTCCAATATTTTCTATCTCTTTCTCTTTACATTGTATGTATGTTTCCTGACACTGGTTAGTTAAGTTTATTAACCAGGGTCTCTTTATTCTTACATTACTATTGTATTCATGCTAACAGTATTCTGTAAGCTATTCTATCTTGATTAAAGCCATTGCTTCCCATTAAAAAATAAAATTGGGTTGAATGTCCTATTGAATTTGAATTTCACATTCCCACAATGTGTGGCAGTTAATACTTCCAGTTTCTGGCACTTCTATTGAGAACATAAAAGTTCTCCCGGAACTAACAAATTACTTCCCTTCTAACACAATTATGTAATCTGAGAGCTGAACGGCACCCTAGAGATTATTTTGTGGTCCAAAATCCCTCCCAATTAAGGGATCCCATCAAAAAGTACTCAACTTTTTTGGGCAGGAAGGGATATTTATCTTTAAATCTCACATTATAGAATGCTGCACCCATAGTAGGCTCTTAACACATACTTGTTTAATTGAACTGAACAAGTCTAAAATGGGTGCATTTCATTAATTTTCTTGTCCTTTCTGGGCTTTAGCTGTAACATCCACCGAATCTGTAATTAAAAATTTGCATGAGGGATCCCTGGGTGGCGCAGCGGTTTGGCACCTGCCTCTGGCCCAGGGCGTGATCCTGGAGACCCGGGATCGAATCCCATGTCGGGCTCCCAGTGCATGGAGCCTGCCTCTCCCTCTGCCTATGTCTCTGCCTCTCTCTCTGTCTGTGTGTGACTATCATAAAAAATAAAAAAATAAAAAAATAAAATTCAGATTATTTTTTAAAAATTTGCATGAAACAAATAAATAATAAATAAAAATAAATTTAAAAATTTGCATGAATCTTCTGCTCATTAACCAATGATCAAAAAGAAATTCAAGAGAGAAAACTCCACAATCAGCCAAATGTCTTAACATTAAGTCTGTTAATGTTAGTAAATAACAAAACTAAGAAAAAATAGAAAATCAAGTCTTAGTTTGCTTATGATCTATGAAGTTTCCAATTTATCCAAAATACTCACATGTTCTCAATTTCAGTATGATTTTTTTAAACAAATAGTCTTGCATCATTCATACAACTAAATTATACACCCTTCTACTTATAATTGGGGTGCTCACAGACTTAACCACAGTACTGTAGTAAGACATGTTATTATGCTAATTAATTTTCCCTCCAGTTAAAACAGACTGTGATCCCATCTGATTTCCTGTAATATGATATGATAATGAAAAGAACAAAGCCTCTGGAGCAGTAAACACCACCAAAAATTTTACTTTACTCAAGTATATATTCCAAAACTGCATCATTCACAGCATGGCCCTGCTTAGTACCCCATTACAATGCATCTGTTTTGGGGACTTTTAAAATATATGATAAAACACGAAGTATACATTTCCAAATTCCCTCTCCTTCTGTTTTGCTGAAAGGGAACACACACACACATAGTCCCTCAACAGCACAATTACTGCTTGACTAATTTTTTTCAGGCAATAATTTAAAGTCCCACTTCCTCCTAAACATCTCTGGACAGCAACTCTTGGCAATCCATCTGTCTCTTTCATCACAGCTTCTTTTCATAACTAACGGGTCAAGTTCCTTTCCCCCCATTTCAACACGATGCACTGTACTTGCAGCCCTGCCACTATAGCCCGCTGCTGAATGCCAGAATATAGCATATTGAATTTCACTGTCCTTCATTGTTTCCAGTTTAACTGCCATTTTACCACCATGCACAGGAGAGAAACGCTTTCCCACAGGCATCTTATGAATTTCCAAAGCAGCTACTCTTTGTGGATTTACAAAAACGTTTGCCTTCTCTAAATTCCCTTTATCACCACAAAAACGGCTCTGGCAAGCTGAGATTTTCTTTTCTTTCTTTCTTTTTTTTTTTTTTTCTTTTAGGTACTCCATGCAAAAAAGAAACTGATTCTAAGCATGTCCATTTTGCTAGCAAATTCAATCCTTAAGAGTTTCCGATAGGGCAATGTCAGGGCACAGATCTTAAACGTGGCTTTTGGGCTTCCCAATTAAAATGAAGTATTTTCAGGTCATAAAGATTCTCTTATCGAACGTCCTTTCTTCTCAGCTACACCAGAAAGGCTACCCAGCGCATTGTAAAATAAACAAACAACTGGCTCTGGCGTCTGTACAACGCCCTAAATCTCCCCAACCACCCCCATGGGCTCACAGACACACGTAACCCCTCGGCCACCCCCAAACCTGCTCCGGTAGTGGACTATTTCTCTGGCACAAAGGGCCGGCCTGCGCCTCGTGCACGGCGGCCTCTGCACACATGTGCGGGCTGACAAGTGCGGGGCCGCCCTTCCTGGAGCCGACGCCGGAGGCCCGGCCCCGAGGCCACACGCTGTCCCGCACCCACCGCCTTCTCCCGGCGGCCCCCGGCCCCGTGACAGGCGGTCGGCTCCCACGCTCCCCCGGCCTGACCCGTGCTCAGGCCGCGCGGGGCCACGCTCGGACCCGCTGCCCCTCCGCCCACCGTCCGTCCTCTTTCCTCCCTCCTCCGCTCCGGCTCAAGGAATTCCGGCGGCACTTCCTTCGGGCCGGGAGGGGCAGTCCTGCCCGGGGCCCGGCACACCCCCGGCCCGCGGCCGCGCCCCCCGCACCTCGGCCGGCTCCGGCGACCCCCGGCCCGCCCGGCCGGAGCCTCACCTCCTCCTCGCTCTCGCTGCGGAAACACAGGCACGCGGCCCGCTTCTTGTAGCCGTCGCCGTCATAGGTGCGGGTCTGGTTCGACTTGAGCTTCATCATCCTCCGGGCCCGGGTGGGGGTGCGGTGCGGGTCGCGGGAGTCGAGGGTGGGGAGCCCGCTCCGGACGGCGGCGCGCGCGCGCGTCCCCGGCTCGGCCGAGGGAAGCAGGGAGGGGGAGCCGCTTCTCCGCTACACGGCTCGGCCGCTGGCCCGCCACGGCTGCCTCATTCCCCCCGGCCCAGGCCCCGCGCCGCCGCCGCCGTCACGGCTGCCGTCGCTGCTGCCGCCACGGCCGCCGCCCCCTCTGCCGCCGCCACCCCCGACGACGACCGCGCCGCCATCTTGGGCGCGCTGCGTCAGCGGCGTAAGGCCGCGCGGGCCTGCGGGACGGCCGCGCGCTCGCAGCGCAGGCGGCGTCCGGGAATCGCACCCTCCCAGTCCGCGCGGCGTAAACGAGCGTCTGGAATGAAAGGGCCGTGCGAACGGAGGCGGCCGCCACGCCGGGAGCGGAGGGGTGGGGAAGGCGGGGCGCGCGCGGAGGAAGTCGGGGGAGGGCGGGGTGCGGGCGCGGGGTCGCCCGGGGCCGCCGAGAGGTGCCTCTCTAGCCTCGGGGTCGCGGAGGGGGAAGCGGGGACTTGCCCAAGGTCGGGCCGCCCGCCTTGGCCTTGCCGGTTCTCTGGGAGCGGGGAAGGGGAAGGTTTGGAGGAAAAAGCCGGATGCGGTTAAACGCTGTGGAGCGTCCACGGGATTTACCCAGGATCGGGCACTGCGCGGCCCCGGGCGAGAGGAGGCTGGAGGGAGGGGCGTTGTGCACAGAGCCTGGACCTCCAGAGCGCTGGGAGTCCTGAGCACCGGGGCACCAACGTATTCATCCCGCAGCCCTTGACGGGTGCAAAGACAGATGCTTCCTGTTAAGGTAAACAGGAGGGCCAGACAAGGAAGATACATGTGTATGTGCTCTACACACATAATGCAAATTGTAAAACATCCTTATTTCTGGCACTAAACGAGGACTTTATAGTGTGGACGTCAGATTCTCCAGAGAAAATATATAGCAAGACACAGGAGCAAGGGAAAATGAAATATAACCTGTGAATATTCCCAGCAGCCCAGACCAAACATAATACCATGCCCATTCCTTGAACGTGGTGTAAAACCTGTGCGGGATTTGTCTGTGAGTTGCTTATTGCCCTTCTTTAATTTGCTTGTATTTAGCACATAAAAAAATCAGGTTTTGAAACCAAGCCTTTGTTGGAATCTCGGTTACATGTTTTATTTGCTTCTATTTTTTGTCTGGCAATTAGTCACTTAATACATTGCAAATAATATCAATGGCATTTCACCTAATCCTAGCCACATAAAATGTGGAATTTCAGTTAATTTGGGTCAATCTTCATGCAATAGAATTCCCAAAATCTTGGTCATTTTGGTTGCTTTTCTAATTTTCTCTTCTGCCATTAGGTCTCTAAAAGGAAAGAAAAAAAAAAGTTCTGGCTGTAGAAATCCTGTAACATGATCATTGTCAAAATTTTGAAAAATACAGAGGGCATAAAAAACTAAATCATGTATCTTTGAGCACATTCTATAGAGATCTGTAGCCTGTCCCCCCCCCCCCCGTCTTTCCCCTTATGCTATCTTTTTTTTAAAAAAATACCTTTCTAATTACTACCTGATAGCCCATCATAGGGATGACCATCAATTATTTTATATTTTCCTCATTGTTAGAAATTTAGATGGTGTCCTCTGTTTCATTAGAACAGTAATGAATGTCCCTGTATATAAATCCTTGTCCCTATTTCAGATATTCCTTTAGGATGAATTCCTAGAGGCAGATCAAGGGGGTAGGAACATATTTATGGCTCTTGCTACCTCTTGCCAAAGCCTTCCCAGAAAAGTTGTCTGAGTACAATCATTCCAGCAGCTAGACAGCTACATGGTACTATCTGCCACTTTATTAGGGTTGAGAGAGCAGAATTGCAAATGGTATTCCAGGTCTCAGTATACCAGGGTAAGCCTTTGAACATGCTTCCCTGGTGTCCAGAAGGCTCTAGGCTCTTCTTCCAATACCCTCACCTATTCCATTATCCCTCCCCACGTACCCAGAGAAGAAGCCAAATTATATTTATCCTTTAAAGCTCAAAAGTTGGGGATCCCCCGGGGGGCTCAGCGGTTTAGCACCTGCCTTTGGCCCAGGGCGCGATCCTGGAGTCTCGGGATCGAGTCCTGCGTCGGGCTCCCAGCATGGAGCCTGCTTCTCCCTCCTCCTATGTCTCTGCCTCTCTCTCTCTCTCTCTCTCTCTCTCTCTCTATGTCTATCATAAATAAATAAAACTCAAAAGTTCCCTCCTTCTGACTGCATAACTGCCTCTATGCTTCCTACTGGCCTGAGTTTGTCCTGCTTTATCACATTGTCACATGGCATTGTCACTTTCTTTTTTGCCAATCTCATATTTCAAATGTATTGAAGTCAGAGTCTGTGTCTCACTCATCCTTGCTTATTTCACTCAGCAATTTTCCCAGGACCTAACAGAATCAACCTTGAAAACATTTTATTAGTGAAAGAACAACTACTGCCCGTCCAGAACCTGATCTTGAGTATAAAGCTTAATCACTTGTCCACAGGAACACCCCACACGACACACCTAAAATCTGGTCCTCTGAA